>NC_091790.1:23636363-23939393 GCF_041296235.1 Equus asinus | reverse complement strand
TTTCTATAAAAATATAGAAAGGATTTTTAATATAAGGAGAAATATAGGGAATATATAAAAAAGATAAGGAAAGATAATGAATGTGGCCTTTTCCTTCTCTGCTTTTAGGAGCGCTTTATGTATTAGGGAGAGCAAACTTCTGTCTGTGATTTAAGTCACAACTATTTTTCCCAGATTGTCATTTGTATTTTTTCCTTTGCTTCTGATATCTTTCAGCCACGCAGAAGTTCCCCTCTCCCTTAACGTCATCATATTCACAAAGGCCACCAGGTTATTGAGGAATGTACCCATGAGTTCCCGTAATTGCATGGTTCGGTTTTTTAAATGAAACTCACGGTCCCTTTGGAATGTACCCTAGTATAAGGAATGGAGCCAGTTTCATCTTTTTCCTTATGTCTCTCCAGTTCCCTGGACACCACTTCTTAAACACATCTTTTCTCCATTAATCTGAGATGCCCCCATGCGCATAGAGCACATCACCATGTGTAATTACCTCTATTTCTGGATTTTCTCTGGTCCGTCTGCTTATTTACTCATGTGCCCAGACCAAGCTGACCCAAGTGTGGTGTCCTTATAGCACGTTTAATGTCTGAGGCAGACCCCATCGCCATCACTATTTCTTTCCCAGGGTCTTCTTTCTATTCTCGCTCTTTTGTTTTGTCAAATAAATTTTATAATCAAATTGTCGAGCTCCAGAAAAAACCTAATGGGATATTTGGTACTTTGGGGGGATAGATTCAGGAAAGGTGATAAGCTAACTTTGGACAAACTAGCATCCTCCTGGGGTTGAGTCGTCCTAGCCAAGACATGGTATATCTTTTCGTTTATTTGAGTTCCATAATGTGTCTTGCAGGAATGTGTCAGGATTTTCTTCCCACAGGATTTCGACATTTCTTATTAAGTTTATGCTTGGGTTTTTTATTTTCTTTTTTCCTGTCTTTGATAGGATTGTCCTCCCATTATATGTTCTAACTCATTTTGTTTGTATGTGTGAATGCGATTGACTTTTGTACATGAATTTTAGGGCCTGCTACTTTACTAAATTCTCTTTTAATTGAGTAGTTTTTTCTTCCTCTGATTTTGGACCGCTCACGCATACGACCGTTATTACCTCTGAGCAGAATTAGTTAAACCTCCTCCTTTGAGATTCTTTATGTCACCAGTTGCTTCCCTCTGTCCACCGCATTAGCTATAATGACTCAATATGATGTTGAGTATAGTGTGGGGAGCAGGACCTTTGCCTCGTGTTGGTGGGAAGGACTCCAGTGTCCCTTTATCCAGTCAGATGTTCACGAAGCCTAAAATATTTACTATCCAGAGAAGGTTTGGCAGCCCTGCTGTAGATTAAAGACCTTGATGCCGTGTAGCCAGCCGCAGTGTATATGCCTTGTTTGAGTCATGATTTTTTAAACACTGATGGGAAAGATAAACTTATTAGAGAAGTGGGTAAATGTGAACATTGCCCCTTTTGTGTGTGTGTGAGGAAGATTGGCCCTGAGCTAACATCCGTGCCAAATCTTCCTCTATTTTGTATGTGGGACGCTGTCACAGCATGGGTAGGTCTGCACCCAGGATCCGAACCTGCAAACCCCCGGGGCCGCCGAAGCAGAGCTTGCAAACTTAACCTCTACACCACTGGGCCAGCCCCGGAACATTGCCCTTTTTTGGATGATGTTCAGGAATTACTGTTAATTTTTAAAAGTGTGATAATAGAAACATTGTTAGGATTTTTGAAAGAGGCATCATCCTTTAGAGATACAAACCGAAACATTTACAGATGAGGTGGACGCGAGGTCAGCTTCCAAAGGCTCGGGGGGGCAAGGGGCAGGGGAGGCTTTAAGTGAAGTGGGGTGGCCATGGGTAAGTGTGGGAGCTGGACCATGCACATATTGGGCTCATTCACTATTCTTCCTACTTTTGTATTTTGGTGATGTTTTTGATGAAAAGCTTAAAAAATACATTTAAGAGCTCAGCATCCTCCCACTTCCTCGAAATGCCCTCCTAGTTATACATAAAAAGCAATGTTTTATAAGGAATGCCCCTGAACTTTAAACGGAATCCTGCTTCTAGACATGACGGATCAACTGGGCGTTACGACACATTTTGAAAATGAGAGAAGAGGAGAATTTGGTTCCAGCTAAATAAAAACCTGCATTTCAGGAAACTAACCTTAAAATCAAAGCACATTGGGTTCAAATATAACTAACCACTCGTGTGTATTTGGTAATCTGGCGCTCCTTCGGCTCTTCACTGCCTTCCGGTCATGTTTCAAACTGTGCAGTAAACTGCGTTTTTGGGAGTCACTTCCCAGTTAGCTTTATTTGTCCAAGCTCACGAACAGAGAGCCACCACAGGTCCCCTCTCAGAGCATACAGTCCCATCCCATTGTGTGTGTTAACGTTCTACGGAACTAACCTGGGAGCCTGGCAAAACAGTATTTTTAAGAACTTGAACCTAAAAATTAAGTGTTATATATCAACTATTTCCAGAGTATGATTTTTACATCATTGTCGTGGGACCCACCCAGGTAGAGTAATTTAGTTACAGGATAAGTATATGGTGTCCTTTCTTTGTTTCTTTTCTTGCTGCTTCTTTCTGCTTCGCAAGCATTTATAACTTTGCTTATGCTTGTTGCCTTTTGATAACAGAGGAAATAATTCTTCACTCTTCCTTAACTTCTGTTAGCTTGAAAAGTCATCAAATTAATCTTTCATTGTTAAAAACATATGCAGCTTGACTGCGCTGGGGGGGTTTACCGGGGAAGCGTATGAGGATATTGTTGCTTCCAGATTTCTGTATTTGGATCCCGAGTGGCTCTCTTTCTCTTCTAATAACGCATCGTTTTTCACTTTGCCTCCAGAGTTTATGGTCCAGCAGAATCTCAAAGGGTGGTATTTGAAGAGGTGTGTCCGCTACTCACGTCTCTCTTGGATGGGTGAGTTAAATTGTCTGTAAGGTGCATTATCACAGTTGCGTGTAAACGTAAGTCAATTTCACTCATGCTACAGAATCAGAATATCCCATCACGGCCTCTGAGCATCTTGTGTGGCTGTAGACCAAACTCAGACCCCAGCGTTGGTTCCGTATCCATTGATGGAGGACATTTCTGCGCCCCAGGGAAAGGTGTGAATGTGATCTCGGGAATAATCGTTCGATGAGCACAGATGACTTGGGTTCCAAAAGATCTTTCAGTCGCACGTGCACGGGCGTTTAAGACGGTGTTGGCAGCTGCTTTTCTTCTCTCTGGGATTCTTGTTGCATTCCAGAATCTTTGCAAGCCTGTCAAGAATGTTAGCATTGGATCGAGGGGTTGACCCCTTGGGGAAGGAGCCTCCTGCTTGTGGAGAAGACCACTGCTGACTTCAGAGGCAGTGGGTCAGAACTTAGAAAAGAGATCACTTCTTTAGCAATGAATCGAACCAGGTTGTAGACTAAATTGTCACAATAAACCAAGACTCTCTCCTTCGGGGTCTTTAGAAGAATCTCAGTTTGGCGGAGAGGCGACGTTAAGCATCCTGATGAAGACATATGGCGTTTGCCCGGCAAGGGCTCCTGCACCGCCAGCTCCCCCCAAATGGAAACTGTAATTACAGTGTTGCTTCCGAACCACAGCCCTGCGGCGTCTAAAGGACATCACGAGGTGCCCGCAAGGCACATGGCGTGATGGCTCACGTCAGCATGGGGAGCCCACGGGGCTCCAGCCGCACCCACCGCCACGGCCCACCGTCCTGCCCTGAGGAAGTTTCTGCTTCAACTCTTCTTCTGGAGTCCTGGAATTTTTACATCCATCCGAAAAAAGTTCTTCCACTGAAAATGATAGGAGAGGCTCCTTTCTTTTTTTTTTTTTCTTTTTTTCAGTAGGCATCTTTTAAGTAAGCAGATTCCAGAAACAAAAAAGGCATAGTGGTTAAATGATCTTGGCCAGAGTTGCCTTTCCCGTATAAATATGAAACAGATGGCCTTATTTTGACTCCTGAGCTTTTCTCTCTACATTCCTAAATGGTTTGCAAGATCCCTTTAAGGGCTCATTTATCTGTTGCAAAGATACCTCCCCCGCCCCACCCCCCACCTCCAGAAATACATATGCGTCTCTGAAGGAAGGTGTAAGAGATGTGGAATGCAGTGGGGGTTTGTTATAAAGACCTCGAGAATTTTCAGTTCTGGAAGAAAATACAGAATGATAGCGTAGAGGTCCTTGGTCAGTTTTTGCCTGAACATATGGTTTCCTTCATCATTTTTGGTTGAGTGGAACGGTTAACCTTGGAAAGCCAGGCCCCCTGCATCTGTAAGGCTTATGTGTCACTGAGCAAGGTGCCAATCCATCAGAACACTCTTCAAAGTCATTTTGTCAAAGTGACAGTCTCTGTTTGTGTGACCCACGGGGGTACACTGGGTTAAACAGTCAGGCCCCGAGGGTGGGGCCTGCACTTGGACAGGCGACGCTCATGGCGGCCAGGGCTTAAGGTGCAGCCACATGTGGGCCAGGCTCGCCCACACCTTCACGGCCAAGAATGTACATTTGTATCGTAAACTTATTTCAAATAATCTTTCCAATGTTTGCCATCTACCCATTGGCATTTTTGGGCTAAATAACAAAACTGGAAGAAAATTTAAGCATCCATCAAGAGTCCTTGTCTCCTGTGAAATAAGATGCAGCAAAGTAATCCCCAGATGTAGGATTTCAGGGAGCCCGGCCACCTGTCACCGAGAGGACATCGCTCATTCCGGTTGACTACGAGTGTGAAAACCCCAGGTCCCTTGGAATAACAAAGCACAGGAATACATTACAATCCTAAGAATAATTGTCATCAGCAGTGCTAGCAGTCACATATGTAATGGGGAAAAATGTTTTGAGAACATAAAAGAAAATATGCAAACTCTCGTATCATTTCATGCACGTTACAGCAAGCCTGGTTTTACGAAGACGAGTTACATGAGGCCACTCCCATGCTGTGCTGAAAATTAGAGCGAATGAAATTCAGGAGGGCCTTGCTCAGGTTGGAATCCTCATGAAGACGGTGAGTGATGGCACAGGGGACCCGCCATGGTCTCCCAGGAGGAAACATCGAAGCGCCAGGGAGAAACAGGGTCGATGAGGTGCATGGTGTGTGGGTAAATGGGAAGATGATTGACTCCACCATTGGGCAACCACATAGCAACAGGGAGGGAAAATGCAAAAATCGGGTGTAGTTATACGAAAGCCTGATGCATAAGGAATGGAGTGACAGAGGACCACACGGTGCAGTTCATTGAAACTTCTCATCCGAGTGACATTTCTTCTCGGAATCCAGTCACGGCAGTAGCCCCAATGCCTGTTGTGCTGCTGTACTAAGATCCTTCTTGAATTTTAGGTACAATGTTTGCATCATGGCTTACGGACAGACAGGAAGTGGGAAGAGCTACACCATGATGGGCCCGCATTCCAGAAAGGAGCCTGTCCTGCCGGTGGAATCTCAGGGTGACTTGGGAATCATTCCCAGAGCTGCCGAAGAGCTCTTCAGGTACTGGAGGGCCAGGGCCGCCATGCAGGGGGTGCAGGCGGGGGGCAGGAATGAACCGACGTGAAGGAAGGTTCCTGTTCGCCGAGGGTCACACCTAATCCTCTTAGAACTCCTTCAAAACTACCGAGTGTCTACACACTCTGGGCATTCTCACCACAAATGCTAGAAATTCTTTTGATTCGCTTACATTGAAACTCTCTGGTCAAGGCAAAGCTTCTTGAGAGAGATCCCTAGTTGGACAATTCCCCTGGTCAAGGGAGGGCGGAGGATGGGGTCCTTCTGTTCTAGAATGGGAAGCAGGCAGAGGGGAAACCCCTGTTGTTTTTCCTTGCCCTCTGCTGCCACAGGAGGAGTAGATGCTTCTGGTTCTCTTCTCAGGAGTTGCAGCGAATTGGATGTGTGGAAGTGTTTCCCGTTCCATCAACACGTCCCAGACGAGACCCTGTGACACAGTCACGATTTCACCAATATGGTCACGATTTCACCAATACGGTTACTCCTAGAAAAAAAGTAGTGACAAGTTGCCCTCAGCAGCCCTAGTCAGCAAGGACTCCCAGAATAGTGCGTGGTCCTGACATTCCACCCTGTTGGCTTGGTCATTGACCTTCCCTGCCTTTGGAGAGCCACTTTGCAAGAAATTCATTGTCGCTTTTTGCGCCCGGCCTTGTAAGAGCCGCGGGCTTCCTCTGCGGCCGCACGTCGCACATTCCCGAGGAAAGCGTCAGCTCCTTGAGAGAAGAGGCCTCCCAGCAGCAGAATGCAGTGGGGCCAGCTGACCTCCTGTGCTCCTAACCCCCTGAAATTCCATTTTTGTCTCTATATTTCCTTGTGTAGTCCTTCCACGTCTTAAAATCCAGGCCAGACAGAGACATAAGAGCTCCCACAGCAGCCTGATGTTTCACTGCCTCTCCAAACCAATATTCTTTAAATGTCAGTGCGCGTGAGCAGGTGTATTTATGAATGGACTTCTGCTGGCTATGCCAGAAAAGAACTTGGCAAAGTGTTCCCCAGTTT
Source organism: Equus asinus (assembly GCF_041296235.1). Taxonomy (NCBI): domain Eukaryota; kingdom Metazoa; phylum Chordata; class Mammalia; order Perissodactyla; family Equidae; genus Equus; species Equus asinus. The sequence goes on along the minus strand of NC_091790.1, from coordinate 23,932,878 downwards.
TCTGGAGTTCTTTTGTGATTTTCGGAATCAGACCATATCCTAGGAGATCACACCTGTCAAGAGTGGGGAGGTTGTGCCGCAGTAACAACCATTCTGAAAATCCCGGTGGCCACGAGGCCAGCGAGGGGCCCTGCTCATGGTGGCCGCTCAGAGCGTGTGCTTGTGCGTTGTTGGAGACGGGGGAGGTGGTTGGGGACGGAGGCCAGCCCTGGTGACTCTGCCTGGCGGGGACACATCGGCCCTGCCCTCGTTTCATTGGCCCAAGAAGGCCGGTGGCCACGTCTGAGTTCAGCGGGGCGCGCCGGGGAGTGGGTGGGATTTATGTGTATGGTAGCGCAGCCAACTCAGCTCACATGGAGGGGGTCTCAGTTCGGGTCGCAAAGACCTCGTTCTGGGGACCCTGCACTATGTCCAGTGTCGGTTCAGTTCCAGAGCCTGAGAGTTAAAGGGGAGTCCCAGAGTTCTCAGCGGAGCCCGGCTGGTGCCGCCCAGGAGCCTCGTCTGTTCCCTCCCGAGGGAGTCCTTGCCGGACAGCAGCCACGTCAGCTGGAAGCGAAGCGACGGCCACGTTAGAATACGGCAGAACCACAGCAGCGTGTAGCTTTCCTGGGCGTCACTTGGAAAGAGGGACACCGGGAATTTCCGGGAGCCGGTGAGAGGCTCTTGCAGGGGTTCCGGGCCGGGAGAAGCTGCCATTCTAGCCTCGTCCGGTGCTCACCGAGCCTTCCGGATCTCTCATCAAGTCGTCTTCACTTTCTCACTGACTCAGCATTTTGAAAGTGCCCGCCCCGTGCACGATCTGGGCTAATAACTCCCACAGCAGCCCGAATCAGTGGAGGGAAGCCGTATGGACGCCACAAATCATTAAACCATCGGCCAGTAACTCTTCTTCCTGCTAACCAAGCTTCCAAGGCGGAGAAACAGGGAGTTGGGGCGATACAAAGGCCAAGAACTCAAGTCAGAAACGCTGGAGAGGTGCTGGCCCCGTGGCCCAGTGGTTAAGTTTGTGCACTCCGCTTTGGGCCTGGGGTTTGCTGGTTCAGATCCTGGGTGTGGACCCAGACACCATGCCATGCTATGGTGGCATCCCACATAGAAGAACTAGAAGGACTTACAACTAGCTATGTCCTGGGGCTTTGGAGAGGAAAAAAAAGAGGAAGATTGGCAACAGATTTTAGCTCATGGCCAATCTTCCTCACCAAAAAAAAAAAGAAAAGAAAAAAAGAGAAACGCTTGACAATAGTGGGGAGTTCAGAGAATCCTTCACTGCATTTCACACAACTGCTTTCTCCTTGTCATGTGATGGGGACCCCAGGAGTCAGGCAGAGTCTTGATTGGTGGGCGGGGTGTGACGGACTGTTAGCTTGAAGCGGGTGTGGTTCATTTAACGGGCCCTGTTTCGGTTTGGTTCTGGAGCGGATCCGTGAGGACGGCAAACAGACCGTAAAGGACCAGAAACCCGCGTGACTCAGGGGAGAACTGTAGCTGCTTAAAAATTCCAGAGAAGAAGATCAGTTAGGAAAGCATTTGGACTCTCAGAACTATCTAGAAATGGAATAAACAGCTTCACCAAGAGTGAAATCGCATCACTGACAAGTGCTTGAGTTACCTTGTTTCTAAAGTGGGGTTTTTTTTTTGTTTGGGGGGGAAGATTAGCCCTGAACTAACATCCGCTGCCAATCCTTCTCTTTTTTTTTTTTGCTGAGGAAGACTGGCCCTGAGCTCACATCTGTGCTCATCTTCCTCTACTTTATATGTGGGACACCTGCCACAGCATGGCTTGTTGAGCAGTGCCATGTCTGCACCTGGGATCCGAACCAGTGAACCCTGGGCTGCCGAAGCAGAATGTGCAAACTTAACTGCTGTGCCACCGGGCCGGCCCCCTAAAGTGGGTGTTTAATGTTGTGAGTCTTGGGTGTGAAATTATAACTTAAATGGTTCCAGGTGTCCTGCAGAGCACATGGTTCAGCGCATTCACATCCTCCAGAAAGAGGTTTGAATCTCTGCCCTCTGACCTAGTGGCCACGGGCCAGGCTGGCCTCCCTGCGCCCCGCTGTCAGCGTTTGCAAGGAGAATAATAGTCCAAACACGGAGTATTTTCTGCCTCTTCGTTTTCCAATCACAAGTGGACAAGGTCGGGAAAGGACCGCCTTCAGCCACGTTGCGGGTGAGTTTGGGTGTCCCTAACGCAAAATGCAAACAGTCCGACTGCACCAAATAGAGAACCGGGACGACCTCGATCACTGACGTCCGAGTGGGTGAACGTGGACCTTTTACCTGAGAAATGTCACTCTTACATTGCTGAGCTTACCAAAGGACGGCGTCCCCCTGCCATTTTAAATACAAGAAAATGCCCTCTGGGGATGCTCTCTGCCGGACATCCTCTCCTCCCGCCTTCTGAACCTGGTTGCTGACACCACTTCCTTCTCGACTGATCTCAGCTGTCGTTCTTATCAACAGAATTGACGAGGTTTTTCTACCTGCCAGGCACCGTCGAAGGCACAAGGAATACAAAAATGCCAGGTGGTAATTTTCTGCCCTCAAAGCCTAGGACGGAGACACAGGAGGACACGTCGGGAATAGATGGACAGGACAGAAAGTGGCCGAGGGGACTGGAGGGGGCACTCGGGGAGGGCCCTGCGGGGTGTTTGCCCACCGCCCCCTCCTGCGGTGCCTCTGGGCTCAGCGCGCATCCTTGCTCATCTCATGGGAGCCCGTGCATCTTCTTAGAGAAAACGTGTCACACGACATCAGAATTGTTTGTTCACGTGTGTGTCTTCTCCACCGAACCCTTTGCTTCTTCGAGGCAGCCTGAAGCCCAGTTTTCAACACTATTTGCAGAATCCAGCCAACGACTGAGTAAACACTGTGGGACAAATGAGTCAGTGCATTCATGAACCAAGTACTTAAATCTTTCAAATTAGCTCCCTGGTGTTGCGAGAATGAGAAATTTCTAACTCGGGTTTTGTGACACTCAGAGATACGACCCGTCCTACAAGGGGACGGAGCCAAGGCCGAGGTCAGGTCTGCGTGTGCGAGGCGCCTTTTTCTCTGATGTGTGGAGGGGAGAGGACTTAAATCTCTAAATTATCCCCCCTGGTTTTCTGCTTTCCAGATGCTGCCTCTTAGATATGCTCAGCAAACCACAAGGCTCAGGAGAATCCAAATCTGAGCTCTTTGCCAACAATTATTTCTACCAGACAATTTAACTTATTTTTCTTTCCTTTTGGTCTTTTTACTTTTCTCAATTGTTTGTCACTAGGAAACGTTAATTGACGATTTTATTCGGCGCTCTCTTGGCGACCTGGATGGAAAGCTCGCTCTGGCCATGCTTGAATAGGGCACAGCCAGGCTGTGTTTCCCCTTAAGCACGAACAGCATGCTCCCGGGCTGGACGTGCGGCCCAGCTCTCGGAATATCTTCATGGGCGGGAAAAGCACACGGTCAAAATCAGATTGGTCGTCCCGTGCGAGGTGAGAGACGCAAAAAGTCCAGAAGACAAAACGAAGGCTCGTTGGGTCTGTGATCATTGGTGACCAGGTTGTGTGGGGAGTTTCGTCAAAGGGACGGAGCGGGGGCGGGCGGGGAGGGAAGGGAGGCCGCGAACCCCGCCTTACTGCTCCCTTCCTCCTTGGAGTGGATTATGGGGTTTTTCTCTAAGTGTGTAACTATCTTTATTTTTAAACTTGGCTACAGTCAGCACGTAGCACTTTAAAAGATGAAACAAAAGAAGATGCGTAGCTGCTTTTCTAAGAGCCTGGGTAGGCTTTCCGGGGGTCACAGGCAGGGCTTGGTTCGAAGGCACTCTACGAGTGGAACCGAGTAGAGAACTCGGGACCCAATCTTCCTTGAAACAGAATAAATATGAAAATAAACAAACGGCATTACTGGGAAGTGCTGAACGTCCTCATGTCTCTGCAGCTTGCTTTGGGCTTCCGTGTAGCAACAAAACTAGGGCATGGGAACTTCTGAATCAAGGCTCTGCGTCCTTCATGCTTCTTTACCTCGTGTGTTTAGAATCCCAAGGGTACCGAAGACTGAAATAGTTGATTTGGATATAACTCAGATAAAATAAGTGTGTTCCCAAGATAGTTATTTATGTACAATTTATTTATTTTTATTTTTTTGGTGAGGAAGATTGGCCCTGAGCTAACATCTGTGCCAATCTTCCTCTATTTTGTATGTGGGACGTGAGCCATCTTGATGTTGGCAAGATGCTGCCCTGCGCTCATGGCCCATGAGCTCCGCTGAGCGTTTTCTAGGACTGTGACCATCCCAGGCTGAAAGTCATTCTTTCACCGCTTTCTTTAAGGGGTTACCTAAGTTCCTCTGATGCTTTTGCCGCTTGTCCCTCCCCCTCCCCCAGGCTCATTTCAGAAAATCCATCAAGGAGCCCGAAGGTTGCAGTGTCCGTAGTGGAAGTTTATAATAACGACATTTTCGACCTTCTGGCCAAAGACAGTTGTGCGGTGACATCTGGGGTCAAGCGTGAGGTGCTGACAACGAAGGCGGGAAAGAAGGAGATCCCTTCGCTGACCTACGAGTGAGTGCTCCGTGTGCCCCACCAGCAGGTGCTGGGCTTCTGTGAGCCGTGCGGACCCTCTTGAGGGCTCAGAAGGACCAGCGGGGTCGGCCAATTCGACGCTTTTATCCATGAAATGGCTTCTTGTGTTGTCTAGTGCTTAGAATGCGTTGCACGATTGTCACTTTGCTTTAGGAATCACCTTTTATCCATCACAATTAAACATATGAATGAATTAATCTTTTAAAATATCTTCACTGAGAGTTGTGGGGCAGGTTTTATCCCCATCTTGCAGGCGAGGGAACAGGCTTGGAGAAGTCAGTAACTTGCCAGGGTCGCTCAGGGAAGTATTGACATCTTCGAGTTCCACGTGTAAATATCGATATTTTGTAGAACCCAACAATGAAGCATCTTGTAAAAGAGAAAAGCTCCTTATATGAATAAACCTTCTCCTCACAGTCATGTGTGTCTTAAATGCACGCCTGTGTGTCAGGCTTGCTCACAGTGGGGATCCATGTGACCTGACCCCACAGAGAGGAGAACGCCAGGATGGGGCTGCCTAGGATCTCAAAGTTGCTAAGACAAGGTCTGCAAGTTACTTTTTTTTTTTGGTGAGCAAGATTGGCCCTGAGCTAACATCTGTTGTCAATCTTCCCCTTTTTGCTTGAGGAAGATTATCACTGAGCTAACATCTGTGCCAATCCTTCTCCATTTTGTATGTGGGACGCAGCCACAGCATGGCTTGATGAGCAGTGTGTAGGTCCATGCCCAGGGTCCAAACCTGCGAACTCAAGGCCACCAAAGTGGAGGGTGCGAGCTCAACCACTGCCCCAACGGGCCAGCCCCTGCAAGTTATTTTTAACCTCTGAAAGAGCCTAAAGGAAATTATACATTTAAGCCGTAAGTTTGCACAAGGTAACCCAAACTTTCAGCTTTGGCCTAATAACCTGTGATCAAAATATTATCTCCTGCAGATCAAAGGTTCTGATCAGCTGTCATATCTCATTAATTAAAATAGGGAAATCGACTTTTACCTCATAAATTCTATTTGATAGACAAAATATTTTAAAACGTTGGCGTCCTCGAGGATAAAATAAATGAGAGAATGCTCGGTGTTGAAAAGGTGGGGTGATTATTTCACGGCAAAGCAGTTAGAGATACAGAGTCAGTTGGGCGTCATAAAAGTCAGAAGTTTGATGTGTTATGTTTTGTTTTGTTCAAGATTTGCTACTCTCTTAGTCTGTCTAAGCGGGGTCTGTGGCTGAGGGCATGAGAGGTTGGCCTACAGGCAGAGGGGCAGTCCCCCCATCACACTGGGCCTTGGTGCCTCTAACGCCTGTCACAATCTGCCAGGTCCGTCCACAGCACAGAGGAGTTCCTGATGCTCGTGGATGGCCGCCTGCGGCTCAGGGCGAAGCATGCCACCCTTGTGCACGCCGACTCGTCCAGGTCTCACCTGATAATAACGGTGACTCTGACCACCGCCCCCTCCTGGGACAGCCCCGGTGAGTGGCCCCTGGTGCCTGGCCAGTGGCATATAATAGAATCCATGTCAGAAGGAAAAGGCAGTGTGCCTGCAGGATCCGAGGCATCGCACAGACCCCGAGGGTGGGGACTGCACCCACATCCTTGGAGGATCCAGAACCCAAACCCAGGAGGCTGCAGGGCTCCCAGGCAGAGAAGAGAGGAGATTGGATGTGGGAGGGAGGAAAATGCTTTATCAAATAAGACACAACACAGGAAAACAACAGGGCACATTTGTCACGAGGAATATGCTGCGTTCATCATAAATGACTCTAAAAATGTGATTTCGGTTTAGAAAGTTACAAACCAGTATAAACGGATTCCAGCCATATAAGAAAAGTCATGCACGTGTTCCGAGGGTCTGTTTGTCCTCCTTAGTCAGTAAAGTCCGGGGCAGCATACGTAGGATCACCTGTAGGGCCTGTGGAAACACAGATGCCACCCCCGCAATGGGAACTGTAGGGCCGGGATGGGGCCCGAGGATCTGCGTGTCTGCAAGTGCACGGTGCCAGAGCCCACGCTTGGAGGACGGCTCGTCCAGGGCCCCAGCTTCCTACTGCAGTAACAAAGAAGCCCAGATCTTAATGGGTTCACACTAGAAAGTCATTTCTCACTCAGGTCGCAGGCCAGCATGGGTTGGATGCTCCTGACCCATCTGGTCACGAGGCCACTTGAAGCGTGTGGCCTCCAATGTGGCCCAGGCAAGGGAGGAGCGAGGAAGAGGCCACACACGGGTTACTAACCACCTCGCCAGGCCAGAACTCACCCTAAGCAGTCCCGGGACCAACCCGCAGGGCATGTCCCGTTTAGGCAGCCCAGACTGTTCAGGCCGCAAAGCCAGTATCCACAGATGACAAGGCCAGCCTCTTACGGGTGGTGGGGACCAGAGCTGTTTTTATGTTCTTTTTAAAATTTTACTTATGTGCATTTTCTATATTTTCCACAGTGAGTATACACTCTTTAGGTTTTTAAAAAAATCTTTCTCGGAGTCCTGTTTAGGAATAACCCACGACGAGACCGACACATACATGGAAATGAAGAGCACTTGTCAGGATTCCTGTGGAGGGGCATCAGACAGAAGCTGTAGAATTTAAGGGCTGGTCGATGTTCCCGCCTGGGATTTTCATTACTGTCATTACCAACCTTTCCAAGAAACCTCATTCGATTTCCTTGGGCCCAATCAGGCATTAGTTGAACTTTCAACAGTGAAAAATGCTTTCTTCTTCCTCCTCTTTCACATTTTGCCCAGAGAAACCATCACTGTTCTCTGGCCCTTTTCCTGTCCGTACTTGAGAGCATGTCACGAACCAGCCGGTTCTCCCGCTGTGTGGGGAGCATCCTTTGGGGTCATGTTGGAAGTTGCTCAGCACCAAGGGGCGCTCTGGGGCGCTTCACGGAGTGTCCTTCTCCCACTTGTCACTCTCCTTGCAGCCGACCGGCAGTCAGATGTGTCACTGCTCAAGGAGCCTGACTGCCCCTCGCCCCGGCAGCCGGCCACGGGGAGAAGGCACAGCGCTGCCCACCAAGCCTCATCCTGGTCCCCGGGGGCCGTGCCTGAGGGCCCCGCTGGACACATGGAGCAGGTGCTCGCCAAGCTGCAGCTGGTGGACCTGGCGGGCAGCGAGTGTGCCGGTGAGCCACGGCTGGGGCCCAGGGCGTGAGGCCTTTCCCCAGGATGAACTGGGGCAGTGGGGTCCTGACGGAGCCCACTGTGAGCAGGCCACTGGGGGAAGTCCTCAGCATGGCCTTTTCCCACAGATGGTCTTTAAATCCGTGTCACTTCTTTACGGGCTGCTGTCTCACCACTGCCCCCATACATGTCAACCCCAACACGCTCTTCTCGCTCTGCGCCAAGAGGAGCCTCAGCCCCCAGCAAGAACTTCCTTGTCCGTGGCCTGGCCCCGTGGGTGGTCCAAGAAGGATGGGAATGTGATAGAGGGTCTCACAAGCTCAGCTATGCAGAGCGCGCTTGCCCGGAGAAGTCGGTTCCACGTGTCTGCTTCATTTCTGGAAGTCGCCCAAGAATTTGGTGCAAATCCTAACCCCGTGTGGCTGGGTCTTGGCACTTTCCCAGGCGTGTCTGGAGTGACAGGAGCAGCCCTGAGGGAGACATCGTTTATCAACCGGAGCCTGGCGGCCCTGGCTGACGTCCTGGGGGCCCTGTCGGAGCACAGAGGCCACGTCCCGTACCGGAACAGCAAGCTCACCCACTTACTCCAGGATGTTCTCGGTAATTCGGTGCCCCCAGAAGGAGAAACTGCTGTCCCCCTGCTCTGGGGGGAGATCGCTCCTCCTGGCCACACCTCCTCTGGGGGCTTCCTGGCTCGCTGGGTCACCATTGTCCCTTCCTTGATATTTCTAGCACTGTCATGTCATTAGCACCTGCACACTTCCCCGTTCTCCTGTGTTGTCCCACACTGGGGTTGGCTTGTTTACTAGGCGCATGACAGCCCCTCCAGTTCGGTCCCAAGTCCCTTACAGGGTGGATTCTATGCCCTCTCTCTCATCCTGTTGGACGCAGTGGCCGTAAGTTGTGGGGACTCCGCTGAGCTCGTGTGGACATTTGCAGTGGCTGGGCCCTCACACTGTATCCACATGGTTGTGCCACATGCTGGTTGCAGGTGCCAGAAACCCAGGTGGCCCTCAGGGGCACAGGCAGCCTGCAGAGAGGCGGACTCATCAGGCTATGGGTTGGGGTTTGAGGGGGTACAATAGTGTCACCCCTTTCCTCTCACTCTGAAACTCTTGAACTCCCAAGTTCTGAGCCAATGAGAGGAAGGCGGACAGAAGAGCGCTGGTCCGCCCGAGGCGGCTCCACCTGGCAGGCGGGTTCCTGATGCTGAGCTTTGCAGTCAGACTTTCCCCAAGGCGGCCCTGGGCCAGCTCAGGCCACCTGTACACCCGGGGGCTCCAGAACCAGCAGATCAGGGAGCCCCCCCGAGGGCGGACAGGGTGGGCGTGCCCAGGGTCTCCTACCCAATATGCCCACCAGTCAAGTGGCTTTTCCTTCCTTGGGAGTCTTGGGTCCTGGGAGGCTGGTGGGCTCCTCCCCACCACGGGAAACACACGGGGTGGGGCTAGCGTGCACTGGCCGAGCTGCCCCTCATCTGGGATAACCACAGCAGAATGTTCTGGGCTCTGTGTCTCTCATCTCGGGGTCTCTCTCTTTCACTGCAAACAGACCTTCTGCAAAGGATGAGAAAGGAGTTGTTCCCGGTTTCACATTTTGTGCCTTCTGCCTGTCAGAGGCCCCCTGCAGCCCTGATCCACAGGGTCTCTCAGCCTGGGGCTGCTTACCTAACAAAGGAGGGAGGGAGAGGGGTGGTGGGAGGGTGGCTAAAGGATGGACCAGGCCAGGGCATCGCAGGAGCCCTCTGCGCTTACCTCTCAGGGCTGTGCTCTCCTTTCTCCTTCTCCCCTCCTCGGCTCCCCTTTCTTCTCCTCCTCTTCCTCTTTGGTTTTCCTTCCTTATGCGGAGGCGGAGGCGCAGCCTCACTGTTGGGCCTTAAAAGCAGAGGAAGAGGCCAGTCGGTCCCCTGGGGGAGAAGCCCTGTGTTTCTCCCAGGTCCTGCCAGGCTGGGGGAGCACAGGGTCCCCAGGCCGCCTGCGTCGCCCTCCCCTGCTCCTCCCCCTCCCCAGGTCACTGTCTCCTAACCTCCCAGGGGCCTCGGAGGGAGGCTGTGGTGCTCCCGGTGCTGGCGGGGAGCTGGGGGTACCCTGGGGGCCAGGCCGGCGCTCCTGCCTGGGGCTCCACGCTGTTTGAGATGCCGTATTTTCCCCTGGAATTCTCCCATCTGCGTGTTGGACTTCCTCTTTAACAGGAGGCGACGCGAAGTTACTGGTGATCCTGTGCGTGTCCCCATGCCGGAAGCACGCGGCAGAGACCCTGCAGAGCCTGGGGTTCGGGACCCGGGCGCGGCAGGTCCAGCGAGGCCCGGCTCGGGCAGGCCGCGTGGCCCCCAGAAGGCCCAGGTGACGGAGGGGAGGACAGCCGGGCGTGTCCCCGGGCTTCCCTCTTGCCTGAAACGTGTTTCCTCTCATCACTTTATCATGCACGTGCCCTCAAAATAAACTTGTTGAGTTTGAACTTCATAAACCTGTTTTTTTCTGAGGGAACAGGATGAACGTTGACGGGAGCTCAGGAAAAGTCAGGACAGATCGTCAAAGCAGCTGGAGTTCCCAGGACAAGGCAGGGGAGGAGGGACCTCCTTTGGGGACAGAGAACCGGGGGCACAGGGGGGTCCCCAGGGGGAGGGGGCTCCTCAGGGAGGAACAGAAGGAGCTCTGCCATCTGCAGTGGAGCCAAAGGGCCACAGGAGCAGGCTCTGCCCGTTCTCTCACGTGGCACAGACCAGACGGGGGTGCCAGGAGCTGAGCACAGACGTGGGCTCTCTTGGTGGCCCTGTGTCCCCAGACAAATTACTCACTGCAAAGCCCCATTATGTCATCTGTAAAGAAGCTGCCATGAGCTGTGAAGTGCATGCAAACACACCCAGAAGAGCAGATGCCTCTGGATTATTATTGCTCGTCCTAAATACCCCCGTCTAGGCCGCTTGCTGTCTAAGCTGACTGATGTCCCAGAGCTGGGCAGGACGAGTGACACGTGGTAGGACTGTGGGCTCTTAGCCTTGGGGGGGTCTGTGGGCAGAATGCCGGGGCTCTGGGGGGATCAGAGGAGGAAAGCAATGCACCTGCCTTCCACGGACCGTCCACTGAACCCCAGCAGCTGCGAATGTGGGAAACAAACCCCGTAGGTATTACTGCCCATGACACTGACGGCCGGCACAGACACGGTCCGGCCTCCTGGAGATGAGGACAGCGTCTCCACCATCGCCAGGGACTCTGGCTGCGTGTGTTCATGAGGAAGTGCCATTTCAGTCTGTCATGACATTAACCTAGTAATGGCATTTCCTGTGGTTTTAAGCTGCCCTGAGAAGCACCCGCAGCTCCACCAGGCTGCAGAGGGGCTGGCCACAAGAGGGACGGGCGTGTCTCCAGTCAGCATAGTCCTTGGGGGACGGGCAGGTGAGTTTGGAGGGCTTTGGCTGCTTAGCGCGTCCCTGGGGCCAGCACAGCCATCTCTGCCCCCCAGGAAGAGGCTGTGCCTGCATGGCAGGGGGAGTGAGTGGGGGACCCTAAAAGACCCGCAAATGTGGGGGATTCCCCGAGAGAGGACCTCACACAGAAGGCACTGCCCCAGGTTCCAGTAACCCCGGTCAGTGAGGCCTGGCCCCTTGGCTCAGCCAGCTCAGGGAGAGGAGGACCAGCAAGTAACAGAGGAGTGCACAGGGTGAAGGAGCTGCACCCCCCCACCCCCCCACACCCCCCCCACCCCCCCACCCCACCCCCCACCCCCGCGAAGGGCTGCCAAGCATGGGGCAGGGAGGAATCTCAGAACTGGGTGGAAAGATTAGCATTTTGGTTCCGATCAGAACAGACTCTTTTCAACACTGAGAAATGAAAGGGTTAATATCCAAGAATAGAGTGAAAAGTGGAAGACTCTGGCAGAGATTATGTGCATGGCTACAGAGTGGGTTCAAAGTGGGTCCCGTCAGCCCGCTACTCCCTCCCCCCGCCCAGGTCAGCTCCCCGACGCAGAGCCAGCATCTTGGAAGGAGGGGTGAGTGGCATAGTCTAAGCTGGGGACAGGGTGGTCCAGGCCCAAAGGACAGGCTCAGCTCCGTGATGGCTGCGAGGGCCCCAGACCGTACCTCTGCACCCGGCCAGGGGCCCCACCTTCCACATGTCCTCCCGGGGGGCCACACAGCCAGGGCGAGGGGGGAGGCTGGCCTCTCAGTGTGGGGAGGCCACAGGGCTGCTCCCCGTGGCCCAGCTGCCACCACCACCGCGCGCTCCTCTGGGAACCCACACAGACCCAAGTGCGGGGTGGCGGGAACGGTGTGTGTGTCAAGGAATCCCAGACCCACAGTAACACTTGATTTTGCATCAGCAACCCAGGCTGGCTCCGAAAATGAGGCTCCGAAGCAGGTGTCACAGCGGATGGCCTCTGTAGCACAAATGGCTTAAATCGGAGGAAACTACTTTCCGACCACAGCCGGTCTTACATGAACATAAGGGAGAAAGTATTTCGAGTAATTAGCACAAATGAAGCAAACCTGGGCCCGGTGTGCGCCTGCGGGGAGGGTGTGCACGCGGGGGGACCCTGCACGGAAGGCCGTGCACGCATGCGCGCGCGAGGAGGGCCTTGCCAGAAAGGCCCCCCTCCTGTCACCCCGGGCTGGGCGGGTGGCAGGCAGTGCGTCTGGGGCCACGGTTACTAACTGGCCTTCCCCCTTCCTTCCTGCACCTTCTCGGGGCTGAGCTCTCGGCCAGCGAGGCCAGGAGGCGGGTACACTCGGGGCGATGAGCCAGTGGATGGATGCGCTGCAGACAATGGGGGCTGCGTCCCCCATCCGCGCGCCGCTGGGTTGGCTGGAACTGCAGGAGCGGTTTGCGCTCATGGGTTTTAATATTGATAATTTGATAGATGCTAGACTGATCAGAAAATAGATGGTGGACAGTTTAAAAATAAGGGCTAAATAAATATATTTGTGTGTGAGAAACCCCCACGAACGTGGCCAGGGGAGACACAATTTTCTAAAATGGCGAAAACTCTTGGTATCGTTACAAACACATCGGTCTTGGCTGCCCTCGGTTCGCACTCTCCCGAGGACAGCAGAGTGAGGCTCGAAGCCCAGAGCCCTACAATTTTCGCCTGAGTGTCTCGTGAGGTGTCAGCAGGTCCTATGGACACGACATGAGCGATGGTGGAGCAGGAATGTCCTGTGCATTGCAGAGTCCCAGGACCCCCCATCACAGTGACAGCCTGAGACCTACCCCCCCACGAGGTTCCAGGATGCCCCTCAAGGGCTCACAATGAACCAAATTTCCCCTGAGGGTCGGCCCCAGAGCAGGTGGGGGCAGCCAGCCGGGGAGCTCCCTTCTCAAAACAGTTCCTCACCTGCTCGCCAAGGTCGGAAAGTCCCTCAGGGGGCAGAGCCTTTTGGCGCATGATTGTTTGAAAGACTGAAGATGCAGACAGACCCGCAGGACCACCGGGTTGGAGTGCAGTCACAGGACCCCGACGACGGCAGCACCTGGGATGACGGCTGGCAGGTCCCGCGTGTATTCTGAGATAGAAGAGGGCGCTGGAAGGACGTAGGCGCCTGGAGAGGCGAGGACAGGTCACAGCCCTGCGGGACAGCACGGCCACAGGGAGCCTCACCTGGATGCCCGGGCTGCACGAGGAGGCAGCGTCTTCGCTGCGTGGGGTGCGCCCTCGGAGACCCGCATGTGGTGCCCACCAATGCCCTTTACACGTCAGCACTGGGCCCTGGGCCAAGCTCTGCCTGGTTACCCGTAATCAGCCTGTGAGGGACACATGGCTGCCTTCCCCACGGATGCTGGACCCCACAGGGAAGGCCGGCTGATAAGTGGCGAAGGTCCTGCCTTAGTGGCTCCTCAGGGCAGAGCAGAAGGCAACCAGTTGTGGGGGACTGCCCGGCCGCCCACCTTTCCTCCACGAGCAGGTGGCCTAGGCTTCCTCCCCCTGCTCTACCCTTCCTGCAGTGCGGTGTCCTCCTGTGCATGACAGCAACACCCCAGGAGACGCTGCCCGCTGCCCTGGACGCCCCCTAGGACTATCCCTGGGGACGAGTCACTCAGACCCGAGTCACTGTGAGCCTCACAGCAGGAGCCTCGTGGCCGGACCCCGACAGGCCAGTGACAGGAGAATTCAGAGGAGGGTGAACGTGCCCATGAGCCAAGGACACGTGTGGCCAGGCACAGGCGCAGCCCCCGGTGTCCTGTGGGGGTGGCCGGGCTTTGTCAGCACATTGTCGTGGCTGTTTGAGCCCCCAGCCCTTACGGCCCTTACAGGCCAAGGACCCAGCCTGGGAATGGGTGCTCTGTGTTGGTGGCAACAATGCAAACTACAGTCTGACTCTGCGTTGTTGGCAGAAGCAGAAAACACTTCATTTGTGGAGGAAGAGGAAACTGAATCTTGGCCTCACCACGGGTGTCCCTGTGGGGACGTCACTGTCTGAGGGCTTGAGGGTCTCATGGGCTCTCCAGACCCTCCCCTGCTCGCCGTGGTGCTCCTTCCTGTGGTCCATGCACAGCGGGCATGTGCCTCCATCCTCTGCTGCCCCCGAACCCTGCACCTTGTGCCGCTGGGTCTGCTTGTTGGTGACGGCAGCGAAGGGACCTGAGGGGGAAGCCACCGGAGGCCCAGCTGTCACAGGGTGAGACTCAGGACCCATGCTGACACTGCTGGGAGCTGAGTGGACGGCGGCAATGGTGAGGGGGGCCAGAACAGCTGCATGCTCACATCCGAGAGGACCCTGGCCACCAGTGTCCCCGTGGAAGCAGGGAGCAGAGGGGCCTCTGGCACACGTTCCCTGAAAACCGGCTGCCTGTGACCACAGGTCCTACAGCAGAGTCCCTGATGGGTGTGGGCAGAGCAGGCCAGGGTTTTGAGGCCTGAAACGGATATAATTAGATGGTAAGGGAGGGCCCTCTTGCAGGAAAATATAGGAGATTATGAATTCTAAGGCAGGAAGATAAATACTTGGAGAAAAATTTAAAATCCATTGACTCATGACTTTTAAAACGCTGCCAATAGCACAAATAATCAAGACAGTCGTAACAGCACTGTCACGTTGACCCCACCGGCTCCCTGCGCCCCGCGGGTCCTCTGTGATCAGACACTCCCGCTTTCTCCCGGGCGGCTGGCGACTGGCGTCTGTGCTCAGGTTCTGGCAGTTGAAAGGCGTCTTGGCTCACAGCTCGTTACTGTGACACGAGGAGGCCCGGGCTGAGCCCGGGAGCTGCAGACTGGGAGGCGTTCCTGCGGCGTCTGGCCGCAGCGTCGCCAGCCTTGTTTCTCTTCAGTCCCCACATGCCTCTGGCACCGGGGATGTGGTCCCCAGGAGACAGGACCTCTGGCCCAGGACGGGGTGAGCTGGCGGCCGCAGGGGTCCTCCTGGAAGCTGCTGCTGTCCCTGTCCAGCTGGTGGTAACCTGACCCTGACCCTTGTGGAGCTCTCCCACCAAACCCGCCTAAACGTGTCTTTGAGGCTGCTTCCCCTTGGCTGGATCCCAACATGCCTGCAGGCTCCGGGCTCCACCCATGACCACAGGAGAGTGATGGAGTGAATTCTGACAGAGAGACCAGCCTTAACCACTTATGGTTAAAAAGTCTTAGTTTTGCAAATTTTATGAAACAATGTAACCATGTGAACACGCCTATGGGGCCCAAAGCTTAATCTTCATAGGGCTTGTGGTCAGTCTGCCCCTGTCCCGTGGAATAGAGAGGCCGGCCTCCTCGGAGTCCCCGGCCCCATGGGCACCCCTGCCGCTCGGCTTGGGAGCGGTCTCCATCATCAGAGCCTCCGGTGAGGCATGTCCCAGGGTGTCCTGGGAGCAGTTGAAGAACAGACCCCCCAGTCCTCAGTCAACCCGCTCTCTCCTCTGCCCAGCCTCGAAGCCTACACAGCGGTTCCTGGGCACCCCGGCCGTGGAGCAAGCAGACTTCTCTGGAGAAAAGATGTCCGGTACCCCGGATTCTGTCTCCCAGGAGGGAGGCTGAGCTGGGTGGCCCGGGGCCCACAGGGCACAGGAGAAGAGGTCCCAGAATGAAGGTGTCTGGTTAGACATAAGCTCTGACTCCTGGGCCTGTGACTCCAACGTGCTGGGGGGCTCCCCAAGGTGATGGGCCCCCCCAAACGGAGCTGCCCAGGTAGCCCCTCCCCCCCAAACAAAACTGCCCCCAGGCCCACTTGTTACGTCCCACATCCCAGCAGCGTGGGACAGCAGCCGATGCCTCTCCAGCCTGCACCAGCATCCCCCCAACACCAGGGTAGACGGGGTGGGAACTGTCCCAGAAGGCCTGGTGGTCGACCCAGGAGTTGGCACTGAACAAGCCCTGGGGGGTTCTCACGGATCGAGACCCGCTGGCTTGACCTCTGGCTTCCACCAAAACCTGGCCCAGGCCAGGCTGGGGGAGTCTGGTGGTCATTTCCTGAGCCAGCTGCCCACTTTTCAGGTTCCAGGGGGAACCTGATTGACAAGTGTGGAGGGAGACACACCCCACGCCTCCCAGGGGGCCACATCCCCTCCTTGCTGAGTGGTCCCCCGAGCCTCGGGGTGTAGGCGAGTCCGTCCACTCAGCAGCCTCACGCCAGCCCTGACCCACCTTCTCAGGCACCATCTGTGCCCTGCTAGTTAAGACCCATTTTCCTGGAAAATGCCTGTTTTGCCTAAAAGACCTTTGGTCTTAATCTACACAAAAGGGCAAGGTGGTATCTCTGACTTTCCAGAGGATACTCCTGCCTCCCCTGGGAGGGGCCCCCGTCTCCTGCCCGCCCCTCCCCATTGTGAGCGTGGCTGTCGCTTCCTCAGGGCGGGTGGGAGGGGGAGGGAGGTGCTGTGGGCAGGGGGTCAGCGAGGGCCCCGTTTGGCCTCTCATTGTCCTCCCCACAAGCAGAGATTACCCCGTGGCCAAGGGACACTTGGCATATTTTCCAGTCTGTCCACAGGGCCCAGAGGAAGGACAGAAATAGGAAGCCCCAGCAGGGTTCCAGTGGCTTCTCGGGGTCAGCCTGCGGTCCCTGCTGCCTCACATCTGCCAAGGACACAGGCGCTGGTCCAGGCCTCCGTCAGGTTAAGGATGGGGCATCAGAGGTGACAGGGCAGAGGGCAGCCTGGACGTGAGGCTCTGACCTGAATGAGAGAGGCCGGTCAGAAACCCTGACACGTCGGATCCCACGGCCAGGCCTGTCCCCAGGCATGTCTAACCCCATGGCCACGCCCCTGGTCATCCTGGCCCCTCCTGGCACGTCCAGGCCCTGGGGCACCCGCGGCCACATGAGCCACAGCGTGCCGCCAGCGCCCTCTTGTGGCAGCCGAGGATGGGTGAGGCCCGGCTCCAAGTGGACATCAGGCGACAGCTTTCCTCCACCGCTCCGCGTCACCTCTCCAGATCTGCCCACATTCTGTGTGCGTGTGCGCGTCCATGCGTGTGCCTGTGTCCTGGCCCCACCAGCTCATTCCTGCCCCACCCTGATGCTCGCCTGCCTGATGCCTTCTCTGTGCAACAGCAAATCCATCCTTCAGCCTGGGCTCTTGCGTCCTCAGTTTCCTCAGCAGAAAGAGAGAGTGGCAGAGCGTAGACCAGGACGGACCCAGCCCCTTGTTTACTGTGGTCCAGAAAGTCACATGACAGCAGGGCTCCGGCCCCCACAGCACCGGAGGCTCTTCCTCCATCCTCAGGGCCCTGACCACAAGCTGCTGTGCTCGCCTGTCACCCCTCACCTTCTTGCTCTTGTAGCCCCCAGGCTCGGTGACTTCGGTGGCCCTGGGGCGGCCCAACTGGGCATGTCGGTACCTCCTGCACAGGGTACTGATGGGCAGCCCAGGAAGCCCGTGACACCACCAGTGACCCTGGCCCTCACGGTGCACTGCGTCGGGGGTGCTGTCCCCACCTGACACCTGTCCAGTGCCAGTGCACGACCTGCTTCGAGGATGTTTAATGAGGGGAAGGCTGGGCAGACGAGGCCACCTCCCCTGGCCTATCCCCCATGGCAGCACAGCCCTTTGGCAACCCCAGACCACACATGAAGGAGGGTCTCTTTCCATGCTTCTTTAAGAAATGAATTACATAAATATTTGCTCCACGGGGTGTGGGCTGGTTGTGCCTCCACGTCCCTCTGTCCATGCAGCGCTAGGACACGGTGTTGTTCACAGGGTGAAGCCCTCAGTGGGTAGCAAACATTCCGTGGGCCCAGCCTCCTGGCCTTCCCAGTGCAGGCCGGCCCGGGTGCAGACAGGAAGCCAGCCCGGGTACAGACAGGAAGCTGACCGGGAAGCACATGGGAGGCCGGCCCAGGTGCAGACACGCTGTGTGTTTGGATTCTTTATTACACATGCCCAGTATATACACACGAGATTTCCTTTCACAGAAAGGACCAGGAGTCCCGGCCCCAGGTGGCATCAACCTCCTTGCACATCCCCTGCCCCCTTCTCGGGCTCAAGCTCCTCCCTCCATCTCCAAAATGCATGTGCGATGGACATGCTCTGCGGGGTCTTCACAGCACCAAGCAGAGCAGTGAGGGATGAAGACGTATTGGGGCACAGGGCTGTGCGGGAATGCTGAGTACTGGGGACTATCTGAGGGCAAACTACAGGTCAGTTTGCCTAGAAAAAGAGGACAGCAAGGTGCGTGCGCGGATCCTGTGCAAGGGGAGAGGGCTGAGGGATCCACAGGTAAATTAGGCCACACTGGACACCCCGGTGCCTGTCACGAGCTTCAGGCTGGGAGGATGCTGTCACCCATCGAGCCCCACCTGCTCTGGAGCGGCCCCTCCCAGAGCCTCTGGAAGGAATGCAGGGCCCACCCGGGGACAGGAGCAGGTGAGGTGCAGCACCAGCCGCGCCGTCCACCTGCGGACACAGGTGCCAGTCTGCTAATGCCGGCTCCCTGCACCAGCTGGACTCAGCACCAGCAACTCCTCACTGTGCTCGGAGGAAGGCCACCTGCCAGCCGGGCCCTGGAGGGGGCGAGGGGAGTGCACCTCAGCCCCAGCAAGGCGCTGCGACTTTGAAGGAAAGCACAGCCATTAACTACGGACGGTCCTCCAGGCCTGCAGACACCGTCACCGTGCTCTAGACCCATGTGGGTCCAACCCCAAGTGGGACCCGGGCTGGGACCACGCACCCGCTGTCACGCACAGCCTGCTGTTAGTGCACCAAGGGTGCTGCCTCGAGGGAAAGTCAACAGTCCCCGGCAGAACACGCTTCCAGCAATCGCTCTCGGCATAGAGTATGAAGCTCCAGAAGCTGCGACGGCGGATGTGAAGCCAGAGACGGGGGGGAAAGTGAGGAAGAAGGTCTCCCACCCAGACACAGGGAGGGGTACGGGGCACGGAGGGGCGTGGCCGGCCGGTCTAGCCCCATCTGTGCCCCCACTTCCCATCCAGTCCCCTGACACCAGGTGGGGCCCAGTGGCAATGACCCCTAGAGGGTGACCAGTGCTGACCCCGGCTGGGAGCCCTGGACAGCCCTGCTGACGACAGGTCAGGGCCCTTGGACTGGATGGGTATTCAGGGGAGGAGGTGGGGAGAAGGCCGCGGCGTCATCTCCTTCTTTCACAGCCTGACTTGGGAGGGAAAGAAGGAAGAAATTGAGGTCTCCACCCTGTCTTGGCGGCCCTCCTCCTGGCAGAGCGCGGGTGTATCAGAAAACAGAGGACGGCTTTTGCGGGTTACCCTAACCGCCTCTCCGGCTTCCTGCTGCGGGATTTTAGGAGCTCCCAGGGGACCAGGTGTCCACATAGCTGTGTGGTTCTGGGCCTGGTCCCTCCTGTGTATGGTGGACACTGCCAGGGTCTGGAGGAACAGAGCTGGGCCCACACCTCACAGAGGGGCCTCTGTCCCCTCTGTGGGACAGCGACGGCTGAGCAAGTGGTCCAGGGGGAGCCTGTGGCCAGTGCAGGGACAATGACCGTGACCTTGAGCTCAAGGACTCCCAAAAGGCTTTCAAGCTTGGTCTGACCGTCCAGCAGGGAGTCGGTGGCAGAGGGAACCCTGGGGATCTCCTGATCGTCCAGGGCAGCAAAGGCACCTTCCCTCCCAGATTAGAATGGGCGAAGGGGGGCCAGCACCGCCGACCCCTACTAGGCCAGAGTCTGGACAGCCAGAATTTGGCTTTGCCTCCTGGAGACCCGGATGGAGAGGGCATGGACCTGCCGTAGTCCCCAGGAAAAGTGGGACCTGATGATCATCTCCAGGCCTGATGTCAGAGCAGCCTCCACATCTCTGACAGGTGAAGACACAGGAAAAAGACGGCCAGGGCAGAGAGGGCAGCGCCTGAAACCCTGGTCACCAGGCCACCAGCTGGGTGGAAAGGGGCGAGCGTCAGAGACTGTCCTGAGGTAGAAGCCTGGCGAGGCTCTGGTGGAGCTGCACTGTGTGGACCAGTCGTGCGGCGTGGACTGAGGCGCTGTGTGGGCGGGGCTGTACCACATGAATGGAGCCCTGCACCGTGAAGTCCCACGTGGGCCAAGCTGTGCAGTGTGGACGGAGGACCACGTGGGCGGAGCCGTGCAGCCAGGACCGAGCCCCGCCCGTGCGGGCCAAGCTGTGCAGTAAGGATGGAGCCCAGCGTCGGGGGAGCCGTGCTGCGTGGACCGAGCCCCGCATGGGCGGAGCCGCGTGGCGAGGCGCCTACACCACGAACTCCTGCGGGAGCTGGTCGTCCCCGAGCAGGCGCAGGGAGAGGGAGTCCGTGGACCCCCATCTGCGGGGCTCTGCGGGCCCCAAGGGGCGGCTGGGCGGGGCGGGCGCGGGGCTTGGGGCGCGGTCCTCCGCCTCCGGGACCTGCGGAGAGACCCGCGCGTTTGCAGCTTGCAGCTGCCTTCCTCCCGTCTCTGCCGCAGCGTCATGGCCCCGCCTCCGGTCTGGGCTGCACCCTCCGATCGCGACCCCGCCTTGCCCTTGACCCCGACCTCCCGCCCAGGCGCGCGCTGGCCTGGGGCCCTGGCACGTGCTGTCCCCACTGGGGATGCCCGTAGGCCTCCTCACGGTCCTCCAGGCTGCCCCCGGCCCCTCAGCCGCCTCGTGCAGAGGCTCCCCTGGCCCAGTCCTCACCGTGCCCTTCTCGTCACGTTCCCTGATGTTCTCTCTTCCCAGGGGCGCCACCCCCAGACCGGCTCCAGCCCGTCCCCTCCCCGCGCACCCCAGAACCGCTGACTGTGGCCCTTTCTCCTACTTCTGAGGTGCCTGGAGCAGCCCCCCAGAGCCCCACACGGAGGCGCACTGCCCTGGACGGTGGATGGTGGAGCGCACGCGGCCATGGAGCTAGTGAGCAGCTCAGGAAAGAGCCCCACACACAAGCCAGCTCACCCAGACCCCGGAAAACCAGCCCCCGGCCGCCCTGTTCTCTGAAAGGCCTGTTCCCCCACTGCCCAGCTGTGGCTCCAGGGGTTGCTGCCCAGGGACCCTCGAGTGGCCTAGGTGGGTCCGGCTGGGAGAGCAGGGAGGAGGAGCAGGGCCTGTGGCTGCTGGGGGGATGAGGGGTAAGGGGGGTTCGCACCTGGCACAGGGCCTCAGTGCTCCGGCGCCTCATCCTGAGCAGCGTGACCCGCACCACCGACAGGGGCTCTGGGTGAGAGGCTGTGTGCAAGGAGGCGAGGGCATGTGAGCAGGGTGGGGACAACCTCCCACACCCCTCGGATGGCAGCCCCCCCTTGCTATACTTCTCCCCTGGGGATCCTCTCAGATGTAGCCCGGAACCTCTGTGGCCCCCACGTCCTCTCCTTCTGCGGCTGTCAGAGCCGGAGAGAGGGGGGCCATGACTTCATCCGGGAGGATCCCGTCCTGCTGTTTCTGATCCCCGTCCTCAAGGCCGCCCTGTGGTGGTGGGAACCCCACCACCCCACAGGGTCCCCAGGAATCACGGTCACATGGTCTCTCTGGGGATGCCCTTGTTCCCTTGGCGCCCACAGTGATGGTCGAGCCGGGAGCTAGCCGGGCCATGTACTCACCATCCCTCTGGTCCCGGGCGTCCCCCTTGGGCCCGCCACCATCCATGCCACTGCTGCACTGGCTGGTGCTAGAGCTGCAGGATGGCACCTGCCCGCAGAACAGCTCTGACACGAAGGGCTCGTCCACCGACATCTCCCCGGGCTCTAGGGCCCGCGAGTCGGCCTCCACGCCCGACGTGTGGGAGCTGCCGTGGCTATCGGCCGAGAGAAGCGAGAGGCGGTGGGGGGGACGCTGCCCGCTGTCCTTGCTGCTGGGGGAACTGGGGGAGCCCCCGCCGGCTGGGTCCAGCTCCAGCTCCAGCGTGTCGCTGATGTAGGACTCCCGGTAGCACTTCTTCTCTGCACAGGAGAGGAGGAACAGCAGACGTGAGGGCGGGCGTCCGAGACGGACGAAGCTTCCAGGAGCCACAAGTGGCCAGCGGTGACCTGGGATCCTGCCAACAGTCTGTGCCCTGAGCTGGCGCCGAGCCCTGGGAGATGCAGTGTGAGGGGAGGGAGGTGTTGCCCCGAGGTCAGGGCCCTGCGTGTCCAGGGTTACAGCTCAGGCCACCCAGATGGAATGTGTCACCTGCAGCTGGTAAACTTTCAAGGTGTACTCTTGTCATAATTCTTCCTGGGGCTCTCGTGTCATTCTCAATTTGAGGGACCCCTAAGCGGCCCCTACATGCAAGCACACAGGTACACACATGCTTGCACACTCACACGTGCACACACACACACTTGTACATGCACAGCTGGGACTTCTAGGAACCGCCCGGGGGTTCCTGCAGCCCTTGCACTGCCCCCGGCCCTGGGACCTCCCGTCAGCACCTGTGGACATGGACCAGCGCCCACCTTCGGCCTCTTCCAGCTCCCGCAGCTGCCGCAAGAGGGGCTGCAGGGCGAGGTGGAGCTGGTGGCTGCTGCTGAGCAGCTGGAGCAGGTGACGGGAGCGCGAGGCGCAGCCCGTGTAGTACACCAGCTTCTGGGCCGAGGGCAGGCCGTCCAGCCGGATCTCGAACTTTTTCCCCTGAACAAAGACGAGACAAGATGTAATTTTACAGGCAAGCCATCAGGCAATAGGAGCGAGGGTCCTAAACATCAGCTGTAACCCAAACGGAGATGCCACCAGTGTTTCTGTTTTGCAGATCTGATTTCCACATGCAGGTGGGTTTTGGGGGTCACTGTGAGGCAGGGGGCACCCTACTCTGCACTCGGTTTTGAGAGGGCTGGACACCTCCTGTGGCCGCCGGGTGTGTGGGGATGCACGTAGTCCAGGACAGGATGCCAGGCCTCAGTTCTGCTGTCCAGAGAAAGGGTCGACGGACAGTGAGCCTGCGTCCAGGGCCCTCACTGCCCCCAAGTGCCAGGCCTGCCCCAGGGTGACCGCGTGGGGCTGGGACTACAGGAACAGGGTGTGTGGAAGCCACGGGCTAGCACACATTTCTGTGACTGCTCCTCGTTTCCCGTTATTTTCTCTGCACAGGAGCCAGAAAGTCGCTGCAAAGGGCCAGGCCTGGGACACCCCCTGGCACAGGGTCTTAGCGGTGCCTACGTCTCATGGACGATGGAAGGCCCAGTGAAAGCCCTGAAGGACAAGCGTCCACCAGGCTTCCACCCCCACCCCTGACCTCGACCCCATCAAACGCACCAGAAAGGCCAGCTTCCCAACGTGGGACCAGGGGAAGTCATACAGCAGCTGCGGAGCGTGGTTCACCTCCTGCAAGACAGCAGGACCGGCCGTGTCCACGAGGGTCAGCCAGAGCAGGGCAGTGAGGCCAGCCTTTCGTGGTGGGGAGAGAAGGAGGGAGGAGGGCCAGAGGCTCCAGGGGCCCACCCGTCACCTGATAGATGTGCATTCCTTTGAGGGTCAGCCCCAGGACGATGGTAGGCTGTTCTCCCTTCTTGTCCTAAAGAGACACCGATGACAGAGGGGTCAAGAGCCCTGTGCCTGGGGTGGGTGGGCCTCCTCACCAATGGGCAGGGTGTAGTCAGGTCGGCCAGGGGCCCCTGAGGTCCACCTGGCCTGGGCTCTGGCCAGGCTCCCCAGCCCCTCCCAGCTCCCCTCCTGATGCTGGGGGCCTGTTCCTCCCTCCCTGCCTCCCCCTCCTTATCGACTTGCACTTTGCCAGAAACTCGGGCTCCTTGGGCTCCTTAGACCCCTGACAAGCCATCATCCCAACCACCCCATGCGTAGGGCCTTCCCAAAAACCAAGGCTGCATTGTGTGTGGAAGCCAGCAGGAAGACTCCAGGGCCAGCCCTCGCTGATGGCCTCACCTGTTCCAACCTTAGGCGGGATGGAGCTGACCACAGGAGAGCCCAGTGGGGCTGGTTCCAGGACATTCCATACAAGGTTAATCTAACTTGTCCACACTGGAGAACCCATCATGCTACGTCCATGATAGAACCACCACCCAGACGCTACTTCCATCACTCTATAGCAGCCGTGTGTCAGGACGCCTGGCTCTCCTGTCCTGGGTCAGAGTCCTGGTCACAGGCCAGCCATGGGGCACTGTCCCTCCTGTCCTGCATCAGCATCTGGTCATAGGTCAGCCGTGGGGGCACTGTCCCTCCTGGCCTGGGTCAGAGTCCTGGCTGCCTGTGGGCTCCGCTCCCCTGGGGCCCTGGGACGGAGGTACCTTGGGGTGCGCCTGAGCACCCCCCCCCCCCAGCCCTCTGACCTGGAGCAGCCTGAAGAAGTGGACGGGCACGTCCTCGAGCCGGCAGGCCTCCCTGATGAAGCGCAGCACCGCCTCCCTGGGGCTCAGGCCACGCTGCTCGCGATGCATGGCGGGTGCGTGCCTCAGGATGTAGGCGCTGCCCCTCCTTGTGATGATCTGGGGACAAGCCACCGGCCATGGGCCCGCTGCCTCCTGCGCTCCGCCGCGAGGACCCCGCCCGCGGCCGGGACAAGGGACAGTCCCCAGGGCGGGCGCCCCCGGCCTTACCCACGGCGGGAAGTAGGCGTGTGGCTCGAAGTAGCGCCCTGAGTGGGCCGCCTCGCGGTGGTTGCCCAGGTCGGCCTGCAGCCCGTAGGCGGCCAGCAGGAAGTAGGCCTCCTCGCGATGCGCACACTCCGACCTCAGCACCCGCTCCTTCAGGTGGCAGTAGTACAGGTGCCTGGCCCTCCTGTCGCTGGAGGCAGCAGGCGTCTGGGTGAGGGGCCTGCACCGGGCCCCCGCCGTCCCGCCACAGCCCGCGCCCAGGCCCCCGCCCTCCCTGCACTCCAGGTGTTCACGCCCCTGTCTTGTCGCACCACGGCCACACAGCCCTCCGGGGAAGCGCCCACGCTGGGTCAGGGCAGACCTGGTGTACAGATGCCGTGCCCCACAGACGAGTCCTTCTGTCTGCTCATTTCCCCACGGACACGGGAGCCGGGGACTCGGCTCTGGGAAGGGCAAGCTCAAGATCTGTTGACACTGTGACCTTGGATGGCCCCAGAGCACAGGGCGGCCAACCTCCATCGCCCCACACCTCCAGTTTTCTCCCTCATGACTTCTGAAGAAACTTCCACATAACCACATGCCTTCACCCTCCAGAACCTTCCAGACGACCACACCCTCACCCTCCAGAACCTTCCACAACCACACCCTTGCCCTCTAGAACCTTCGACATGACCACACCCTCGCCCTCCAGAACCTTCCACACAACCACAATCTAGCCCTCCACAGAGCCTTCCACACAAACACACCCTCGCCCTCCAGAACCTTCCACACAAACACACCCTCGCCCTCCAGAACCTTCCACACAAACACACCCTCGCCCTCCAGAGCCTTCCACACCACTGCGCCCTCACCTTCCAGAGCCTTCCACATAACCACACCCTTGCCCTCCAGAACCTTCCACACAACCACGCCCTCACCCTCTAGAACCTTCCACACAACTGCACGCCCTCACCCTCTAGAACCTTCCACACAACTGCACGCCCTCACCCTCTAGAACCTTCCACAAACCTTCCCTTCCTCCCCATCTCTCCACCTGGGAAGGCCGCCTGCCCACCTGCACCTGCTCTGGAGACACAGGCCCCGCTCACCTGCCCCTGGTTCCGGGAAGCTCCGAGTTACCCTCCCAGCTCAGGGCGGATCTCTCAAGACAGCAGCCCCCGTCGCTCAGAAGGAAGCCGCCAGGTGAGCCCCCCGGACATCGTTCCTGCCCACACCCAGACGCCGCAGTGCGCAGCCGAGGGCAACGACACCCCACACGAAGGACAGCTCCAAGGTCAAGTGGAAATCTTCAAACCCTCCCCACTCGCGCCACGGAAAGCCCCCAGCCCAGAGAAGGAAGGTGCCTGTGGGCAAAGAGCCTTCGTCTTTCTGACACGGTCTACGTGTTGCCATTGAGGGGCGTTCCTGTGGCCCCATCTCTGTGAAGCGACAGCACGGTCACGTTCTTTGCACAACCCACAGACCCCGCTGGCGATTTCCACCGTCCCAGGGGACGCCCTTGACCATGTCGGCAGTTACCTTATGAGCCTTCCGTTCTCCACGTAGTATTGCACCCTGAGGAAGGCCACGAAGGGGGCCCGGGACCGCCCGGCTCCCTGCGGGGTGAAGGCAGAGAGAAGCTGGGCCACATACTCCACCCTCAGCAGCCGGCCGCCAACCGCACCGTTCTCTCCGCCTACGCTCCGGTCTTAGCAGCTGGGGCCATGCACAACTTTATCTGACTTTTTAAAAAGGGAAACCCGAGTGGAACGTTGTCTGCAGCATTCAAGAGCATTCGTTCAGACCCATGCAGCGCTGGCTTTCCTGTGCCCCACGGCCGACTCCACGAGAGGCAGCCCCAGGACACCGCGGGGCAGCAGGACGGCCGTCTGCACAGAGAGCAGGGACCGCCGCAGCGCCCGTCCCACACACGGGATGCCCGTTCTGTGGGGTCCCACGGGGTGCGGCCCTCCCGGGGCGCCTCCACCCTGCCCCGCACCTGCAGTTTGACTTACTGTATGCCTTTCTCTCTTCCAGTCCTTTGAGAAGTATTTGCTGAGCTTCTGCTCCAAATCCATAAATACGTACTCGTTGTCTAGAGAGAGACGCGGGGCCTCCGTCAGAGCCGTCCCGCCACCCGGGCATCACCATTTAACCACTGAGCGTCGCCACGAGCCAGCAGGCTGATGCGCAACAGAAGGCGCGCTGACCACAGCAGCTTGTGGCTACTTTCTCGGGCTGGCAGTCTAAGAGAGCAGGTTGCTGGTGTCCCCATGTCAAACAAGCTGGCTGCACAAGATGGTCTCCAAAGTGGAGGAGTATTAGACCTTGACACTGACACACGCACTGGGCGTAACCTTTGGGAGGGCACTTTGACTATTCCCGTCCACACGACCCGGCCCAGTGCCTCTCTCCCAGCTCTGAACGGAGTCCTTTAAAAGTTAAATGCCTGTAAATCTGGACCCAAACCCACCAAGTTCAAGTCAACAACTTGTGTTCACCTGGCTACACCAGGAAGGCGGTCACAGGGGACATGACTTTCTAAATATACGTTTCTGTGCTTTTGGAACATTATGACCACGTATTTCCTTTAGAAGCTGGAAAAATGAAGCAATTATTCTCGAGAGGAACGTAAACCCAGAGAGCCTCCCTCTGTTCCTATCAGGGCTCAGGGTGGGCTCGAGATGACCTGTGCTGCCCGTATACGCCCAGGAGGAAACTGTCACCAGGAAGAGCCAGGAGCAGGGATCGTGGGAGCCATGGCGGGGCCCAATGGCAAGAGCGTGCCAGCAAGGCCACGTTGCAGGGTTATTCTTCACCCATTTCTGTGGTCTGGGACCACCTCAGTTCCAGCTGCCATGGTGTGGGCCCCTCCTTGGTGACAAGCAGAGCAGCCTGACACACCAGCCCCAGACCCCGCAGGCGGCGTTCGTACGTGGAGACAGAGGGCAGGCCCTGGTCCGGCTGGTCCTGGCTCTGATGGGGATGCCTGGGGAGGCTTCTGCAGTGTCAGGGGGTGAAGGATGGGGCCCACCGTGCAGCCCAGCAGCCTCTGCCTCGGGAGGTGGCTCCAGGGTCATCAGGCATGGTGGTCCCCCCAGTCCCCAGCCGGCGTGCGGGGCCCACCCTGACGTCTGGTGAAGGGGGAGGGAAGTTCTCTGTGTCTCCCCATTCTCACCAGGATCAGGTGTGGCTCCTGTTGTGGACTGAACTGCGTCCCCCAAATTCATAATGTTGGAAGCCCCAACCCCAGCATCTCAGAATGTGACAGAATTTGGGGACAGGGCCTTTACAGAGGTGATTAAGGTAAAATGAGGCCACTAAGATGAGCCCTATCTCCTGACTGGTGTCCCAGTAATAAGAGGAGATGGGGACACAGACACACACAGGAGGGATGACCATGTGGGGACACAGGGAGCAGACGGCCGTCTCCACGGCAGGAGAGAGGCCTCAGGAGAGACTAGCCCTGCTGACAACTGACCTGGGAACCCCAGCCTCCAGACCCTGAGATGGTAATTTCTGTCCTCTGAGCCACCCCATCTGTGGTGTCTGTCATGGCAGCCCAAGTGGACTAGCATCGGGGTCCGTTCCTCCCAGGACTCAAAGGAAGTGACAGAGACCACCTCACATGGCTCTGAGGGGCCCTGAGACATCAGCTCGAGCACTGTCCCTTCTGAGGACCCTTCGGTCCCAAGCTCTCGGTTCACAATTTGGAGCCTGGGGCTTTGAGATGCTGGGGCTCCTGGGCTGGCCGCCCCTGAAGGGCCTGGTGTGCCCTCCTTCCCCTCCCATCTGACCATGTCCCCCGGGGTCCCCCACCCCCCCCGCCCCCTGCCTGCAGCTTCCAGCTGTGACTGAAAGATAAACGGAGCCCTGAACCAGGAGACCATCCTTGTGTGTCATTCACAAACAAACCACAAGGGAACCCGGCCCCGGGCAGGGCCTCCTCAGCCCTCCACCCTGACCAGGCCACCTCCTCGCTCCACCCGACCATCCTGCTAGCAGGGGCAGACAGACGCAGGGTCAGAACTCCGTAATGCAAGATGCCCTTCAGTGGGTGATGGATGAATGAACTGTGGTACCTCCAGACCATGAGGTCTAACTCAGCACTAAAAAGAAATGAGCTAGCAAGCCATGAAAAGACGTGGAGGGACCTCAAATGCACATTATTACGTGAAAGAAGCCAGTCTGAAAAGGCGACACCCTGTATGATCCCAACTATAAGACATTCTGAAAAAAGCAAAACCATGGAGACAGAAAAAAATATTAGTGGTTGCTGAGCGAGGCGGGGGGGGGGGGGGTAGGAGGGATGAAGGGGTGGAGCAAAGATGATTTTTAGGGCAGTGAAAATACTCTGTATGGTCCTGTGATGGTGGGTACACGTCATTGCACATTTGTCTAAACCCTAGACTGCACAACAGCCAATGTGAACCCTGTGTGACCATGCACTCTGGGTGGTTATGGTGTGTCAGTGCAGACTGGTCAGTTGTAACCGATGTCCCATTCTGGCGAGGATGTTGTATTGGGGGTGGCCATGCAGACAGGGGAGCAGGGGGTCTATGGGACGTCCGCCTACCTGCCACCCAATTTTGCTGTGAACCTAAAACTGCTCTAAAAAAAAAAAATCTTAGCATCTCTTCCACGTCTAAGACTCAAAGGTCCTGAGGGAAAAGCTGGACTGGCCGCTCAGTCAGTCACAAAGACCCCGATTTGCTTTCAGATGCCTTCAGCACAGTGAGGACCCCGGTCCCTAAGACTCTGCGTGTCCCCACAGTTTTAAAAGTAATTCATGTGGGACAGAGGGCGTGGTCCACTGCAGCCTCCAGGGGCTGGGCAGGGCCGGAAAAGCCCATGGAGGCTCCATTTTGGGTCTAAGGAGCTCTGCCCGGTGGTGGGAGTGTCGCCGTCCACGCCCCACGCCCAGGGGCACATTCTGTTGGGGAGGGCTCAGCCCACTTTCCAATCTCCGTGCTTCCCCCGGGCCTCCCCAGCCCTCTGGAATGCAGCCACATTCCAAACTTAATGAAATTTTTCGGCTGTGGGCCTTGTAATCAATCCTAGGACTGTGGGAACCAAGCAGCCCTTGCGTCCCCCGTGGGGAGTGGGGGAGAAGAGATGTCTGCAGGGTCTGGGGTCTGCAGAGAGGCCCGGCCCTTGGGAGCGGGGAGCCCAGGGCCCTGCTCCTCCCAGCAGGCTGGGCAGAGGATCGGGTGGCGAGGGCTGGATTTGGGGGTCTGAGCCACCCCACGGCCCCCAACGCCTGCCTGACCCTCTCAGACCCGCTCTTCCCTGGGTGGGGGCCTGGACTGCGAAAAATCTACAAGGGGACCTTTTGGGAGGACCCCCCCAACCCTCCGCAGGTTCCCTGGGGGGATGGAGAGGTAGTTTTCATTGAAGACCCACTTTTTCTACCATTGACTGTTCACCACACTGTGTCCTACGGTCCCGACACTTTAACTAGGGGATCAGAAAAAGTTAAGTGGAAAGTCCAGGCTGAACGAGGTCAGACGGAGAGCTGGAGAAGGAGAAGCAGGAGTGGACATGGCGGGGTGAAGAGGCGTCACTGACTCCCCCGAGGGCTGAGGGTGGAGGGACAGCCACTGCACCCCCCACACGAGGTGACCCTTTCACGGGAGAACCCGCCTCTTGAGAATCCCTTCTCGGGTCCACACAGCCTTCTGAGCCCAAATCCGGCTCAAGATTCTCGGCACACGAATGCTCACTTTTGAAAGTGGTCATCATGCTGGTCAGATTTAATGGCCAGTGCAAACCGGGGTCGGAAGCTGCCCCCAGGCCACGTGGCCGGGACTGACTCCGTTGCCATCAGGCAGCTGCCAGCATCCATTAAAACGTGAAACGTGTCTGTGTTGGAAGGTGTAAGCCCACTTCTAAGATTTTAATCTAAGGCCATAATGTCACAGGTGAGAGAAAGGGTGTTCTATAGGATGCTCGTCACAGCACCGCTGATCCGGGGAAAGGTGGGCCACTCTCATGGTCCTCTGGCCGGAGGTGGGAAGTTCACAGATGGAATTCCGGGCCGCCTGTAAAAATGAGGATGCGTGAGCTCGGGGGTCCAGACCAGGCCGAGCACACAGGGCTGTCTGTCTGCAGAATTCTACGGAGGTAACAGGGGTGGGTGACAATGAGATATAAGGCAGCCAAGATTTTGGAAAACACAAGACAGAAGCTAGAGTGTCGGTGGCTGCAGCAAGTCTCGGGAGGGACAGCTGCAAACCCGCGGCTCGCAGGTGCCAGGAGAGCTGGGTGAGAGTGGGGCATCGGGCTGCTGACACCAGGTCGCGGAGGAATTCCAGGCAATTCTAAAACCGTGCAGACAGCAATCATGATTCGCCCACCTCATTGCTAAGAGCACCCCGAAGCCAAAGACGGCTGGGGAAGGAAAGGCATTCTTTCTGGAACGCTCCGGGGCAGCAGGTGGCAGAGAGACACTGAGCGTGGCCAACACAATTGCTCTGGGTCAAGGCCCACTTCTCCCTCCAGGGGAAGGCCCCCGTTTGGGATAGGGGATGCACTGAGGTTTCCTCCCACTTAGGAGAGCAGTGTGCTCTCAGTGCAGAAAACCCAAATGCACAGAAGACAGAACGGAGCAGAAACCCAGCCCGCCGCTCTCCCAAGATGACCGTTCCCAACATGCCGGCACGTGTCCTTCTGTTTATCTGACCCGTGACAAAAGCAACAGACCCCTCCCCAGGGTTTCTGGGGCATCTCGCGACTCCCTCCTGAGTTCTTTTTTGTTAAAGACACTTTAAACCCTCGCATAATAGAGCAGAGCGTGGACATCCAACCTTCTCCTTGCTTTCCTCCAGGCTGATTTTTTCATTTCAAACACCGCGGCGGGGGACACCAACCACAGACCCCAAGGACAGAACTGACGCCCGATAGTAAGCTTGGCCATCTCTGGAGTGGATCTCAGAGCGAAGGAGCACCAGGGCGCCCTGGCTCCCTTCGTGTTTTGGGGAACAGCTACAAGGAGAAGCGGCCGAAGCTCCCACCCACAACGACCCCACGCACCACAGAGGCCGGATGCCCAGTGACAAGCCCCAGACGGCGCCTGATCGGCTGGCAAAGACGCCGCCCGCCCCAACAAAGCGTCTAGCCCCGGGGCCTTCGGGTGTTTCTTCATTCCTGCGTCCAGATCCACAACACACCCGCCCACTTCACCTGAGCCCGGAACATTCCCTGCATGCCCGTCCGTGCACAGCCCACACCCAGAGGGACAGGGCACCCAAAGCCTGCATCACCCCAGGTCATCAGGTCTAAGCAGACTTCCACCATGAATTCACCGAGTGTCACTGCCTCCCCTCTCTGCCTGGGGTGCCTGCTCACGCAGGTGGGCTCCGCCCTGTAAGATGAGACCTTCGTCTGTGAAGCCAGTGGGGTCCCCAGCCTTCTCCCTGCAGACTGGGCCTCCATCAGGGCCCACCAAGGAGCCGGGAGCTTTCCGCAGCAAGGATGACCTCGGTCCCGCGAGCAGAACAATTCTAGAACAAGATGACAGGTACGAAGCACAAGACCCAACCATGGGCGCACCGCCCCCCCCCATAAGTCACTCTTCTATATAAACACGGGTTTCCTCTGATTTCCTGTCTATGGGTACCCAGACACAGAGCGGCCAGAGTCCAACAGTTAAAACGGTGGCTGTGGACAAAAACAGCAAATTGGGGCAAAGCTACCCATTAACTCAGCTTCCCCCTGCAAACTGGGAAAAGTCCACCGATATTAAAATTTAATAGCAAAACTGGAATCTGCTCCTTCAAGGGACGAACCCCAGGCTGGGTGCCGTGCCCGCAGGCCTGTAGCACCGTCTTTCTGTAGTTCCCAATTTTGTCTGAGCCTGGAAGGGTTGGGACCCCAATTCCAGAACCTTCTCTGCCAGCTGAGAGTGAAAAAATCCAACACGGGGATATGACCCCGACACATCACATAGGAGCTGCAGCAGGATTGCGTCATTCAGAAAAAATACTTTAAAGTCTGCAGGACAAAGCTGCCACATGGCCGTGGAAGGGGCCGGAGCCCTCAGTACCCCATTACTGTGAGGGACCTCCCCTCCCCTTCTCCCCCTCCTCTCTCACTTGGACACTGAGGGAGGATGCTCGGCCACCGGCCCGAGGCTGGGGGCAGAGGCCAGAGGATCAGGCAGAGGGTGGGCTGTGACAGAGCTGACATGTTTCGTCTCCGTCTGTCCATCTCCTCATCTTGGTTGGGGTAAGCAGTTCCCTGTGCTGATAACCTGGAGCCCCCAGTGACAGATGAGACCCACCCTTGTCACGTAACAAGCTGCATGCAGGCAGCACCATCTGCTTCCTCGGGCACAGCTGGGCGCTCACATGCCCCCTGTCAGAGCACCGTGTGGATCAGCACCGGGGGCTCCCTGACAGGCAGCCCCTCGGCTTCACCTTGCTCCCATTCAGCGCTCGTCCATGGAGCCAGGGGCTCACAGAGGGAACCAGGCAGGGAGATGAGGCCGGGCTCCTCCCTGCCTCCCGCCAGCGCATCCGCCCGTAGGTTTCCTCCACGGGAACCCCGGGAGGTTTCCCCGGACCAGGACTCTGCTACGGACAAGTGTTTGCAGAACCCTGGCTACAAACAGCTCCTGGGAGAGCAAAAGCAAAGGAGGTAGCCTGGGGTTCAGAAACTGCAGAATGAGCAAGGAAGTCTGCTCTCCCACTCTTTCCTGAGAAGGGACAGTGAGTACATGTGAGTGTGCAAGCATGTGTATGTATGTGCATGCATTTATGAGTGTGTGTGTAAGTGTGAGCATGTGTGCAAACGTGCGTGTGTGTGCATAGGTGCAGTGTTGCGTGACTGTGTGTGCATGTGCATACGTTAGTGTACATATGTGTGAGTGTGTGCATGTATACATGCATGGTTTTTTTCTGTGTGTGTGTTAAAAGTGTGCGTGTGTGCACACCTGCCACTATGTCTGTAACAGTGTGCACATGTGTGTCAGTATTACCTGTGTGTGTGAGTGTGTGAGCGAATGTGCTCAGATGCAGCTCGGAATCTCCCAGACAGCCTGGGTGCTCATTGGAACATGTGGGCGTGGGGTGGGCACCAGGTGGAGGCCTGGGGTCTCCTTCAGAGTCAGCCCCCAGCCTGGCAGAGGCCGGCGCCCATGGGTGGTGGGTCCCTGGGGTAGGGTCATGTGGGGCAATGCCTGCTTACTTCTGACCACGCTGAGGCCAAAGAAGTGGGCTTCCCGGATGCTCGTCAGGTCGCACACCTGCTGGAAGAGCTCGCGCCCGGTGGCCTGCACCTGCAAAAGAGGTGGGAGGCGGCTCACCCCACTGCTCACCCAGTGTCCCCACTGGTGTCTGCTCTCATTCAGTCCCCACGCACCCCGACAGCTGATGTACAGTGCAGGGGGTGTCTGCACGCCCTGGCTCGCCAGACGGCTGCCCCCTGGAGAAGCCCTGTGTCGGAGGGCCTTCTCCCCACCACCTGCCCCATCCCACGAGCTCTTGGGAAAAGCGGAGCCCGAGCTCGTCCCCTACTTAGGGACGCTGCTTTGCCAGGGAGGGAGGAGAGAGCAGGACCGAGTCTGCAGGGTGAGGTCGGATGCTGGCTGACGTTCCCGGTGACCACGGGTCGCCTGAAAGTGATTGCTTGGGAACCGCTCTGTCCCCGGGTGACCAGTGGCGCCTGTAGGACTGTGAGCAGGCGAGCGTGGTGAGGAGGGCACGCCTGCACACTCAGGTTAGCCAGGTCTCCAGGCCTGTGCAGTCCTCGCAGCCACGGGGTCATCAGAGGCTGGGTCAACACTGAAAGGCTGTGTGCGACGAGGGGGACACACAGCAACGCCTTAGGTCTCTGGCTCAGATGTTTCTACAGCTGGATGATCTGGAGGGAGTTCGCGGAAGAGCCACACCACTCTGTCCAGAGAGCCTTGATGCTTCCACCCGGGCTCAGGCGTCAGTCTCCCAAGAACGCTACAATTCCATGCTTGGTCTACGCTTTACACAAAGGGGCTGTGGAGCCTGGCGGGCTCAGGCTCGCAGACGTGAGCACTCAGGTTCAGAGTTTGGTGGCCTCCTGCCGCACCAAGCAGTGAGCGATCATCGAGCAGTTGAGAGAATCAATGAATCAGTGAGTCGTGTAACTGACACCTCTCATAAAAGGGCAGCCTGTGTGAGGTGATGGGTACGGGTCAACGGGGCATCTCCCCAGCACCATCACAGGGAACCCCAGGTGCTGGCTGTACAGCACGGAGTGGCTGTCCTTCAGAGGGAGGCCAGGTGGCCGGGCCACACGGGCATCACCAGAGGGCGTCAGGTGGGAGGCTGGGGACCGTGGAGCAGGAAGGGAGAGGAGGCCGGGTGGCCTCCGGAAGATGCTCGAGAAGGATGTCAGAGAAAAGTCACCTCCCTCGAGACTCAGGTGCACCCGGGCCATCGAGAGCTCAGAGAGAGCTAGGTGCTCTCGAAGCCCAGAGCGGACAGGGAAGCAGGAAGGCAAGGAAGGCCCAGGGATGCGTACAGATGCTCACCCGGGGCCGCGTGAGCTGTGCGTGTGCGTGGACCGTCTGAATGCTGTGGTGTTTGGGGATGGAAGTGATGCACAAATGCAGCGTCTCGCTTCCTAACGGTGTCACCTTCTTGGGAGAACAGACCTGCGGCTCTCACCTCCCAGATGGGAGGCCTCAGGGTCCCCGAAGACGGACGAGGTGGGACGGCCTGGCCTGCACTCCCATCGCCCGGGCCTGAATCTCCTTCTCCAAGTGCACTTTGGCATTTGTGCCAGGCTGGGGACACAGCCACACTCAGATCCTCACACCCCGGTCACAGGAAGAAGCTCTTGACGGGATGGGCCCCTCGGAAGGAAATCAACCCGGGAGAACACTGGACACTGCGGGACAGGCTGGCGCTTAGCTCAGGACATGGGACATGGTGGGACCGGCTGACACTCAGCTCAGGGCACCGGACACCATGGGACTGGGCAGTGCTCAGCTCAGGGCACCGGACACGGTGGGATGGAGAGTGAGAGAGAAACCAGCACTGTGCGAAGGTGGCCAGAGCCAGAGCAAATTTTCTCTTACTGTGGCCCCAGTCAGTGTGGCATCAAATAAGAGGATCCTGTCCAAGAGGGAAGGGCAGTGAGCACACTGGTCCCCCACAATCCCCATGGTCACCCCTGGATGTAGGCTCTGTCTACCCCCATGTCCCATTCACCTCCACAGCCCCCACTGTCCTCCCGCCTCTCCCCGATATCACCCCATGTTCCCCCTCTGGTTACTGCATGCTCATCCCCATGGCCACCTCACCCCCCTATTCTCCCCCTGCTCACCCCCACGACCAGCCGCAGCTGCTCCCGCGTGGGCAGCAGTACCAGGACGTCCCTGTGCTCCGGGGTCATCTCGCTGTCCAGGGGCCACCGCCACCGGCCGCACGCAGTGCTCAGGACCAGCTCCCCTCCATCGCCTCCTGCAGGAGAGAGATTGTCGGGGGCAGGGCCAGGATGGGGCTGAGCAGCTGACAGCCCACATGCCCCGGGAGGGACAGGGGCCACGTGTCACCACCTGTTGGGTCCTCCTCTGAAGTCTAGCCACAGAAGAGGCGAACGACACCCCAGACTCACCCAGCGGCAGGCTTCCTGGGGACCGGGCGCCTTGCTGAGCTCCTGGCTGGGAAAACGCCTGAGAGACCAGTGGGGCCAGGAATCCAGGACAAGGTCCAGGGTTATAAATAGCTGGGACGTGTGTAGGTTGATTGGAATGCAAATAAACAATGTCAGGCTGGCCCCGCCCTCCCTGCGTGTGGCTGACCCGACCCCCAGTGGACCACCTCGGAGCTCCGGGCCCTAATCCAGGCTGCCCTCCTCCCCCATCCCCCTTCCCCCTTCCCAGGACCCAGAGAAAGGGCCACCCCAAAGCCAGGACGCAGGTGCCAGAACCAGGGGCACCACCGAGGTTCCTGGAGAAGCTGGAGGAGAGCGAGGGGCAGGGGCCGCAGTGCCCAGAAAGGCCCTCGGAGTCTTGGGGTGCACACCCGGGCCCCCCTACCACACCCTCCCGCTCACGTCTGCGGAGGGAAATGAACCCCTGAAATGAAACACCGCTTCCACAGCAAGCCCACTCTGATTCCCTTTAGTAGTGGAAACTGGTGACCATTCTGTCACGGCCCCTGGCATCAGGTTACCTCCTCCCTGCCCCACGGTGGGTACACCTGCAGCAGGTGAAGGTGGGCGCTCAGAAGCACAGCCCCGGTGGCGGCCATCCTCTCCCGGCAGGGGTGAGCCGACGCCTGGGGACTCTGACCCTCTGGGAGAACGGTGGCATCAAAGGGGCGGGGGCCAGAGGAGGCCACTGAACCCTGAGAACAACCCTTTGAGGGTGTGCGGGCTCCCACAGGGCTGGCCAGCACGCTGGTGTCCCATCATCGGGCGAGTCCAAGCAGGGTCCCCGGACGTCCCTCTTTTGGAGCGAATCTGAGAGATCTGACAAATACAGGAGGGTCCTCTAGGGGCAGCTGGGAAGGTCCCAGGAATTTCATCATGGGACACGTGTGTCCTTTTAGCTGGCAACGTAACAGTTCTTAAAAAGGCAAGGAGCCCCGGAGGACAGATGCTGGGGCTGGTGATAACCCAGCACGTGTGCTCCTAGTTGCTCAATTCTCTGGCTTGGGTGGCCTGTGACCTGCTGACTAAAGGTCGCTGGTGCTGCTGTTACAAGAGAGGACGTTGGTAAACGCTCCTTCCCATGGCGTCTGAGGGCACGGAGGACAGGAGGCAGCAGAGCGGCTGGGCAGAGCACGCACCAGCCCGCACGGAGACCACGGGGTGACAGTGGGCCGGAGCCCCTGAACTGGGGCAGGGAGGGACACAGAAGGGGAACTTCTCCCCAGGACAGAGAGCCGGGACCAACGTTAGCCTCTGCTGGGCAGCTGATGACCCCAAGCCCCGATGCAGCTGGCCTCAGTTCTCTCCTCTGTCCGGTGGGGGTGACAGTGCCCCCAGCTGCTTGTGTGGGTGCTGGCGCGTTTTAGGTGACAGTTGGCAAACAAGCTCCGAACATCTTAGTGAGAAAAAATAAAAGGAAGAGACCCCTGCATTCTTCCTGATAAGAGCAAATCTCTGAACGATGTGGGGGGTCTCCCACCCAAGATCCTGCCCTCCCTCCAGGGGTCTCCCAAGGGTCCACAGTTTGCTGTCAGTCCCAGGGCCAGTGAAGTGATCACAGAGTGTCACGGGGAGTGAGGTCATTTCCTGGAAAGGCTGCAGAGGCTCCACTGTCACGGCCGGTCAGCCCCAGGGCCACCTCGCTGCCCACCACACCTCCCACCAGGCAAGGACCACTGTTCTCTGGCTGCTCAAGAAAAATCAGAGCTTTCTCCTTTGAGTGGCAAGGCCCCGAGATGAAGGCCACTTCTAAGCACTGTCTTCTGGACCGACCAAGTTGAAACTGCTAATGTGCGAAAATCTACTACAGCTTGTGACCTTGGGGTTTGCGGAGGGGCAGGGGGCACCACGAGGGAAGAGGAGGCGGCTCTCGTGAACCCGGGGCCATCCTGATGGCCACTGCCCTGGCCTCCTCCCGGGCTGCGCCCTGAGATTTCTTCTCTGCCCCGTTCTCTTTCTTCTGGAGAATTGGTCTTCCTCCTCTAACACTATGGGTCTGCTGAGAATGCTCCGGAAATAAAGCTGCTGAAACGTGAGTCCATAAAGTACAGGATTCGCCAATAAAAATGCAAGAAAATAATTCAACAATAAAGAGGAATGGAGTACCGGTATGAGGATGAATATCAAAAATCTCAGGCTACCCAGAGAAGCTGACCTGAAGGATGTATATTATAGGATTCCTTGAAACGTCCAGAAAAGGCAACACCCACAGACGCAGAAAGCAGGTGTGTGACTGACCACCGGCTCGAGGTTTTGTTTTGGGGTGACGGGAACAATTAGATGGTGGTGGTTGCACGACCCATAAATTTAGTAAAGTGCATGAAATTGTTCACTTAAAACAAATGCATTTTATAATACGTGAATCGTGCCTCAATAAAGCTATTAAAATACATAAGTTACAAAATAGAAAACACAGAAGTCATTCAATAGATGGCATGAGATGCAACCATTTGCCAGAAGGGTGTCACTTCCCAGCAGGTGTGTGTGAGCGTGTGTGCGTCTGTGTGCACGTATGGGTATGTATGTGTGCAAACGTGTGCAAGAGTGTGCGAGTACGCGCGTTTCGGTGTGTGTGCATGTGTGAGCACGTAGCCTTGATGGCAGAGGACACGCTGTCCCCTCGAAGTCCCCGCCTGCACCACTAGTAACACCTGTCGACTCTTTTCCTCGGGGCGGGGCGAGCCGTTTGCTGAGGTGGCCGCTTAGGGTCACGATGACCACGTTAGGGAGCAGGAATCTCGGTTCCAAGGTCGAGCTGCTTAGTAGCCTCTCCTCCACCTGACCCCCACTGCCCGGCATGCACTTTGCCCCCTCCCCTGGGCCTCACCCGCCTGGCCCACACTGTGTCATGAAGAGAGCCCAGGGCTGCCCATCCGGCCGTCTGGCTGCTGTCACAGCCCCTTGGAAAGCGTTTCCTCTATTCTCACTTTTTCCTGAGGAGGAGTGTTGGCCAGGCCAACACATTATGCTCAGTTTATAAGGAGGGAAACTGAGGCACCAAGGAGCAAAGTGGCTGGTCCAGGGTGCCTGGTCACAGTATTTCTAAGACCCAAACCTACAGAGACCCTTCTGGAGTCACGTGAAAAGTGCTCATGCTTATGAACAACTCCAGCTTGATTCCTGAATTCTGGAAGGACAGAGGTCAGCACTGGGGGAAGCACAGGGGCCTGACTGCCGCCCGGTGCCCCTCGTCCTGGGATGGGCCTTGGCCGGGCAGCGGGAGCCAAGGACCCCAGGCCAGCCCAGCACGGCCACGACGGACACTCACGGGTCGCCCTGCAGGTGTCCAGGGCCTGTCTGCATTTGGAGCTGAGGATGAGCCAGCCAGGAAGGCGGGGAGGCAGCGGAGAGCCCCTGCTGGCCAGGCAGCGGATGTCCCATTGGCTGTCCACTCAGGCCTCCAGACCTCAGTTGAAGCCCAAAGCCCACAGCAGGCCTGGAGGACGAGCACAGCCCAGCCCGGCACCCGCCCCACCGAGAGCTGCACTTCCTTTGCCTGCCCTGGGGCTGCAGGCTCCGCAGGGACGCGTGGCAGGGAGCACCTGGTCTTGGAGAGAAGGGCCCGCCGCACCCTGGTGTCACTCGCTCCTCGTTTACTGAAGGACAGGCGATGGCCCCAATCCCTGCAGGTGGGAGCAGGGCTCCTGGGCTGCCACCAGGCCACCCACAGGCCTCACACAGCACATTTATGGGGTGCGTCTGGGTGATGCTGTCAGGCTAAGGTCCAGGGACATGATGGTGACAGACAAGGAAAGGACCAGGGTCTAGGGACCTGCAGGAGCCAGACGCACCCTGCCACGTCGCTGCAGCAGGACGAGGGTTGTGAACATAGATCGCAGCGACAGGAGCACTGAGGCCCCCCAGTCCCTGGGGAGGGACCTCATGGGGCACACCAGAGATGGCTGCCCCCACAGCCATGTGCGAACATCCCTCTCTGGGTGACACTACAGAGGCCACGGTCTCACCACCCCAAGACAGGCCCTGCCCACGGCTGCTCCCTGCCCAGTGCCCCAATCAGACTGAAAACCCCAGTCCAGTGAGGGGGCCAGAGGGGTGGGGCATGTCTGGACGTATGTGTCAGCTTGCTCCCCCGGGACTGGATGCCACATGGGACAAAGGTCCTGAGTCAACTGCTCACTCACAGAACACATCACTGTTCACGCTTCCTTCAGAAAAAGGGGGACACAAGACAAAAAATTGGGGCCAATGTGTTAAGAAGTCAAGTCTATCTTGAAGATGTGTGCCTTCTGTGTGAATGCTAACAGAACGGTTTCTGTCTCAGGGAAATGGATCATAGCAAGCAAGTGTTCTGAAACCAGAAAAATTAGCCAATTTGTTCTTTTTTTTGGGTGAGGAAGATTGGCCCTGTGCCCATCTTCCTCTATTTTATATGTGGGATGCCGCCACAGCATGGCAGTGTGCTAGATCCGCACCTGGGATCTGAACCAGTGAACCCTGGTTCCCTGAAGCCGAGTGAACGAACATAACCACTACACCACTAGACCCTGGCCAATCTACTTAATAAGAGATAAAATAAATGAATTAACCAGAACAGTAAAAGTATCTGAGAAGCCAACTGGAATGACAGTGGCCTTTACCTGGCAAGCCCCCAAACAGATCTGGAAGAATTGGCTGTGACGTGGGGATATTCAAGTGCCCACCGTGTGGGATGTGGACAGGGCAGGGGGGCCCATCCCTGGCACAGAGTTCATGGGGTCTGGGGTCAGCAGGATCTGGGCCCTGAACCGCAGGTGTGGACGCCCCCAGGATGGGGCTGGCAGACGGGAATCCATGGTTCCAGGGCCAGGAGGACTGGGGGCAGTAACATGAACACCTCCTCCTCTTTTCTAGGGGGAGCCCTGAGCCCTTCCTGCTCCAGCTGGGACACGGGTGTTGAGGCCAGAGCCACCCACCCTCCTGTCACTGTCACCGGCTCCCAAAACTAGGGCAGCAGAGGGGCCCTGGCATCGCCCTGTGCCTTGCTCCCCAGGGGCGACTGTTTTCTTTTTTTTAATTCAAATCCTCTTTTTATTTATGTTTTAAAAAATAATTTTGTTGGAGTCATACTGGCTCATAACGTGGTGTCAATTTCAGGCGTACATTATCATATATCAGTTTCTGCACAGACTTCAAGCGCTCCCCACCAACAGTCTAGACCAGCTTTTTCCCTGCTTGGAAAGAAACAGCAGGACTGGAGGAGGGAGTCGGAAGAAAAGGAGTGGGCCAGTTAATTACACGGCGACGGTGGCCGGGCCGCCCAGCCCTTTTTGCTGCTCCTGGATCCCGTTTCCCCTTCCAGCCCAGAGAGCAGATTCTTAGCATTCTCTGCCTGCCTGCAACCTCCCTGTGGCGGACACTCCCGCACACGAACACTGGCCTGGCCACCACCGCTATTAACTCAGGATTTGCAGGTGCGCCCCCACCGACGCCCAGGAGAGTGAAGCGACCTGTGAACAGGCCGCCGGGCAAAGGGCAGAGGCTCAGTAGGGGGCTCCGCACCCCATGCCCGCAGCCCAGGCCAGCAGGAGAGCTGTGCAGACACACAGACAGACCCTCTGAGCTCGAGCGCCCTCCCACCCTCACCTCCTACTCCACACCTCCGTCACAGGAGCACCGGCCTTCGATTCCGTTCAGTGGAGTTGAACCCTCCCAAATATGTAAGCTATCCACACAAGGTGAGGTGCTCCATTCCCCTGTCTGTCTGCTCATCTCCCCCCCAGGAGGCCCGCCTGCTGGCTCTCTTCTCAGTAGGCCCCGGCCCTGAATGGTGCCCGCGCCCCCACGACTCACAGGGACCCTGGAGCCCCGGCTCAGGAGAAAGGCCTTTCACAAGTAAAACGAACTTGGGCAAAAGGGGCAGGGGCCACGCACTGGGGGCCGTGTCTCGTCTGCAAGGCTGCGCCGGGCCATGAAGTCGCCCACGATGGCACCAGGCTGTGGGTTCAAACGCGGGGTCGCCTCCTGGCAGCTGGGCGACCTGGGGAGGGTGTCCCTGAGTCTCTGCACTTTCCTTTCCTCCGCTGTGAGAGGGGGCCATCACTGCTGCCTCGAGAGTGTCACAGCCCCTGGGATGTGGTCACCACCAGCCCCACCACAGTTTCTGGAGGAACTGCCCTTGGTGCTGACAGACCAGCTCCCATCCTCGGGGGCTCCTATCCTCCTCCTCAGGAACGTGACTAGGCCTGGCTCTTCGGGCCTGGGTACACGTGTGGCTCCTCCCGTGAAGCAGAGGAGGAAGGTGAGGGGTGGTCCTTCGCTAAGGGCCGAGGTGATCTAACACCAACACGGTTCACAGTTGCTACAGTGATAGTAAAAGGCAGCCTGGCTTTTAACGAGTTTTATTGTTGCCTTTGAGTGCTGCACGTCCAGGGCACCCCTTACCGCCCGCAGCAGGGCAGACCCCCCCACCTGCCCTTGGGTCCCCCCGAAGTCCCTGAGGGCCCCTTGCTGGGAGGGGGAATGGCAAGCAGACTTGTCCACAGCAGCTTGGCCTTAGATGGACGTGCCACTCAGGTTCCATTTGAAAGCTGGACTCTGCCACCAAAACGAGCGTGACGATTCGGCAAAGATGAAAAACCTCGGAGCGCGCAGTGCAGACCCAGCGAGCCCTCCCCAGTCCCTCCAGCACTGGTCCACTCGTCCACTTACTCCAGGGACATCTGCTGAGCCCCCTGGAGAGCTGGCAGGTGCTGCCCTAGTCACCGGGAAACAATAACAGCCCCCGAGGCATGTCATTCCATCCTCCCACCTGCCCAGGACAGAAAACCTGGCAGTCACCTCGGTTTTTTTTCTCTCCCACCCCAAGTCCAGATGGCAGCAAATCCTAATGGTTTTACCTTCAAAATTCCCAGCACGTCTGACGGCGTCCCCCGCCTGCACCGCCCGGTCCACACCTCTCTCGTCTCCAGCCTGGACTGTTGCAGTGGGCTCCCAAAGTCTCCTCAACATCTTAGCCCCTGAAATCTTGATAAATGGGGGGCAGGTCACCACGCTCTTGCTTCAAGTCTGCAAATGCTCTCCCTTCCTCAGAGAAGAAGCTGGAGTCCTAACAGTTACCACCACCTTTGAGCCCCCCGAGGGCTGGCCCTGTTCACTCTCTGCCCCCTCCTGTCTTCCTGCCCCTGGACCTTTGCATGTGCTGTTCTTCTGCATGGAGGCTCTTTCCAGCACATCCGCCTGGCTTGAGCCCTCACTGCTTTCAGAAATCGGCTCCCATGTCTCCTCACTGGGGAGGCCTGTCCTGGCTCCCAGGTTCTCACGCTCCTCCACAGCACTGAGCATCATTGGGCACTTATACTTGTCTATCGCCTGACTCTCTCACCTGGAGGGAAGCTCGGCTCACTGCTGCTTTAGTCACAGCTGCATCCCCACTGCCCAGAGCAGCTCTTGGCCCACTGTTTGCGCTCAGCAAATACACGTGGAGTTACAACGCCTCCATGACATGCCTTGAGCATTGGCCACTTTGATGCTCAGCCGCCCTCCGGGGCGGGCGATTATTTCCGCTTCACACATTTGCAAACGGAGGCTGGAAGCCGAGTCTCCTGGTTCCACCCGAGGCTTCTCTGCCAACTTCGCCCTGGACTGCTGGTTGGAACCCTTACCGCCTGGCCTGAGCTGACTCCAGCGGCCC
Source organism: Equus asinus (assembly GCF_041296235.1). Classification (NCBI taxonomy): domain Eukaryota; kingdom Metazoa; phylum Chordata; class Mammalia; order Perissodactyla; family Equidae; genus Equus; species Equus asinus. The sequence goes on along the minus strand of NC_091790.1, from coordinate 23,889,123 downwards.
CGAGGTGTGCTGGGCCCTGGGTCCACTCCTGTGCTGCCCCGGGCTCCGCAGGAAAAGGATGCCCTGTGAACCGCAGGTGTCAGTGTCACGGACGTGTGCTGATGACTTTTCAAGGACTTGGTGGATAAAGACAGAGGGTGCCCCAAACCTTCCTGGCTCTCGACACAACTTCCTGGGAACAAAAATGTTGCTGTCAACCCAAACGCCTCTCCCCACGCCACCCTTCAGAACCGCGGGGCTGGACAGACCCGGAGCCTGCGGCCCGTGGCCCCCAATGCTGTCCGGACCCCTCAAGGGACTGGCCAGGCCCCTGCCCTGAATCGTCTCCCACACACTCTGCTCGGCACCCCTCGGGAACCCGGTTCAGGCCCTTTTTCTGCCTGGAACATCCTCTCCACTCTCTCCTTCCTGTCCGCATCCTCCACCATCCTCGGAAGATTCCAGTCTAACCTCAGCTGCTCCACTCTGCTCTTCTGGGGGCTGCTCGGCCCCTGTCGCCCTCATCTCGCCTCTTCGGTGTCCCCTCACCCCCCAGAGCGTGTTCTCCAGCTCTCGTGCATCTACGTCACCTGGGGGGCTGACGGCAGCCCGGACCCTCTGGAACAGGCCCAGCTATGAAGAGGCCCGAGAATCTGCATTTCAAACAAGCTCCCTGGGGCTCCTGATGCCTCTGACCCAGGATCCACACCTGGAGAACCAGGGTCGTAGAGCAACACGAGGACCCAGCAGGCAGCCACTAAACTTGCTGAATGGAACTGGGGTGCCCGTCTGATGGAGGGGCTCAACACCGGGCTTCTGTTTCCTCCTGACCCTGGATGGAGCCCAGACGACCTTTCTTATTTCTCACTTGTGACCTGCCTTGCTCCCTGTGAGAAGCTGCTGACAGCACGGCTTGTCTGTCCTGGCACAGGTGTGTCCCCACGGCTTTGACAAATGCTTTGGCCATATTAAGTTCTCAAAAGAGACCCACGGAATAGATGGATACCTGGTCCAATGAGAAGGCCACCATGACCTACAGGCAGCTGTTCCAGGAGGCAGACTTGGCCAAAGACGAGATGGACAAAAGCGGCCTTGACTCACACAGAGCACACAACGCCCAGTCACAGAAAATAGTTCCTACGACCTAGAGCTCTCAGAACTCAAGATCATATTCCCCTCAGAAGCCAAGGTTATGGTCATCACACATGCCTTCACTCCTACTCCCCAAGAACTCAAGGTTATGGCCATGACACGTGCTCCCACCCTTCAGCACTCAAGATCATGGCCATCACATGTGCCTCCCACCCTTTAGAACTCAAGGTCATGGCCAGCACATGTGCCTCCCACCCTTTAGAACTCAAGGTCATGGCCATCACACAAGCTCCCACCCTTTAGAACTCAAGGTCATGGCCATCACATGTGCCTCCCTTTTCCTGGCCTGAAGAGAAGCACTGTCAACTGCAATGAACCCACACATTCGGTATGACACTTGGCCATGGCCAAACTCAAACGGAAATGTCACTGTAGGCCATGATGAGGATCCTCCCAAGTTTATACATTTGTTTAACTTTTACAAGGTGGCTCAGATTTCCTGGACCAAGCCCAAGGCTTTCACTTGCTCAAGGTCGCAGTAGTATCCCAGAAACGCAAACCAAGACAAACTCAGTCCCTTTACCGAACCTCCAACGAGGTTCTTAGATCTCTGCAGCGAGCAAACCACATGGTTTAGAGGCCAACAAGTCTTTGGAGACTCTGCCAGCCGCGCGTTTGTTCAAAGTAGAATAAACATAATGTGGACCTCCAAAATTAGAAAGCTACTCTTCACAACGATCCAGAACTTTCTGCTCCTTCCTTTAGGAAACTGGGTTCTGGTGCAGGTGGACTCCAAGAGAGAAACTCCTTTTGTTGGAGGGTGAAATGAAACGAGCTTTCCTGTTTCATGGTATTGTGTGGCATTGTGATTTTAAACAGTGACCCTCCGTGCTTGGTGTTCAGTGTGGGACACTCTTAAGGGATGCCCGCGCTCTATAGTTGACCTGTGTCTCCGCCAGCCACTCACTAGAGGTGACCTTGGATGAGTCAGTTAACTTCTCCAACTTGGTGGCTCTTGAAAACCCTGCCTGCTCAGCCCACCTGACCTGCACCGGTTATACCCTCCTGCCGTCTTCTCAGCAAGGGGCAACCTCCGGGGAACCTGGCTAACATTCTATATTTGTACTTTTATATTTTATTCAAATAGAATACATTTTGTTTCATTTTTATCTTTTATATTTATGCATCAAACTTTTCCAAATGCTTTCATATACACAACCCCATATGACAAAAAGGCTCACGTCACTCCCCTTTTAAGGTTGGAGTAAGCTGAGGTCCAAGAAGGATAAGAGAATTGGCTGAGAACAGAACCCATCAATGAGGGGAGAATCCAAGTAATACCCAGCCTGCACTGCTTCTCCCCTGCCCCTATGCCACCGTGTCCCATTTCTAATAAGGCCAGGGACGCCCAGGCAGGGCACCCAGGGCAGGTCCGAAACTCTCAGGGGCTTGGCAAGCTCTGACTGGATCAGAGATGTCCTGGAGGCAGCCGTCCAGGAGGCAGGCAAAGGCACAGAGACCTCCCAACCCCGCAACAGCCAGTGAGGCTGCTCCTGCCGTTCCAGAGAGAACGGACCACAGATTGGTCTAATGGGAGGGGCAGCGACTGGCTTTTCTGGACTTAACATTAGGAATTGACAAACCGGAGGTCAGAGCTATAGAAGAGGGTACTGAGCAGCCAGAAAAATGTGGTGCTTAGGCCACCACGAGACACAGCACTAACACAGCCAGCATAGCCAGGCGTAGGGCAGAAGCGCTGGCCACGTCAGTTCCTTCCCTGCTCGCCGATTCCCGGAAGGGACATCTGCGGAGACAGTACCATCTTCCTGTACATCTGACCCCTGATGGGCACAGGACCACTGCAGAGCTGAGCTGTTAACTGCTCACTGAGTCAGTGAAATAAAGACCTAAACCGGGCTTTCTCCACGTCAGGAACCCACAACTTAGAAAGCATGGTATGAACTGCTAAGCCTCTGGGTCAGGCCGGCCCAGCTTGAACCCACTTCCTTCTCCCTCCATGGGAGCCTGGAGACAGCCAGTCGCCTCAGCCACCCGGCATGGGCAGGCTGACAATAAACGGGGGCACCCACCCTGAAGGTCTGCCGGCTGTGAGACCAGCACCTCCCATCACCCTCCCTCTGCTGAGAGTGTGCGGGCCGCCCTCAGCCCGCCTTACAGAATCCAGCCCCTGCACCCCCCGGGCGTGGCCCAGGCCCGGCGCTGTGCACGCAAACCCTCCCCGTGTAAGCAAGAAGCTGTGCTCTGTGCCAGGTCCCCTTCGGCAAACAAGGAAAACAGCCCCGACGTGAGCCCTCTGCATTTCCAGCATCTTGAAAGAGACCATTGATCCAAGTTGTTGTTGATGGCAAAGAACCAACAACTTCAAGTATATATGAACTTCAAACCAAGGCTCTCAGGTTAGGTTTTTTCACACACACACACAGACGCCATTATTCATGAAATTTCACCTTTCTGAGCTACAACCAAGCCGGCCACGGGCGGGGGTGGGAGCTAGAGATCCCAAGTCGACAGACGATCCTGCTTCCTGGGGCACAGATCTGGTTTCTCCAAACACTGGCTGTTTTCCGAGGAGCCTCCAGTCGTGGCGGCGCATAAATGCCCACCCGAGAGCCGGGTCTGGGGCCCGGCACCAAGAAACAAGCATCCTCTCTTTCTAGAACCCACAGGAAGAATCTTGTTGGTACCCTCTCTCAGAAAGCTGAGAGAGAGAGAACTCAGGAAGATGCATTGGGAGGAAGGGACCCTGGCCTCTTGGGGGAGGTGGCAGTGGGGTCACCCAGGCCTAAGGCGGAGGGGAGATGAGGGGAGGCTGCAGTAGGAACCAGAACATCTCTTATCAGGGACTAGTTTATCTGGTTAACTAGCTAGTTACCCAACCAGACCTCTGGGAGTGGAGCCAACACTGGGGAGAGGGACAGACCCAAAAGTCAGGAGGGAGCTGCAGGCTGACCTGACGGTGGGGGCCAGGCCCTCGGGGAGGTGGGTGGGGAGAAGAGCGTGTGGCCCCCTGAAGTAAGATGACACTCTGCAGATGGGGCCTGAGGGGCCCTGAGGATGCGCCCAGGTGGCACAGGGCAGGCGGGCCATCTGGAGCTGGGAGGACGGGCTGCCCTGGGCTGGGCCCCAAGAGGAGTAGGTGGGTGGCTGTCACCTTCAAGCCTCTTCCAAGTTATGGAGTAACACCTGCCAGACCTTGTGAGGCCTCGGAATGAAGCCTTTTCAAATGTATTTCCCTTTCTAGGAGATCGTGTAGCAATGGAGGAAGCCCAGCTCTTGCAGGGACCCCGATTCAGCTGAGAGAGTATGTGCTGCCCAACCGCCCCCTCTGCCCGGGGAGGAGGACACAGGGACTTCTGAACCTCACTCACTGGCTCAAGAGCCGAGTCGGGCGCCTGCCCTGGGACACAGAAGCCCAATGGAGACAATTCAGACAGCAGCTTCACGCTGCCCATGCCTGTGGGTGGGGGGGTAGGGGAACTTCCCCAGAGAGGGGAGGCCTCTCCCACAGCTGGGACCCCCAGGGGGCTCACTTACGTTCATTTTGCGTCTCCCATGGGGACCAGACTTCCTAATTCCTACTATGACTCTGCAAGGTTATGGGGGGGGGCTTCAGCTAGGCCCCCAGCGTCCCCCCAAGTTGCAGCCATGCCTGCTGAGGTTCTGAGGGCCTGGCTGCACTCCAGCGGCCATTCCGACTTGTACGATCACGACCCTCAGTGGCTCACAGTTTATAGCGTGATCCAGAACGCACAGACGTGTGTGTGGACCCACAGAGGAAATGGGAGGCCACCAGCTCACCCTCACTTGGTACCATGCTCCCACCAGATCTGACTGCCTGGGTGACCCAGCTTTCGACCTCCGATGGTTTTGGAGTAGGTCATGGAGTGAGCCTGAGAGCTGGACCTGGGTAATCGGGGGCTCCTCCCCCTCCTCATCCTGGGAATGTATGTTCCACCCACCGTTCCCCGTACTAGGAGCTGTTTCAAGGACGCAGCCTTGAGCGGGCATGCGTTGTTGAGACCATCTGGATGGTATATGTGACTGAGCCCCCTTAAGGCCTCTATGTAAACTCTCCAGATTCTGGTGGGCGGGTGTGTACGCCTACCGGTCTTGTGCCGCCCAAGACAAGCCTTGTATGTAAGTTCCCTCGCTTACTAAACCTGCCTCTTACCCATCTGTGGGGTCTACCTCTCTCTTTAGTCTCTCCTTCCCCTCTGAGTATAGGAGCCAGTTTTGGATTTAACCCGGGGACCTCGCGATGTTTCAAAGAAACAAATGGAGGGGCGTGGATGGGGTCACTCTCAGTGTTGCTCCGTGAAACTGTTGCTCCTGTCTCATGAACGTTGCTGGCGCACAGTATAAACCTTTCTTTATCGGGGGTCACAGCCACAAACGTTAGCTGAGACCCCAGCGCCCCAGCACCCGACTGGGGCTAATGGGGATTGTGCTCACCTGTGAAAACCAAGCATGGCCTCGCCCCTGCACAGCCCCTGGGACCGTTAGTTTATGGGTCCACTCGGCCAGGCCACGGTGCCCAGCGTTGGGTCAAACATCAGTCTAGATGTTGCTGTGAGGGTAGCTTTATAGGAGGTTAACATTTAAATCAATCAGGTGTGAGTAAAGCAGACGACTTTCCATAACGTGGGTGGGCCGCAGCCAATCACTGAGTTCAAAGACTTAAGACAAAAAGACTGCGGGCTCCAGAGGAAGGAGGAATCCCTCTCCAGCTGGCCTTTGGACTCCGACTGCAGCGTCAGCTCTTCCCTGGGTCTCCAGCCTGCCGGCCAGAACCTGCAGATTTTCAATTTGCAGAATTTGGTGCCCTGGGTGCCCACAGGCACTCTGTAAACATCTGACCCTTCCTCCTCCATTAAGTACCTGGAATAATGAACCCCCTTGGTGATCACTGCAGCTTAATCTTAACATGGCAGTCGCCAGTGTGGGTGATGTGCTGGGAGCCAGCCTCCACCCAGACCAGCTCCGTGAGGGGCCGCTGGTCGCCATCATGGGGTGTCCCTCCAAGGTTTCCTGGAGGAGGGAGCCTGCCTGAGAGATGCCGGCTCCTGGCTGTGCACCATCAGCAGGACAGCCAGAGCCCAGGGGGTCGTGTGAGAGTTAAAGGGCTGAGAGCCCTGGAGGGCTTCCTCTGGTGCCTGGCACATCCTCTGTCATCGTCATCAGAACTGTCACTCTGGCTTGCTCATGGACCTGTCCTGGGGAACAATTCCCACCATCGAAGCCTGGCCTGCCAGGGCCACCCAGCAGCAACACAGGCAGGCGAGGGTTGCACAGGGGCTGAACCGAGGGGAGCAGGCAGGGGCCACTAGCAGACTCCTGGCCACCTTGCTGCCCCTCAACCCCACCCCCACCCTAGGGTCGCGTCACACGTTCAACAGGATGGGAGAAGAGAGAAGAGCTAAGATGGAGCGATGATCATGACACCTTTATGAGTGACAATGGCACCAGTCCCACAAGTGTCACCTGAGAACGTCCCAGGCCTGTGGTCCTGCCCTTTAAGAGTTGACACCTGAGCCGCCCTTCAGATTGCAGGCGTGTTACAAACAGATAGCAAAATTCCTGCCGAGTCCAGAGTGCTAGTCTGTGTCTCAAGGACGAAGCTTCAAACTAAACAGAAGGAAGTGATTCTGGGTGGGAAATTTCTTGTCCTTTGGGAAACCTCCATCCCAAGAGACTTCCCAACAAACGTGATGCCTGTGGATGTAAAGAAAGAGCTGCGCCACGCCTGCAACCACGAAGCCACTCCTGCAGCATCAGACAACACCTGCACCGCGGAGACCCCTCCCCGGGGGTGTGAAGACGCCCAGACCTCTTCTCTGACCTCCCTGGGGGTTAAATCCCCAAGCATGTGACCCCGCTGGCGTGTCACTCATTTCCTGCACTGCGTCCAGAGTTGAACCCGCTGCATGAACACGACACTGCCAGAGCAGTCTGACTAAGGCTCCTCAGAAGCCACAGCACCTGCTGGGTCACTGGGCTTCAAGAAGAAATGAAACGCAGACGCTCTCCAGATCTCTGCCAGGAGGAGGGCGGGCGCACAGCTGAGGGGACTGCACCTGTCAACGCGGGGCAGGCAAGCTCTGGCTAAACTGGGGCCAGGTGAGGGTGACAGGTGAGCAGGTCCTGTCCCCTGACCTGGTGGGCAGGCCACCCACCCCTGCCACGTCCTGCTGAGAAGCACACTGAAGTCTCCGGGTTCCCGTCTTCCCTGGGTTTGGAGGGCCTAAGATTTCCTGAGGTTCAAGTCCACGTCTCTCGTTCACTTAAGGGGTTTGGCAGGTGCCAGACCAGAACCCTGGAGAATGGGCACCTGAGGACGGCACAAGGACACAGCCCCTCCTGACCCGGAGTCTCGCCTCTGGGTGCCTGTCCCAGACTGTGGGCCTCACACACGCCCACGGGCCACCCAGAGCCCAGAGCCTGGGCAGGGGGCGCTACAGAAATGCCCCCTGAGCCCCAGGAGGCCCCAGGTCACTTAAGTGGCTGGGGCCTCTTGGGCCCTCCTGTCACCACCATCCTGGTCACCAGAAAATCCTTGTAAAGCCCAAGAGGAACGGACTGGGCACAACTAAGTTAAGTGGGCGGCGACTTACAGAGCCTTTTGTCAAACAAGCAGCTGGCGGGGCACACACCTGCCCCCAAAGGTAAAGAACCGCCACAGGGACGGGGCTGGGACCCCCTCCCCGGCTTCCTTCTGTCTGTCTGCCTCTTCTAGAAAGACAGGCTGGATCTGCTCCTCCCTCCCCCCGCTGGAATTTGGAGGGTGGGTGTGGGACCCAGCTGGCTTTTTGTCTCCCGGCCACCCTTTTGTTAATACTGAATTGTGTGAAGGGGTCCTGTGGTCCCACAGAAACGGGGACTGCATGTTCTGGGGCCACCCAGCTAGCATCTCCCTTCCACTGCTGCTCACAGATGCCCAGGCACTCACCCACTGACCCCATGGGACCCCCTCCACCCCCACCCTCGCAGCCCCTCCCAAGCCCCCTACTACACTTCTGCTTCCAGCTCCAGACTCACTTCATGGGAAGGAAGAAAAGACAAGCTTTGCACGGACGCCTTACTGAACAAAAGAAAGTCTCAACTTTGTCAGTAAACGCTAGGATGTCATTTTGTCGCCTTGTGTCAATACGCCCCGCCAACACGCACCCCCCCCACCAAACCACCTAAACCCACCCAAACTTGCCGACCTGGCAGGGTCCACTCCCGAGGATTCGCCGCCCTTCAGACGGGCAGGTGCCCCTCCAGGTGCTTGGCTCTCGGTGCATTAGGTGACGACAACCAGCTGCAAGTGCGGGCGACGAGACGCTCTTCAGAACCCCAGAAGATCCTGGTCCGTCTTAGGCAACTTTTAGAGCCCAGCCCTTTTGAAATACGCTCAGAAATCCCAAATTTCCGGCCACACCTGGATCGAGGCGGGGAGGGAATAAAGGTGGCCGCGCAGCCAGGGCGTCCCTGGCCCCCACCCCGCCTGCCCCACCCCGCCTGCCCCTGCCCCTGCGGGGGAGGGGAGGGGTGAGAAATGGGGGGTCACGAGGGAGGGGAGGGGACAAGAGAGGGGAGGAGCCGTGAGGGGAGCGGATGGGCGGGACCAGGGCTGCTCCGGAGAGCCTGGCAGGGGCGCGCCCAGGACCCCCGACCCGGCCTCTAAGTCGGAAGCCGCGGAGGGGGGACAGAGGGCAAGGGGAGGGTCCCGCACCCCCGGCTCCGGGACCTAGGGGCGCAAACCCCGAAAGGCGACGGCGGCGAGGGTGACAGCCGTGGGCCCTCACCGGCGGGGGGGCGCAGTCAGGGTCCCGGCCGGGCTCACAGTTCCGGGTCCGGGTCGGGATCGGGGGCTGGGACGCGGTCGGGGTCGGGCTCTGGGTCTGGCTCCGGGTCCAGGTCCGGGTCCGGTTCGGGGTCGGGGTCGGGGTCGGGGTCGGGGTCTGGGTTGGGTTCGGAGTCCCGGTCGGGGTCTGGGTCGGGGTCTGGGTTTGGGTTGGGGTCGGGATCTGGGTTGGGGTCTGGGTCCCGGTCCGGTTCCGGGTCCGGGTCGGGGTTGGGGTCGGGGTCCAGGTCGGGATCCCACGGGGTCGACGCGAACGCAGCCGCCGCTGTGTTGCGGTCTCGGTAGATCCACGCGGGGACGCGGCGGTTGAGGGCGATCGGCGGGCCGGGGGGATGTCCGGGCTGGGGATTGGCCTGCGCCGCCCGGCTATCCCTCACCCTCCGCCTCCCCTCCCTGCCCACCTCCTCCCTCCCTGCTCCCCTACCCCCTCCCCTCCTCCATTCCCACCCCTCCCCCTCTCCCTGCCCTCTCTATTCTCCCCACCTTGACCCCTCTACCTCCTCTCTCCCCTCCCCCCTCCCTGCCCCTCCCTCCGCAAGACAGATGGGAGGGGCGCAGCCCGCCGAGCCCGCACCGCCCAGAATTGCCTGCCCCGGGGCTGTCTGTCCGGGGTCACCAGGTCCCAGGATCGCAGGGTCTCAATTTGCTCTTTCCCAGGCTCGCACCTTCTCGGACTTGCAGCCCCCGGAGTCTCCCGTCCAGGGGTCGTACTGTCCCGGGGTTGCAACGGGACTATTCTCTAATAATGCCAGCTATCTACTAAATCCTCAGTATTATATAGAATGCTGCAAGGCGGGAACCAATCTCCCCATTTTATAGAGGAGGACTCTGAGGGTCGGAGAGGATTAAAACCCCGGTAAGGCCGCACAGCTAAACAAGCAGGAAGCAGATCTTTCCCGGCTCCACAGCCTGGAGCACAGCCTGAAGTGTGGCATTCACTGTTCGCTGTTGCACTCGAGACGCTCTTTAGTCGGCAGGCAGAAACTTGTTGAATAAATGAATTTATTAGCAAACCATTATAAACGATACTATTACATCTGTTTAACTTTTATACCTCTCACAACAGCCCTATCCGCTATTTCATGTGTTGTGTCCAAAGTAAAAATGGACAGAGGGAGTATCGTGCTGGATTCTGGAGCCTGACTTTTGGGCCCAGCCCTGGCTCTGCCGCTGGCTTGCTCTGTGATCTTACATAGGTCACCAGTCTCTGCCTCGTTTCTCTCTCTGTAAAACGGCGTTAATAATAGTACTTCCTTATAGAGGAGTCTGAGGCGTCGTTGAGTTAAGATCTGTGAAACTCTCAGGAAGTCCCAGCCAGCACGCCTAGGTCAGTTCCAGCGTCTCTGCTTTTTCTACGCAATGAAGCAATAAGCAACAGTACAAACCAACAACGTAAAATACGTGCAAAGGCCGGGCACTCGCCTTGCAGAAAGCAGCTCCAGTGGGTCCTAATTCACTCCTTTTCCTCTTCCTCTTTCGCTCCAGCGGGAACAGAGCAATGACCCATCTAAATGAAGGTGGCCCAGGCCGTCCATGAGCTTGCACAGGAAAGACGAAACATGCAGTAATGGCCATGATGCTGAGGACGGGATAGCACAGACCAGCACCTTCCAGAAACCTCAGGAAGGGCTTGAGGCCCAGGTGTCCTCCAGTGTGGACAGCTTGTGGTGTATCCGCCCTGGGTGTTTTCTGGGCTCTGTGTGTGTGTTGGTTTATAAGCTTGTAGGAAAGCGTTGTCAATCTCCGTATTTACCCAGCCTCGTGGCCGGAATCCCTAGCTTGCCATTTCCATCTACCATGTGACAATTCACACTGATTTCCACGAGGCCTCCATCTACTTATTTCCCTTGTCCTGTCCTCAGTAGAGCCGGGATGAAGGGAATCAGTTCTCCAGGTGGTGTTCCGCCTTGTATTTAGGGTTGATTGTGATAACGTCTCCGAGTCAAATGGCTCCTGGTTCCCTCCCTTCCTCTCACATCTCTTTATTCTCTGAATTGTCACAAGACGTCCTCAGTGCAACAGTAACATTATTTTGAGAAAGGGGGCAGAGGATGCCACGTATGGATGTTAATGTACGCAAAAGGTATTCACCCATAGCAACCGTTATCTTACACGGGTAAAGAAAGCAAATTAAAATTTTATTTGTGACCTTTTCAGTGTCACAATCACTGGGCAGCAGTGAACAGACTTGGTCTAGCTCGTTATAAGGGCACAGCTTCATCAAGCCTCATTTTACTAGAAGATGCTGAAATCACAAGAGTTGATGCTGCCCTCGCACACGGCCACTTTAACGTTCCCCCAGGCTGGAGATGCGGCTCTTCAGCGCCAGGCAATTTCTTATGTGACATTTATGTGCTAATGATTCTGTCTCCCTAGAAAAAGATATAAAATTTCCATGCCTGTAGGAGAGAAAGAGGAGGGCCAGGAAATCGTTTAAGAATGTATATATATATTTACAGAGAAAAATGTCCAGATGGAAATACATTAAAATACATCAAAAGTGGTAAGATTTCATTTTTTTAGCTTGTCTTTTTTTTAATGAACAGTTATTATTTGTATAATGAGAATGAACAAAGGATGAAAACAATAACCTTGTTGAAGAGTGAACACTCTATTTCCTCTGAAGCAAGGTAAATTGCTGGTCGATTTCTCCATCTTTCATTTTTTAGCTGCAGAAATGGAGCAGAGCTTCAGGGTCACTCTGCAGTCTTGCCTCAAGGCACGGAGCTCCTGCTTCACCCTGGACCCCGAATCTCCCCTTTGATCAGGCAGTTTCTACAGATTTCCTTAATAACTGGTCCGCGAAACATTTGCTGGTTGCACGTCAGTAGGGGCATCTTCAGTAAGATTTGGTGCCAAGCACGTTTTGCCTTGTCGTTTAAAAGATCTCCCCATCACGCTTCCCTGGATGTCAGCTTTCCTCCTACACCCTTCTTGGCCCCACTGACTCGCCAGGTGGTTTTTCCTCTTCAAGGGAACCGTTGTCAAGAAAATGTTTTTTTGTTTTTGTTTTTAAAGGGAGCAACATGAGCTATTCTTGATGGCTGATGGGAATGTAAAAATGGGGCAGCCCCTTTGGAAGACAGCTTGGTGGTTTCCTATAAAATCAAACATACTCTTGCCATACTATCCAGCAACCATGCTCCTTGATATCCACCCGAAGGAGCTGAAAACATGTCCGCACACAAACCAGCACACGGATGTTTACAGAAGCTTTACTCACAATTGGCAAAAGGTGGAAGCAACCAAGATGCCCTTCAGGAGGAGAATGGAGAAATAAACTGTGCTCCATCCACACAATGGACTGTGATTCAGCAGTTGAAAGAAATGAGCTATCAAGCCAGGAAAAAACATGGAGGAAACTTGAATGCATATTACTAAGTGAAAGAAACCAATCTGAGAAGGCTGCATGCTGTATGATTCCAACTATATGACATTCTGGAAAAGGCAAAACTGTGGAGAGAAAGCATCAGTGGTTGCTGGGGTTTTGGGGAAGGCAGGATGACTAGAAAGAGCACAGAGGATGTTAGGGCCGTGGAAATACTCTGTATGTGCTGTAATGGTGGACACAGGTCATGATACATTTGTCCAAACCCATAGAATGTACAACTCCAAGAGTGGACCCCCAGGGTAGGAGAGAGTATTTTGAAGACCTGAAGGAAGAGTGAAAGACAGAAGATGATAGAGGTATTTGAGAGCAGGGGGTGTCAGAGGTCTTGCCCAATGACTGCTCCCTGGGCAGTGGGCAGGTTCCACGCCGGACAGAGGGAGGTGGACGACACAGTGTCCGTGCCCCTCCACCGGGCAGAAGATGGAAGGAGGTGCAGACAGCAAACCTTGGAGGAAGACCACCCATTCCTCAGGCTGGGGCTGAGGGGAGAACCAGGAAGGAGGGCTGGAGGCTGGAGGAGGAATGGGTGTGGGGCTGGTTGTAGACACTACATGGTCCCACCTCTCAGGCCTCCTGGAAGAAAGTTGTCCCTTTCATTTTCAAAAAGCTACGTCAAAACAACTTGAAGCATTTGGGGACAAAGTTCCCTGTGTCCACTGGCGGAGGACATGTTAGCAGGAGAAACACTACTCCGTCATCTGGATTCCGAACAGACAGACAGTGAGGGAGCGGATTGCTGAGCACTAAAGTCACTCCTGACAGCTGGGATTTTCATGAAAGTGCTATTGGACCCTTAGGTAAATTTTGGAGCCCTTCCTCAGGGCGACTAAAGCAGGGGTGTGCTTGTCCTGTAGAGGGAATTCCAAGCGGGTGGCTGTGGGTGGTGCGCAGGGCCTGTCCACACCTAGTTCTAAGCTGCTTCCTTAATGCTGGAGAATCTCTATTTTTGTTTTATTCTTATACAATCTCACTACACAGCGCAAAGAATTCATATTTCAAGGATTACATATATTAGGATAATTTGAAAAAGCAGAAGAGAGTTATTTCTTCAACAGCTTGCAGATGTCAAAGTCACAATTTCTTCACCATTCCTTTGATAAGAAATATTTTTCTTTTCGTTCGTGGGATTTTTTTGGGTGGGGAATGGGATGGAGAGGCCAAGAGCATGATACCATCCTGAGAATTGTTTTGCACAATTTAAAGAACAAAGCAGCTGGGAAGGGGGCAGCGGGAAGGGGGTCCTGGGGTCCTCTAAAGGCTGGGTGGGGCTGGAGATGCGTTTCCAAGATGGCGCCCGCCAAGGATCACCAGCTACTGCCAAAGCCAGGAAGAGGCATGAAGTATCCTCCCCTTGGGCCTTCAGAGGGAGCAGGGACCTGCCCACACGTGATGTCAGCCTTCTGCTCTCTGGAACTGTGGGAGAGTGGATTTGGTAGTTTGAAGGCCCGCAGTCTGTGGTCCTTTGTTACCGCGGCCCCAGGACCCTAAGATAGACACCATCCTGGATGTCACTGTGGTGGGTGGCCCTGGGCTCTGGCTCAGGGTGGCATCATCTGGACAGACTGGCAGCCTTTTTACATGTGAACGGCATCAGGAGTCAGCTGCTGGATTCAGCTGCCCAGGAGCTCAGAGCTTCCTTGGGCAACATTTGCAAATCGAGGCAAAGGAGAATCCACTTTTTCTGGATTTTTGCTGTGCTGGGAATAGACACAAGGAAGATGTGGTTAGGGTGGGGCCTAATTGGGGAGGGAGGTAGCCGCGGTTTCAATTCCAGAAACCTCATAAAAATTCCCCATTATGTACTGATTGTTCCAGAAGATGCTCAGCCTGATGTCTTGAAGGCATCTGCTTTTTACCTTGAGACACAAATGGCAGCTGGGTGCCCACTGTGCTGGTTTCCTGTGGTCCCTGACAAAGGACCACAGCTGAGTGGCTTAAAACAACAAGATTTTATTCTCTCATGGTCCTGGGGCCAAGAAGTACAGCATCAAGATGTGGGCAGGGCCAGGCTCCCTCATGGGGCCCTGCGGGAGGACCCTTCCTGCCTCTTCCAGCTTCTGGCGTGGCCAGCATCCTTGGCATTCTGTGGCCACCACCCCACCTCCGTCATCACACGGCCGTCTTTTCTGTGTGTCTCGCTTTTCCTCTTCTAATAAGGACCACAGATTGGATCAAGGGCCACCCTACTCTACCATGGTCTCATCTTAACTAATACGTCTGCAATGACCCTATTTGCAGATAACAGCACATTCTGAGGTCCTGGGCGCTTTCACATCAATGTATCTTTTTTAGGGGAAAGAACACTGTTCAATCCATAGCATACACCTAAAGCAAACCCCCATCCCCCTTTCTTTAATTACGTGTTTCTTGTGACCAGGGGTTGCTCTCACCAGGACAAGGGTCAAAGGGAGGCAGGGCACAGAAGAGGGGAGGAGAATTAAAACTGCGTTCCAGGTGATTTGATTTATTATTTTTACTTTTAGGCTTAAAGTAGGGGTTGGCTACACTGGTGCTATGAATTGGGTGCCCTGGTTTCTTCTGGACCAAATTGGTAATATTTTCTAGGAACAGATGTGGCTTCTGACCCAGCTGAGCCAGGAGAAGAGCTGGTAAGTTCCACCGTCAGCCAATGGCTCTTAAGCCCAAGAGGACAAGAGGGGCCGAGCTGACTGCTCCTGCATTAGTGATAAGGGGTGGACTTCATCATTTCACTTGGCCCCCCCAGTAGCGTAGGATGACACTTTCAGCTCAGAAACAAAGTGGCGTTATCAACGCCATCAGACACTAGTAAGTGCTGGCCGTCAAGTGGAAAGACTTCAAAGTGACATTGTGTCATTCAAGTACCGCATTCGGGAGGTGAAGCCATGCTTGCGACATCTCCAGTTCACGGGGGACGAGAAAGGATGGAGAGACCCGTTTTATTGTCTTCTCGTTAAACAAAGAATAACATTACGTGGAGACCAGTGTCTGAGGTTTCACTGAACTCAGACAACAAACCAGATGGAAACCATCTCTATCGCCATCACCTCACGTCTGGAGTGTGGCAGATTACAGTAATGCCCCCTGGGAAATTAGGGGCTCCAGGTGCCAAATGTGCACATGCAGATGCTGAGTCACTGCGATTAGAAGCTTTAAGAACGTTATCCATTATGGATGGATATCTTTGTGAAATACACATTATATCTTTCTCCCTAACTAAAGAGTATACTTTAACTTTTTTTTGATTAATCAGGCTAGTTTTTCTTTTTCTTATAGTTTTCTTTTTTGTGTGTGAGGAAGATTGGCTCTGAGATAACATCTGTGCCAACCTTCCTCTATTTTGTATGTAGGACGCCTACCACAGCATGGCTAGATGAGCGGTGCTAGGTCCACGCCCGGGGTCCAAACCCATGAAATGGGGGCCGCTGAAGCAGAGCGCGTGAACTTAACCACTACGCCACTGGGCTGGCCCCTTGGGGATTTTTTGTTTTAAATCATTCAGAGAGATCTTTTCAGTCTATCCCTTAATTCTTGGTTGTGTTTGCAGAGTTGAGTTTATCCAACAGTGACTTCCAGATCAGACAGAAATCATCATATTCAGTAAAAACTGGATATGTGTGTCGTTACCGCCCACAGAAAGGGAAAAGAGAACGCAGCTCTGGATGATTTCAAGCTTCTTCTATTCAAATCCCGCGTCAGACTGAGGATTCATGCAGTTCAACCAACAATTATTGACCGAGCGCTCACTGTTTGCTCCAGCAAAGGGCCAAGCATGCTGCTGAGACCCCGGGCTCGTGTGCTCCAGTGGGGATGTGGGCAAGAAATAAGCTGATGAGCGTGTTATGGGTTATACGGCGTGAGGAGGAAGAGTGTGGGATCCTGGATGGGAAGGAACTGGAGATCCCGCTTAGACTCGTTGTAGAAACTGGAATTTACCCCCTGGTCTGCCAATGAATTCACCGCCTCACTTAATCAATTACATTGATGGCGTAGACGCTTCTGTGAGAGCCTCAGAGCCGGGGCCCTGTTTCCTGCCCACAGCCTCCAGCAGATGCGCTTCCAACCCGGTGAAAGGCAGGATCAGCAGGACCTGCCAAGGACTCAGCGCGAGGGGGAGAAGGGAGGGATCAAGGATGGTCCCTTAACTCGGGGACCCGAGAATGTGGGCTGCCGTTTGCTATGGGGAAGGCCCGGGGCACAGCGTCCAGGGTGTCAAGATGGAGTTAATTCAGGATATGTTGTTTTTGAGATGCTTTGAGACATCCAGGAACTCGATTACAGGCCGTGTGCAATGTTCCTTTGGAAACTGTTGGTATTAATGAAGACGTAGACTTCACAACACGAATCAAAATTGTGCCTTTTTACTCACTTTTAATCGTTTAGTACTGATCTGGTATAACATTTTAAATAACTTAATGTTATCATAAAATTATGCTGGAACCAAACTTCAGTGCATGCCGTGCCCTGAAACACCGCTGAAGGATTAAGAAATTATTTCAAGAAAAAGAAAGCAATCATGTTTACAAAAAAACATATTATTAACGTTAAAATAAAGATGGCAAAGTCTCTTGCCATTTGATGCCGTTTGCCAACAAAGAAAATAATAGGAAAAGAAAAAAGAAGACTCGTCTAACCATACCTCCTATCTTCAGCCTGTCTTTGAAACAGAAGAGAATTTCAAAATCACTTTTTTTCTGTATTAGAAACAACACCAATTTTGAAATAAAGCTTTGAAATACTGAAAGGATTTTTATGGCTTTTACGCTTTTCCAGATGACTTATGGAATCTGAAAAGTAGATGAATGAGACCTTCCGCCACCACATAAAAATGTGCCAGCATTGAATCTACTGCAGAACTCAGTAAGAAAGAGGTAATGATGGGGGCCCCTATATGAAAATCCAAAAACCCGAGATTGCTCTCTAAAGTTGAATATGACCCCAAGAAAGGACCATGACATACGGGCAGCAGTCGTTTATTGTGTCTACTTCTAAAGAATTTTGAATCTCTCGGGACATGTACAACTCTGCCAGAATCACTTGCTGGTGGAAAGCGTGGCTTCTCAAAATTTACTTAAAATGACTCGTGATCCACAGTGACACAAAAAAGGCTGTCAAGAATCAAGTGATCTGTTACAAAAGGCAATATTGAAGCAAGTAATTAATGACATGCGTTTAATAAATTTTGTCTCAATGAAAGCAAGACATATTTTTATAACAGAATATTCTATCCTAGTGACTTAGAGTTTCTTTTTCTTTGGTTTCTTTTTTTTTTCTTTTTTTTTGCTGAGGAGGATTTGCCCTGCGCTAACGTCTATGCCAATCCTCCTCTACTTTCCTGTATGTAGGACACCTCCACAGCATGGCTGCGAGTGGAGCAGGTCCACACCCAGGATCAGAACCCGTGAACCCAGGCCACCAAAGTGGAGTGCATAGACCTTTAACCACTAGACCACAGGCCCGGGCCCAAGAGTTTCTAATCACTGTGATTAAAAATTAAAATTTTTTATCATTTCATGTTTAATAATTGAGTTTGTACACTTTGTACTGGATGACATTGTGTGTGCCAGTGTCTGTTGAGAAGTGAATGATATGCTAATACAAGCGAGGTTCACAGACAGAAAGGTTTTGCCTTTCAAAATCTACACAATGGTATGGGCTGGCTGCTCACATGGAATGGACAATATTATAATAGGAATCAGAGTTATTAGAATGGATTGACCGAGCATTTAGAATAAGCATGTTAAATATATCTAAGCAGAAAAAGAACGTATTATCGACATGAAATAACAACAGGAAACCATAAAAGGATCAAGTGGAAATGTTAGGTCTGCACCCAATTCCGATGTGTGTGTGTGGGGTTGGGGTTAGCTGGGTGTCCCACAGTTCAACTCCATTCTGACACCGCTACCCTGAGACAGCTTCTGATCCCTCAGGGTAAGTAAGTAAGGGCTCAGTGCACCCCAGGCTGCCCCCACTTCAGACGCCAGTAGCAAGTCCAGCTGTCGCCTGTGCTTCTGAACAACAGACTTTTAGATCGGAGCTTCCCGGGCCCCCTCCCTTGGGTTCCATTAATTCGCTAGAGTAGTTCACAGGACTCAGGGAACCAGTTGAACTGGTTTAATCAGTTAGACTCAGGAAATTCACTAGGTTGCCAGTTTATTATAAAAGAATCTTCTCAGGAACAGCCAGATGGAAGAGATGCACAGGGCAAGGCCCGGGACAGGGCCAGGAGCGTCTGTGGTCTCTGAGAGAGACACTCTCCCCGAGGCTCCCCAGGTTCACCAACCCGGGAGCTCTCCAAACCCCGTCCTTCTGGGGTTTTATGGAGGTCTCATTACACAGACGAGACTGATTAAATCATTACCCATTGGCGATTGAACTCGATCTCCAGCTGCTTTCCCCTCCCTGGAGGTCTGGGGTGGGACTGGAAGTTCCAACCATCTAATCACAAAGTTGGCCCCACTGGCCACCAGCCCCCACCCTGGGGTCCTTCCAAAAGCCGCCTCATTTCCCTAACAAAAGACACCTCTGTGACTCTCTTCACTTAGGAAATTCCAAGGGTTTTAAGAGCCTGGTGCCAAGAATGGGGCAAAGACTGAATATGCATTTCTTATTACAAATCACAATGTCACAGGTGGAAACAAGCGGGATGGATTAATGAAGCAGAAAGTCAGATCAAGATAGTTCTCAGGAATCTGCAGGAAAGAGTAAAGAAACGAAAAATCCACAAGAAAAGTAAAGAGATACCAAGGGGAGAATTAGAAGCACCAATTATAGCAATCTATCAACGCCAGGTTACAGGAATGCCAGAAAGAGCCTTAAAAAAAATTCAGTTTTTTAAAAATTAAATTAATTTTTTAATTTAAAAATTTTAAATTAAAAATTTAATTTATGCAGCACAGTGGTTAAGTTTGCGCTCTCTGCTTTGGCGCCCAGGGTTCGCAGGTTCAGATCCCAGGCATGGAGCTATGCCACTCATCAGCCGTGCTGTGGGGGCATCCTACATACAAAAATAGAGGAAGGTTGGCATAGATGTTAGCTCAGGGTCAATCTTCCTCAAGCAAAAAGAGGAAGATTGGCTACAGCTGTTAGCTCATGCCAATCTCCTTCACCAAAAAAAAAGAAAAAAGAAAGAAAGAAAAGAAAAAGAAAAAAAAATAGGTGAACTATTTGGGGGGAAAGAAAGCTGAGCTGTGAGCAGCCTCTGCTTGGAAGCTGCAGAGTGGAAGCCAGAGAGAAGCGATGAGCCGATACACAATACAGTGAAGCGTGAGCAGAGCAAAGACAGGCGACGTCCCAGAGCTCCAGGGAGAGGGAGAGGTGCCCTGCAGGGGCAGCTCAGACAGATGGGGCGGGGGCATTTCAGAAGAGCCCCGCAGAGCAGAGCGAAGTTCCCAGAAGCGTGCTGGGAGGGGCGAGACACGGCCTGAAGGAGAGGGCCTTGGAGGTTCGGGGTCCCTGCGGGGCATTTCAACACCTGCCACAGCATCCTGCTCCTGCTCTCCACCCAGAGGGCCCATACCCTCGCATAGACCTCACCAGCGCGGTCCAGCTCGGGCTTGGTGCCCACGGGCATCTTTCGCTGAGGATGTGGGCGTGGCACCGCCATGGCTGAGGGAGCGGGGTGGAGAACCTCAGCTGGCTCCCACAGCCTCCCTCCTGTGTGCCCATGTCGCCGTGGCCAGCGACGAGGGGCAGGACACCGCAGAGCAACTTGTGCTCCCAGGTCCCTCCAGCCCTGGGCATCGGGGTGCAGGGGTCCCCACAGAGCTCGCCGGGCCTTGCTGGAGCCCCCTGGGCCACTCAGGTGGACACCCCCAGCAGCTAACCGCAGCTCCTTTTCAGCGTGACTCAGCACTTGCTTCAGGCCACCTCCAGCTCTGACCCCTCTAGCACACGAGCCAGCTTGTCTCCCCTCTGGACCCGAGTGCAGCTCAGTGACCCTCAAAGAAGCAACTGGAGCTTGGCTCCTGCTGAGCCAGAGCAGGGCACGCGGGCGAAGGGCAGAGCAGTGGCCGCACTGAGAGGGCCGTAGCCTCGCTGACCGGAGCAGCAGTGACCTAGGGGAACTTTGTGCCCCCAGAGCCTCAGATGTGCCACCAACTCCCCATGCTGCCCGCACACGCTGGGGACAGCATTTGGAGATGGGGCCTTTACAGGGGTGATTAAGGTCGAATGAGGTCATTAGGGTGGCCCTAACCCAAAATGACTGGTGTCCCCACAAGAAGAGGAGATGAGGACAGAGACACTCACAGAAGGACGACCACGTGAGGACTCAGGGAGAAGACGGCATCTACACACCAGGAGAGAGGCCTCAGGAGGAACCAGCCCTGCTGATGTCTTGATCTTGGACCCCCAGCCTCCAGGACTGTGAGAGGCTCGACGTCTATGATTGAACCGACCCACTAGCACAGTCTCATTTGAGACAGTTGGGCAACTGTAAAGAGTCATTAAGATGTCCACACTTCTCAGACCCATCCCGCTCCTCGATCCAAGGAATAATTTAACAGGAGCTTTACAAAATGACACACACACTGCCCTCCCACGTTCACTGCAGCATTATTCACAATACCCATGGAAATATGGAGTATGGAATACGGAAACAACCTACAGGCCCATCGATGGGTGAATGGATACAGAAGATGCAGTATACACGCAATGGAATATTATTCAGCCACGAGAATGGAAGACATCCTGCTGTTCACGACAAGATGGATGGAACTTGAGGGCATTATGTGAAGTGACATAAATCAGAGAGAGAAAGACAAATACTGGATGCTCTCGCTTACATGTGGAAGGTAAAAAAGCGGAACTCATAAAAACAGAGAGTAGGATGGTGGTTGCCTGGCGATGGGGTTGGGGGAAGAATGATGATGTTAAGGGTACCAACCGACAATGAGTAGGAAATAGAGATGTGACATCCAGTGTAACGAATATAGACAACTACGTTGTACCACAATGGTCAGACGAGCTAAGAAGCGAAACCCTAATTATCACAACCACTGAAAAGAAAGGGTCATTACATAATGGGATGGAGGTGCTGACTGTTGCTATGCTGCAATCCTGTTACAATGCAGAAATGCACCAAACTAGCAGGCTGTGCGCCTTGGATTTACACAACGTTCTATGTCAAACATATTCAATAAAAAAAATGACATATGCAAAGATGCTCATCAAATGGGTATTTCTAAGAGGGAAATGATTAAATCTGTAAAAATGGAATCATTGTATAAGTGATGGGAGAAACAGCAATAGAATATTGTGCAGTGGTTAAAATTGAAATCTGAAGATCGCACCATATGAAATTATTTATGAAGAAATGGCCAGAGAAAAGGGCACGTCCAAATTCCATACACTGCGCCTCATTATTATGAAAATTATGTGAAAAATCTGTACAGAGAAGAACAAAGATCTAAAGGGCCCAGGGCTGAGTAAAAATTTTTACAAACTGTTGCAGCTCTACTTCCCTTCAAAATTTCTTTCTAGCTCATAAAAATTTTTAATATGTGAAAATATTTTGAAAAAGTAGAGTAGTGGGGCCATCCAGGTGCCATAGTGGTTAAGTTCGCACACTCCACTTTGGCAGCCTGGGGTTCGGCAGTTTGGATCACGGGTGCAGACCTACACACTGCTCGTCATGCCATGCTCTGGTGGCATCCTACATATCAAAAATAGAGAGAGATTGGCACAGATGTTAGCTCAGGGCCAATTTTCCTCACCAAAAAAAAAAAAAAAAAAGTAAAAAGCTAAGGATGGGCTCAGTGCTCCTTAGGGGGTTTCCTTGAGAGGGGCCCTCAAGCGCTCTGCTAACCAACTGACTAGTAGAGCCACGCCCTGCTCACTTGTAAATGTGTGTACAAACATACACACACGTGCACACACACCTGCCACAGATTCTCCTCCCTTGTGAGAACAGATGCAACTGCCTTACATGAAGTGCTTTTCATGCGTGAAAAAATACTAAACTCTGACCATTCTGGGGGTGCATCTGCAGCTTAATACCGGGAAATGCATTAATATAATACATTCTATCAACGGGGCAAAGGATTAAAATTATATGACAATTTGACAGTTGCTCTAAAATTACTTGTTAATCTTCTAAATATTTTCCTGGTAAATATTTGATAGAGTTGGAACAGAAGGACAGTTTTTTAAACAGAACATTCTGTCAACCAACTGGCATCATTCTCGGCAGAGAAGCATCAGATAGTCGCCTGTGAAAATTAAAACAGGGTGCACGCGACGATTATTTAATATATATCACATTATTCTAGAACCCCTAGAAATGCTATAAAACACCAAGAGGAAGTAATCGGCACAGATTAGTAAGGAAGACACAAAGTTATTATTAATTGCAGATGATGTAATCATTTTAAAACAGAAAAATATTGTCAAGAGTTCAATTCTTTGTAAAATTAATTTATAGCTGTACTGCGTTTCTAATACAAAAGTCCAGTGCAATTTTGTTTTATTTTGACAAAGAACAAATAGGTGAAAATAGCCAAGAGAGTGCTGGAGGAAATGAGGAGCAAGAGGGATGTTGTTAACGATTGTTTGATCGCACCGTCTTGGAGCTGCGATGATTAGAAGTGAGGGAGTCACACGAGAACAGACAGACAGGTCCAGTGGCACGGTGTGGACAGATGTGGATCCTGGAATACGTGCTAATTTAATCCTGATAACACGACATTACAAGTCAGGAGAGGAAGGCTATGCAATAAAGGGTGATGGGAACACCATTCCAACATCTGGGAAAAGTCGATTCTTTCATACTGTACATTAAGATAACTTCTATGTGAATCAAAGGGTTAAATGTAAAAAGTAAATGACAAGACAATGACAGAATAGTCCTGCTTGAGCTTTGTTCCAAGGACTTAGCATGCGTTAACTCAAATGTCCATATACAAGAATGCTTAATGCATTGTTTTTGTTTTTTGTTTTTTGTTTTTTGTTTTTTGGTGAGGAAGATTGGCCCTGAGCTAACATCTGTTGCCAATCTTCCTCTTTTTGCTTGAGGAAGATTGTCGCTGAGCTAACATCTGTGCCAACCTTCCTCTATTTTGCATGTGGGAGGCCACTCCAGCATGGCTTGATGAGTGGTGTGTAGGTCCATGCCCAGGATCTGAACTCATGAACCCTGGGACACAGAAGTGGAGTGTGTGAACTTAACTGCTATGCCACCAGGCCGGCTCCAGCACATTGATATTTTTAATGTTACAAATACAGGAAAAGCCATTAAGAGCAACAGTTGGCAATGGTTTTAAAATACTGTTTTGCATGAAGATGATAGACTATTTCTGCAGATCGTAAACACCATATTTTATAAAAATATTTTTTCACATGAGAAAATTACATTATTTAAAATGACAGGATGCAAAACTGTATATAATACAATCCAGATTTAATTTTAAAAAGTAGAAGGAAATACATTAACTTGTTAACAGTGCTGGTTAGAATAAATAACTTTATGCATTACTTTTAAAAAGAAGCAGTGAGAGCCGAGCAGACCCCGTCCTGTAACAGCTCTGTGTTGGGGCAAAGCTCCCTTTTGGGCATAATTAGACAAGGCTCAACCTTTGGCTAAAATTCCCTGATCCGTGTGGACCAAACAAACTGCTGTGAAATAGGAATATGAATATGGCCTTCAAGATCTTTCTGTTATTTCTGCGACTCTACCACTGCCGCCAGTGTACCCCCACCTTCTGAGCACCGGCCACACCGGGCTGGGAACCGTGTGCAGAACATGGTTCCAACAAGCAGGGCGAGCGGCCACTGTCCGCGCATTCTGTAGGCTCCGGCCAGCGACAAACCAAGAGAGGACCGGGGCAGAACGGAGGAGGAATGTGTGTTCTAAGCCCACACTTGCAGGACACAGGACAGAGTGATTCGTGTTTACCGATACTGGATTTTCCATCTCTCAAAAATTCGTATCGATGGGGCCGGCCTGGTGGCACAGCGGTTAAGTACACACATTCTACTTCAGCGGCCTGGGGTTTGCCAGTTTGGATCCCGGGTGCAGACATGGCACCGATTGGCACACCATGCTGTGGTAGGTGTCCCACATATGAAGTAGAGGAAGATAGGCATGGGTGTTAGCTCATGGCCAGTCTTCCTCAGCGAAAAGAGGAGGATTGGCAGCAGATGTTAGCTCAGGGCTAATCTTCCTCAAAAAAAAAAAGAAAAAAGAAAAAATTCGTATTTATGTAGAAAATACTGGATCTGCTTCGATCTTCTGACTATTTCTAATGAATGGAAGCCTGCAGACCCCACGTAGGGTGAAATACACACACACACATCATTTTCAATCTCCATTTATGCCTTCCATGTTTTATCTTTTTTCACCCGGACCCAACGTGAGTTTGGTAAAGGATGCCAACGAGATCTACAAGAGATTAAACACAACAAAAACGAGCAAAAACCAGAAGCAAAGACCTCATAGTGATGGCACAACCCCAGTGACTGAAAGACGGTGGAGTGTAGCTGGAACGCTTCATCCTCCGAGCAAGTGCTGCCTGCAATTTCAACAATTTCCTCCCATCACCAAAGTCAAGAATCGCCGACAATGTTAGAGGGGCTGAGCCCAGGTGAAAGCAGCAGCTGGGGGGCCCTGCATTCGGAGGCGGGGAGAGACATCCTTGCTCCTCTAGGGTGAGGTGTCAGGCGGTATTTTAAGATGTCCAAGCTGTGTGTTGCTGACTTGGAAACAATTCTCTCCGTGGGTTGTGTGTCCGTCTTCCCGTCTGTCACCTTGTGGCCATTTGTGATAGGTCCCCATCTAAAGTCAGTGAGGCATGCCTCAGGACAGGCACCCCGCCTGCTGTGGGGCAGCTCTGTTTCCCACGGTCCCCTCTCCTCTGCCCTCCCCCACTCCCCTCCTCCCTGTTCGTTTTCATCCTTTCCTTCAAGCTTTTTTTCTTTTTTTTTATCAGCAGTGTTTTCAGGGCTTTATCGGTGAAGCCCTCCATAGGGACTTCCAAGGTCAGAGCCCAGAACCAGGGACCCCATCCCCTGCCCCGCCCGGCCACCACGGGACGAGACGAGCCGTGTGAACACACCCAGAGACGGGGGTCCGGGGGGGGGGCAGCTGTTGCTTCCTGGAGAAATCCACACTCACGCGGAATTCTCTCGAGCCCAGCACATCTCCATCCTGATTTTCACCAACAGCCCAGACGACAGCGACCTCAAGAGCTCATAGCCGTCACGACCACCTTGGAATACGGTGACCAAAAACAGGACTACCGTGTTAGCATCCCTGGTCTACAGCTGTTTACACAGCTTTCCAAATTTCTATCAAGTTGTCGTATTGCTTTTACATTAATAATGATAAAATGATTAACTTTGGCAAAGTACTATGGTGTCAGGTTTCCCAAACATTAATAACTTCTGCTCCTGAATTCTACATACATCTTGAAATGAATGATCGTAGAATCTATTTTCCTCAACAATAGAGCTGAGCATCAAGAGTCACTGAAAATCTAGGGGCCAGCCCCGTGGCTGAGTGGCTAAGTTCGTGAGCTCTGCTTTGGTGGCCCAGGGTTCATGGTTCGGATCCTGAATGCAGACCTAGCACTACTCATCAAGCCCTGCTGCGACGGCGTCCCACATAGCACAACTAGAACAACCTACAACTAGGATATACAACCATGGACCGGGGCTTTGGGGAGGAAAAAAGAAAAAAAAGAGGAAGATTGGCAACAGATGTTAGCTCAGGGCCAATCTTCAAAAGCCAAAAAACAAACAAACGAGTCACTGAAAATCTTATCTATCGTCCATCTGTGTATCTAGTATCTATCATCCATCTCTTTTTCTGTGCTTTCTGTTAGAATCTATCCCTTTGGATCTGACATACTCCACAGGCTTCTGGAGAATCCATGTGATTCTCTCAATGTCACAGAGGCAGGGTTGAAGGACAGGTGTAATTGTCCCAACTGTTCATGAGGGGGAACGGAGCCAGGGTCCCTGTGCCACTCACCCAGGTCTCGGACACGTTCCCAGCTTGTCAGGCAGGAAGTCTGGACTGCCTGGCCAGTCCCCTCTTCCCTGAGGTCACGGGGCCTTTGCCGGAGGCAGACAGGGATGACAAGTCTCTCTCTCAAGGCCAGACAATTGGGGAAGCTGAGGCCTCACTCACACTGCCCACTGTGAAGGCAGTGCTGGTCCAGACAGAGGTTCCGGTCCAGACAGAGGTTCCAGTCCAGAGAGACCCGCCAGCTTCAAGACCCTAATTAGGCACCATTGCTCATGCAAATGTGAGACCCACCAGGTTCTGACACATCAGAGGGGACAGAGTGCTGTCCCCAAGTGCCGAGCTAACCCATGGCTGTGCTAGCATCCTGGGGCTGCCATAACAAAGTACCACGGGCTTGGCAGCTTAACCAAGAAAAATCTATTCTCTCACAGTTCTGAGACCAGAAGTGTGAGAGCAAGGTGTGGGCAGGCTTGCTTCCTTCTGAGGCTGGGAGGGAGCATTTGCTCCCGGCCTCTCCTCTGGCTTCCCGTGGCTGCCAGCCATCTTTGGTGCTCCTTGGCTTGTAGACGGATCACCCATCTCTGTCTGCCTCTTCACATGACATCGCCCCTAGTCTGTCTGTGCCCAAAGTTCCCCTTTGTATAAGGAGGCCAGTGACATTGGCTTAGGACCCACCCTCATGACCTCATCTGAATAATTAATTTGCAAGGATCCTATTTCCAAATAAGGTTGCATTCCGAGATACCTCGGGTTAGGACTTCAGCATTGGAATTATGGGGGGGGACACAGTTCAACCCATGATCATAATGGCTTATCTCTGGTTCTCGATAAAATGAGACAAAATCAGTGAGTTCAAAGAAGTAACTAAAAATGCCCAA
Source organism: Equus asinus (assembly GCF_041296235.1). NCBI lineage: Eukaryota > Metazoa > Chordata > Mammalia > Perissodactyla > Equidae > Equus > Equus asinus. Next base: position 23,861,968 of record NC_091790.1, on the reverse strand, counting down.
TTTAAAAGACTATCCCTTATTCTGAGATTCTGTTTGCTCCAGGCTGTACTTATGCGATAGATAGTGGCAAGCTCTCATGAATGAAGGGCTGGTGACTCTGGGTGCTCCCCACTCCCCCTTTCTGTTTATTTCATGGCCTCTGACATCCAAAGTCTGGGTGGGGGCCTAGGGCCTTGCACACGGAGTCCAGAACTGAAACAAGCCTGTCATGCTGGCCCCGCTGGAGCCGGGCAGGCAGGGGGTCTGCTGTGTGAGCCGGCGTCCTCCCCCAGTGGCCACAGCTTTGGGACATGCCCCTTCCCCCCCCACCATCCCCCCCCCACCCCCGACCTCTCCAGCCCCAGACCTTGCTCAGTCTGCACACCTCCCATGACCTCACTCTGCAAAGCTCGCTTCATTCAAGCCACACAGTGCGAAGGCGCTGGCCCCAGGCTGGGTCAGGAGTTGTCACGGGGAAGCCACATTTCCGCATCAGCGGCAGATATGCAAAGCTGCTGTTGAATCTGGCCCCAGGGGCTGTGGGAAAATGCTTGCAGACTTGAGATCACAAACCCACTTTCCAAAACACCGAAGAAAAGAAAGAAGAAGGAAGAAAGCATACAGCACATAATCTCCTTTCAGTGCACAGATTTCGTTTTCTGGTTGGGAGTTCACGCTGGAATAGAACCATGCTAAAGAATTGGTTTGTCTCGAGAGCTCAGTCTTCCTTTGATTTTCAGCCTTAAGGCATCGTGGAGGCACCTGTAGGGAGAGGGCGCCAGCTGACGCTCTTCTTCTGGGCCCAGAGCCCACTCTGGGGACAGCTCTCCCCAGGGCCTGACTCCAGCCCCTACTCAGGGGGCCACGGCCTCTCGGAAACCCCAGGCTCAGACGTATATTCTTTGCAGCCCCAACAAAGGGAGGGACCGAATAGGGTGGCACGCATTTGCTCCCTGTTGGTTCTCCCATCGCCTGAGAGACCCATGGGTGGAGACTGAAGTCTTGGTCATTTCATGCCTCATCAGCAGCCTTTCCAGAGGATTCCTCAGGTCTGCAGAGCAGAAGTGGTCGGTAAGAAAGGACGACGGCTTTTCAAATTCTCAGGAGGAATCTGAGGCTCTGAAATCTGTCTTTTCCTGAGGGCCCCACCTCAGATACCATCTCCGCTGGGAGGGTGGTGGTGCACGTGATGAAATAGATGGTCAGGCTGTCATCCCTGGAAGAGACTGGCTGGCATTTTCCAGAAGACAGGAGCCAGCCAGCTGTCCCTGAATCTCCAGATGGTTCACAGAGACTCAAACAACTCAGGATCCGCTGGGCCCTGCCTGGAGGGATAGTCCGCAGAACTCTGCTCTATGCCTTTCTCACTCCCATCACTGGTCCAGGCAAAGTTCAGACCTGGGCACCGCCCGGGGACATGCAGGGTCAGACGGTGGGTCTGTGACACCAGGATGGGCAGGTGATCAGGTGAGAAATTTGGTTTTCATTGGTGTCCAACTCTTTTGCCACCTACGGTTTGTCAACACCGAAGTGTCTTCTTTTCAAACTCAGATTCATACCCATGTGCTCGAAATAGAAAGAGAACTTTGAAATCAAGACAGAGTGGTCACACGCTCATTCAAACATTTGAAAATTATTTTTAGCACAATTACCCATAGACAATACCGAAAAAGGACAACCAAGAAAGAGACATCTTTCATAACCCACCCAGCAATACCCACCACTAATATCTTGCAGACCCTTCCAGCTCTTTCCGTGTTCATATGCACACATGCGTAAATATGTGCACGCTTCCATATCTGTGATTTTGTTTAAAAAATGGGATCATGTAACATGCAACTTATCTTCCTGCTTAGCAATAAATTGTAAACATTGTTTTCATTAGTAAATACAGAGTGACAATGTCATTATAATGGTTACACAGTATCCCATTTTTGGCATATTCTACAACTTGGTTAACTGATTCTCCATCAGTTGGATGTTTAGGTAACGTCTGATATTTTTCTCTCCTAAACAACTCTATTTTGAGCATCCTTGCATTTATATCTCTGTGCCATAGTGCTGTTATCTCTTAGGCTATATTCCTAGAGATGGAATTCGTGGGTCAAAGGCCAACTTGTCGTTAAGGCTTTAATACACATTTCTAGACTGGCCTCCAAAAACGTGCCAATTTGTGTTCCCTCACCTTCTCAACGATATCAAACAGAGATAATTCTGAAATATCTATGTCGGTCTAAGAGGCGAAGAGTGGACTCTGTTTTGGTTTGTCTCTTTGGTTACTAAGGAGGGGGACCTTTGAAGCATCTTTGCCGGCATCGTATTTCCTCTGTCAGTCGCTTCCTTGCATCCCCGGTTCTCTTTGGCAGAATCGCCCTCACACATCACAGTCCTGCTCCACGGCTGGAGGTAGCTGCCTCGGGCGAGCAGGCTCCACCAGAACTGGCCCCTGGGGTGGACACTAGGAGCCCTCTGGGGGTGTCCTCCGGGGGCTGCCCCTCCCACGGAGGGTCACTCACAGGTTTTACGAGGGCAGGGTCTCCTCCTAAAGAGAATGAAGCTCATGCTGGAAGCGGATCTTTCCAGGGCCCAGCAAAGTGTCCCAGCCTGCAAGCCTGTATTTTTGTAAAATTTGCAGAAATAAGACAACTTAACAAAAACTCAACCTCTTCCCACTGCGACTTCTTCACAGCTTCCCCTGCTCTGGCACGCACGAGGCATCTGGGTCCTGCCGAACATTCTGGAGAGTGAAGGGGACCCCAGTGCTCACGGCTGCAGCTCAGGCCTTTCCTGCAGGTTTGCAGCCCAGTGGGCTCCAGCAGGGCACTCTCCTCCGCCGGCCTCTGTCTGTCTTCCCACTGCGCTCTGCACCTGCAGCCGAGCCCACACTGAGGACCAGCCTCATGCGGGGACCGAGGGGCAATGCCCAGTCACAGGTGCAGATTTGGGTATTCATAGTCAGAATGTGTAGTCTGACTTAAGAACAGTCTCTGGAGATTCCTGTTTTCTCCTCAGCACGGAGACCATCCCCAGACGAGAGAGCAAATCCTACAGCTCTCGTCCCCTCCTCGAGCCCAGCACCGTCGGTCCCTCAGGCCTGCGGTTGAGATGCTGTGGGAATGGGGTTCCTGGGGTAGAACCACAGAGATGCCAAGCGCATCCCTTATGGGGGAAGAGATGTTGCTGTCGAGGGCTCGCGGCCAGTGAGCGGACGCTGGGAATCGTGGCTGTCCACGCCCGGTCACAGCCAGCACGGCACATCCTGTGAAGGCTGCCAGAGAGCACCTGCCAACGACGCTGCCACGATGTCCCTCCCTCCCTGCTTCTGCAGAGGGACCTCCCCTCCTCCCAGCCCTCCCTCTGGAGCTGGGCCGGCCTGTGGCCACTTGACCAACAGGAGATGGAAGAAGCAACTCTGTGTCATTCCTGGCGTGTCCTCCACGGGCTCGACAGCTCCTGGTGGCTGCCTCCTGGGTCCAGGCCTCTCTGCTGGACTAGGAGGCCATGCGGAGGGCACCGGGCCTTGGCACGCGAGGAAGGAGCTGTCTCGGGCATCCGGCCCCAAGGACCCCCACTGTGACTGCACCCAGGAGACCCCTGTGGCCACCCACAGAACTTGGAGAGAACATAACACATTGCTACCCTCACCACCCAGTTTCTGGGTAGCAATAGATAGTTAGAATGGGTGTGAAGCCAAACCAATTATTAACAACCTGTGAAGCTCGGTGCCCACAACATGCACACACGTGCAAAGCTTATCCTCACACTCATCCTGGTGGGTGGGTCTACTGCTTTCACTTTACGGCCCATGAGCCACTGGCCTGAGTTCACACCGCCAGGAAATGCAAGAGCCGGGGTTTTTCAGTGGAAAAACAAACAACGCTGTGAGCCCGCACTCGTCCTCACTGCCCGAGAGCGCCATCCATCCCCTACAGCCAAGGGCGAGGGCAGCCCTGGGCGGCAGGCCAGGGGCGGGCAGGTGGCCCTCCGACAGCCCGTCAGTCAGAATTGGGGGGCTCATCACAACACGTGAAGATGCTCTGAGCGTGAGATCGCACAGATGTTAAATTAATTAGGACCACTAGTCCCCATCACTCACTGCTTCCCAGTCGTGTGTGGGATTACACTGCACATTCTGGTGCTGTACCTCCTGCATGTTGAGCAAGGCTCTGTCTGTCTCTCTCTGCCATCATCCAGCCTCGTGCCTGGTGTGGGTGACAGCGAATGCCTGTTGTGACTCATGTCCTCTCCTCTCTGCTGGGCGGTGATTATAGGTCGTGATGACCTGCCCCTGGCCACAGGGCATTGCCTCTTGCTGGAGACTGCTGATGGTTTTATGTCCTGATTCCAATGGGAGTGGTGACGGCAGAAGCAGAAGTGGATTCTGAACCAGATTGTCCTCCAAAAGGGCACTTTCTCCGGGGGCAGAGGTCGCCTTCCTGAGCAGGGGCGTGGGGCGACACCATCATGGCAATCCCCAGCTCAGTCAGCATATCTGACTTTTACAACCACAGACCACAATGAGTAAGACAGAACATTCCACACACTCGAATGTTTCCAACAGTAGAAGCTGGAACCAAAAAATATCTTGTTGTCCGTGTCAAACAGGGTGAACCACAAACTGAAGACAGATGGCGAGTCTGAGAGAGAGTGACTCAAAATAAAATACAGATGGTAATTGGCTAAAAATCAGATTAACAAGGTATATTTTGACCTAGGGTTACAAATGTATGTTTTTTAAAAATCAGCACTGCCTTCAGGAATTATGGCACTTTAATACAAGGTTTTGTTATATTGAGTTGCAAACACCTGAGTTGTAAATAACCAGTCACACAAAAGAATTATATTTTCATTTTGAAAAGTAAATTTAATTTAATAAAAATTAAATTATATTTAATTTTGCAAATATATCTAATTTTGCAAAAACCAAACTGGGTGAGTTCACAGCGCCCTCTGGTGGCAGCATATAGAGCAACTTGATGTATTTTTTTCATCTGTGTTCTCTCCCGCCTTGATGTCCATGTGCAAAGGGCCCTCGTCCTTCCCTCCACAATTCACACCTGAGCCATTTTCTGCTGGGCAATAGCATTCTCCTGGTTGTCCACACCCCATCCTCTCATGCAGAGTACCTGAACCGAGAGAAAGAAAAACAGCTTTGAATGAGTGACACCCAGAGAATCAGTGCGCTGGGCCCCGGAAGCCTTGAAATGCCCACGTCCCCTGGAGACGTCCCCTCTCAGATCCCGAGTCAGCACAGCTGCTTCCTCTCCTCCCCTGAAAATAAGTTACCGTTTCGCTATCTACATTTTTTTCTTGTTTCAATACTAACATTGTGTTTACATCAGTTCCCACTTTTCATTGCATCACGGATCAAATACGTACTTGTAAGTTAGCTTAAGACTAAAACCACATCTCCACATCAATTTTATAGGAACGGGTTTCAAAAGTCACTCTCCTCTTCTCAGGCCCGACGATCTGTGCCTTCCTCTGAAACCCCGCAGCTTTTGAAGCCAGGCTCCGGGTCTGCTGTCAGTTTCCATTCACTCTCTGTCTGCCCGGGAAGGTCTCCTCCAGCCATCAGAAGCCCACCTGGGGAGATCCAGTTGTGTACTGTCTTGATCTACACTGTTCAAAGTCAAGAGAATTGTCCTTCCCAATTAGAGCAGCTCTTCAGGTGCGCCCAGCCCCCCGGCTCCAACTCGAGATGGCAGGATAAACTCCCGCCGCCGTGGGAACCATTTGTCTGTCTGGGCTGTTTCTCACCGGCAATGCCAAGCACTCAGAAATTTCACAAGTGGCCTCTGAGGGAGTGCTTTGTTTTGTTTACCACGCTTATCACTCTGCAGGTAACTTTACCTTCCAGCTGATAGAGAGAGCTGTGCTTCTTGGTCCAGACATTTTTCCCTCCTAATATTTCGTTTTTTTTTGGAAAGGCCCAGTAAAGTCCTTGCGCCTTTGAGCAGTCAGAGTGTAAGCACAGAGTGTCTTACGGCAGCCGCCAGCTTCCACTTCAAAACTGTCATCACCATCATTGCCCTCAACGTCATCATCCCCATCCTCATCATGACCATCACTGTCATCATTCCCATCACCATCATCACCACCACCACCATCACCATCCCCATCATCACCGTCCCCACCATCAACATCATCACTGTCACTGTCATCATTCCCATCACCACCATCATCACCATCATCACCATCATCCTCACTATTAACATCATCATCATCATAAACACCACGATCATCACCATCAGCATCATCGTAGCACTATCATCGTCACCATCGCTGTCACATTAACTGCTCTGCCTAAGGCGAAAAGCTGCTGAGTGGTGGGGTTTGGATCTAGACTCTGACGGAGACTTCAGAATGTGCGCTCTTCCCCACTATGCTCAGCTGTACTAACTTTATCTGCCTCAGCTTCTTCATCTGTAGGATGGTGACAGCAATAGTCCCTCCCTAGTGAAGGACCTGTGGATGCAGTAGGATGACGTCTATAAAATGCCCCCAGTAATGTTAGTTTGGGGACCACAGTGATGTGTTTGCTAAACCTTCTGTGAGATAGTATGACACTGGCAAAGGCCAACGGTCTCTTTATTCAGATTTCAACCTTCTGTTAGGTATATAAATTCATTTATTGGTAGAATTTTTTTTTTAAAGATTGGCACCTGAGCTGACAACTGTTGCGAAGCTTCTTCTTTCTTTTTTCTTCTTCTTCTTCTCTCCAAAGCCCCCGAGTACATGGTTCTATATTCTAATTTAGGTCCTTCTTGCTCTGCTATGTGGGATGTCGCCTCAGCATGGCTCAATGAGTGGTGCCATGTCCACGCCCAGCATCCAAATGGTGAAACCCTGGTCTCCCGACACACAACATGTGAGCTTAACAATTTGGCCATGGGGCCAGCCCCTATTGGTAGAATTTTTATTAATCTGAATCAAAATAAATCCATATTGTGGAACAGAAATGGCCCTGGTGCTGGAGTTAGGACACGGCTCTGGGCCTGCTCTGCTCCAAGTCAGTGATGGGCCAGGCGTGGTCCGGACTAGGGTGGGCACCACGTGGAAGCTGGTTAGAAATGCTCCTTCTTGGGCCCCAGGCCAGACCCATGGCATCAGACCCACTGTGGCTGGCCCAACTATCCGGGTTTAACGAGCTGCCGGGGAGTCCTGTGGCCCGGGCTCAGTCTGTGAGGTTGGTCAAGTTCCTTCCCCTTGGCCCAGCTGGTTCATCTGTGAGAGGACAGGTTTGGAGGGGATGGGCCTGGCCCTCCTGCTCCCTCCCCGCTTTGCAGTCCCTGCATCCGATGACGATGCTGAGTGCGCTGGGGAGAGCAGCGGGTGCAGGGTCTCTGTACACCGACAGGGCTGCCCCTCCTGGAGCTGGATCCAGCCCTGATTTCTGCTCATGTTTCATTCGAAAGAAGGGACCCTCCTCTGCCTCATGGGTGTGGACCGCAGGGCTAGGTGAACCCTGGAGCAGAGTTCCAGGACGGTTGTCTGGACAGACGGTGCAGCAGCAGGGGCGGGTGAGCAGACCCCTCGTTGGGCACATGTGAGATGTGTCTTGAGGACGTTGAGATGATTCGATTCTGCCGTGGAAAATGAGAGAAATAAACACACGAGACGAGAGAGAAGCGGAAGTATGGAAGTGTAGCAGGAAGAGCAGAGGAGGGAGGGGGGCAGGTACGCACTGACTGTCCACGGGGCCTGCCGGTCACCAACACTGACAGGCCCTGAGTCGGCTGCCCATTGGTGCCACTTGTTCTGGCCCCACTTGTGCTCTGCCCACAGATAAAGTCTGTAGCTCGTCTCCACTCCAGCCCCCGTGACAGCAGTGGGAGGAGTCCCATGAGCCTTCCTCAACTTCCCCTTGTCTCTTGCTGCTCATTATGTTAATAAGGAGGCTGAGATTAAAGGCACTTGACTTTTTTTTTTTAAGTATGCTTTCTGGTGAGGAAGATTGGCCCTGAGCTAACATCCGTTCCCAATCTTCCTCTTTTTTCTTCTTTTCTCCCCAAAGCCCCAGTACATAGTTGTACATCCTTCCAGTTCTTCTACACGGGCCGTGGTCACAGCACGGCCTGATGAGCAGTGTGTGGGTCTGCACCCCGGATCCAAACCTGTGAACCCCGGGCTGCTGAAGCAGAGCACACGAACTCAACCACTATGCCACCAGGCCGGCCCTGAATTGGGCATTTTTAAGACTTCAATGAAAAGAGGACTAGAGTAGGGTTTAAGAAATAAGCCCCCCCCTCCCCCACCCTGCCCATAGAGGTTCCCAGACTCCCTTTAAAACGATAAAAAATATGTCAAGAGGGAGATTTGTCCTGCGTACCCCTCCCCTCCCTTGGTAGACAGCCGTGATTGCTGACAATCAGGCTCCTTTCTCTTTTGGGGTCTTTTCAGTTTCCGGGTTCTTGTGATTGTGATGAGAAAGCCCATGAGAGGGGTGCTTCCTCTCTCTCTTTTACTTTCTCCCTTTCCAAGGGCAGAAGCTTTGGGCTCGTGGTGAAGTCCATCCACGGCTTTGCTCCCTGCTGTTCACAGGTCCGGCTCCTCCCTGATGCACTGCAGAGACCGTCATAGAGCAGCAGGATTCCCGCAGGGCTTGGCGCAGGGACTCGGCGGACCTCCTCTCTCTTCCTGGCGTGGACTCTCCTCCAGGCACTGTCTAGTGTCCTCACTGCTGGAGGAGGTGGCGTTGTTGGCAGGACCGGGTTTCCCAGGCTCCACCCGGGCGATTCCTCAGTTTCCCCACAGCTCTCTAGAGAAGGGCCTTTCCCCCTTGTGTACATTGAACACGACTGAGCCTGGACTGAATAGACAGTCTGTTTCGTGCTTTCATTGAACTTAAAGTCATTTCTTGGCCGTGTGTCGCTGCCAGTAAAATCCCTTATAAAGGTGTATTTTTACAGATGCGCGTGAAGCCGGGGCCAACTTCCCTGAACTACACTCAGTTGGTTATCTGTTTGCAGAAGCAATTAGATGATGCGTTACTGAAACTGTCACCCTGTAGACAGCATCTCTGACGCTGGGGTCGCCACAGCAACAGGTGCTTGAGTGTTTCAGGAACTCAGAGTCGACTTCCTGTCCAGGTCAGGCCGGTTAAGACCACCAGCTCATCCACTGGGCTTGAGCGGATGACCCATAGGTGACCCTTTGGCGTCAAGGAGCTGCAAACTCCACCCTTAGACTGTAGCAACGCCGCCATTTTGTGAACACGCGTCCTGTAAAGAGCCGTGAAGCTCGACTACACACGCGCAGATCATCAATTACCTCACGTCTCCTGACCCCAATCATGTATCCCCACACTTCAGACCGCCCCGCCCTTCATCCCATAAATATCCCTAATCCCCATTTTTTTTTTTATTAATGTTATGATAGATTACAACCTTGTGAGATTTCAGTTGTACATTTTTGTTAGTCATGTTGTGGGTACACCACTTCCCCCTCTGTGCCCTCCCCCCACCCCCCCTTTTCCCTGGTAACCACCGATCAGATCTCCTTATCAATATACTAATTTCCACCTATGAGTGGAGTCATATAGAGTTCGTCTTTCTCTGACTGGCTTATTTCGCTTAACATAATACCCTCGAGGTCCATCCACGTTGTTGTGAATGGGCCAATTTTGTCTTTTTTTATGGCTGAGTAGTATTCCATTGTGTATATATACCACATCTTCTTTATCCAATCATCAGTTTCTGGGCATGTAGGCTGGTTCCACGTCTTGGCTATTGTAAATAATGCTGCGATGAACATAGGGGTGCAACGGACTCTTGAGATTTCTGATTTCAGGTTCATAGGATAGATAGCCAGTAATGGGATGGCTGGGTCATAGGGTATTTCTATTTTTAACTTTTTGAGAAGTCTCCATACTGTTTTCCATAGTGGCTGTACCAGTTTGCATTCCCACCAACAGTGTATGAGGGTTCCTTTTTCTCCACAACCTCTCCAACATTTGTCACTCTTGGTTTTGGATGTTTTTGCCAATCTAACGGGTGTAAGGTGATATCTTAGTGTAGTTTTGATTTGCATTTCCCTGATGATTAGCGATGATGAACATCTTTTCATGTGTCTATTGGCCATATTCATATCTTCTTTTGAGAAATGTCTGTTCATGTCCTCTGCCCATTTTTTGATCGGGTTGTTTGTTTTTTTGTTGTTAAGCAGTGTGAGTTCTTTGTATATTATGGAGATTAACCCTTTGTCGGATAAGTGGCTTGTAAATATTTTCAATCCTGTTTTCCCTTGCCTTGAAGAAGCTCTTTAGTCTGATGAAGTCCCATTTGTTTATTCTTTCTATTGTTTCCCTCAACTGAGGAGTTACAGTGTCCGAAAAGATTCTTTTGAAACTGATGTCAAAGAGTGTACTGCTTATATTCTCTTCCAAAAGACTTATTGTCTCAGGCCTAATCTTTAGGTCTTTGATCCATTTTGAGTTTATTTTGGTGTGTGGTGAAAAAGACTGGTCAATTTTCAATCTTTTGCATGTGGCTGTCCAGTTTTCCCAGCACCATTTGTTGAAGAGACTTTCTTTTCTCCATTGTAGGCCCTCTGCTCCTTTATCGAATCTAATCCCCATTTTGGGGGAGGCAGATTTGGGATTGTTTGTCCCGTCTCCAGGCTTGGCTGGCTGGTGAATAAACCCTTTCTCTGCTGCAAACTCATCCTCTTGGCGATTGGCATCATTGAGAGGTGGGTAAAAGGGAACAGATCAATAACACACGATGATCTATCACGCGGATGTGTCATAATATGTGAACCGTAGTCTACGTGAATGGCGGGTGGTGCTGGTGCTAAGAGACTGTCAAGCAGGGTGGGGGGGGGGAGGTTGCCGTTCTTAAAATGTCAGTCAGGGGTCAAAGGCCTTAGTGCAGGGAAGACGTTCGAGCAGAGAGAAAGAGCCTGCCATGTCTGCACAGAGCAGAGGGAACAGCCTGTGCAAAGGCCCCAAGCTGAGAGCACTCAGCTGGGAGCAGCAGGGAGGCCAGTGTGGGGCATGGGCCCAGCGAGGGCCAGAGAGGTGGGGGGCCAGACCTGGAGGGCATCCTTGGCCATGATGAGGACTTTGGTTTTTTTCTCAGAGCGAGGCAAGAAGCCGTTGGATTGTTAAAAACTTTTATTATTATTAGTGAGATATAATTCACATAGCATCGGCAGCATCATCTTGAGCGTACAGTTCAGCGGTTTCCATTGTATCCACAATATTGCGTGACCATCACAACTCATTCCAGAACATTTCCATTTGTCAACTGGAGCCATGAAGCCGTCACTCCCTGTTCCCCTTGCCCACGTGCCCTGGCATCCGCCAACCCACTTTCTCTGTGGATTTAGCTCTTTTGGAGACATCATACAGATGGAATCACATAAGACATGGCTCCTTTGCTGAGCATAATGTCCTCGAGGTCCATGCATGTTGTAGTGTGCATCAGAACTCCATTCCTTTTCACAGCTGAATAATATTCCACTGTGGGAATCAGCCATACTTTACCTATCCATCAGTTGATGGGCACTTGGGTTGTTTCCACTTTGCGGCTATATACAGTTGAGGTCATAGGAGCCTGTCTGGAGTGTGGTCAAGGAAGAGTCTTGTCAGTACCTTGGCCTAGAAGGGCTGGTTCCTCAGCCTTTAACTTTTTGAGGAAATGCCTGACTGTTTCCACAGTGGCTGCTCCATTTTGCATTCCCACCAGTGGTGTCTGAGGGCTATAATTTCCCTGTATATTCACCAACACCTGTTATTTGCCATTTTTTGGCTTCTACCAGCCTATGGGTGTGAAGTGGTATCTTGTGGTTTTGATTTGCGTTGCCCTCATGACTAACGGTGTGGGGCATCTTTTCACATGCTCATTGGCCCTTTGTATGTCTTCTTTAGAGAAATATCTATTTAAATGGCCATTGGATTTTTTAAAATCTTTTCTTAAGCGTCATATACATACAGAAAAGAACACAATTCCTACGCATATGCTTAATTAACTTTCATAAAGTGAATATGACGCGTCACCAGCACCAGATCGGGCAGTGGATCATCACAGCGCCCCAGAAACACCCCAGCTGACCCCACTGACCACCGGCCTTGAGAGGAATGGTGGATTCACCCTTCTCTTTGGAAGGCTCATGCTGGCGGCAGCGTTGGAAAGGCCCTTTATACACAACGCTTCGGAGAACACACTTGTCAATGAATCTTTGCCTGCGTCTCTCCTCCTTCCCTTAGGAGGCAGCCCTGTAGATGGAGTCACAGGCCAAATAGGAGAAATTTGGGCATTTTTAAAGCTCTTCTTACATGTAGCCGAGTTTGCTGGACAGAAAGGCTATCTGTTTACGTTCTCATCAAGACGTAACGAGGCTCTGAGTCACGGGCCAGGCAAACGCCCGGCCGAAAGAGACTGGAAGGCAGGCAGGATTTTCAAGGAAGAATGGGACAAGACAGTGGCGTTTTCTAAGACGGTGAATCTGAGGGACAGGAGTGCTGCTGAGTGATGCAGAGGGCAGGGAGGGTGGCAAGCGGTGGGCAGGCCCCCTTTCTGATTTCGTCTCCCTTTGGCCTCAGTCTCTACTCCAGTTCCTTCCTCCCGTGGCGCACACTTACTGTTGGATGTATAAGCCTGATCTTGTCTTCTGTGACAGCTGCAGTCCTGTTCTCAGGGAGGCTGCCTTTATCGCTTTTCACTCAACACGATGCTTTCTTTTTTCTTTTGGTGAGGAAGATTGGCCCTGAGCTAGCATCTGTTTCCAATCTTCCTCTTTTTGCTTGAGGAAGATTGTTGCTGAGCTAACATCAACATGATGCTTTTAAGCTCTAACTATGTTGCTGTCTACTTACACACACACAGACACACATACATACAGATACATACACACAGATACATATACACATGCAGACACATAGACACAGACACACAGACACACGCATACAGACAGACACACAGACACAGACAAGCACAGACACACATACATGCACGCACAGACACACAGAGACGCACAAATACACACAGACGTGTGCTCAAACACAGTTTGTTGCTTCTAACTACTGTGCAGCCGTCTGTAGTGCACATTTCCTATCCAGCCCTCTCGTTGGAAGCTTGGCTGTACGTTTTCATCAACTGAGAGATAAGATGGGACTAGCGGGCAGGCTCTGGAGGGACACCAGGGTGCAGGGGGTCTGGCTGACAAGGACCCAGTAGGACGCTGATGGAACAGTAGGCTAGGCGGAGGAGTTGTGGGTCAGAGGGCATCAAACAGCAGATCTGAGTCCCCCACGGCCAGGTGGACAACCAGGGTCACTGACGTTGCTCAGGCAGCAGGTCAGAGGCGCGAGGCCCCGGGTGTGGGGCCACCTTTATCTTCGCATCTGAAGCTCACGCCAGCCCTGCAGGCCCCTCGGGAAGGTTTGTCGTCCTGAACCGTGGTGAATATTGGGGTTGACTCAGGGAAAAAGGAATCAACATCGAGAGGGGAGGGTTCTTAGCATTCATTTTTTTTACTTTCAAAAATGTGGTAAAATATATATAACATAACATTTACCATTTTAATTGGTTTTTAAACGTACAATTCAGTGGCATTAAGTTCATTCACAATGTTGTGTAACCATCACCGTTGTCTATTTCCAAAACTTTTCATCACCCCAATCAAAAACTCTGTACCCGCTCAGCACTGACTCCCCATCCCCTGGAAACCTCTCCCCTGCTTCCTGTCTCTCTGAATTGCTGTTCCAGATCCCCTATATGAGAGCAATCGTAACAGTCTTTGTCCTTTTGTGTCTGGCTTATTTCACTCAGCATAGGACGGCTATTATAAAAAATGGAAAACACCAAGAGTCGACAAGGATGTGCAGAAATTGGCACCCTCGTACGCTGCTGGGGGGAATGCAAAGTGGGGCAGCTGCCGTGGAAGACAGTATGGCGGCTCGTCCAAAAGTTACACCCAGAGTTACCATGCGACCTGGCCATTCCAGTCCTCGGTGTCTGCCCCAAAGAACTGAAAACAGAGACTCAAACAGATACTTGTACCCTCACAGTCACAGCAGCACTATTCACAATGGTCAGAAGGTGGAAGCAACCCCAGTGTCCACCAGCCGGTGAATGGATAAACAGAATGTGGTGGATCCATAGAATGGATTATGGTTCTGCCATAAAAAGTCAAGACGTTCAGGTGCATGCTACAGCGTGGATGAGTCTGGCAGTCCTTTGAGGGACCTGCACTGGGTGGACCCATCTCACCTGGGGAGCGGGATTTATCTGTCTTTTCTGGAAGGCACCGGCTCTGAGCTCCCTGGCCTGCCTGGTTCAGGCAACACCATGTGCGTGGACGCCAGACGCCAGGCTCCACCCATTCTGAGTGGTTGAACGAAAGCACCTCCTTGCTTTATGCCCCGGCACCCTTGCTTCTGCACTGAGCACTGAGAGACATCAAAGGCCTTTTGGGGTAAACTAATAGGACCAGTTGCTCCAGCAGCCCACGTTTACAAGGTGCAGGTAGGTTTGCTGGGTGGTAAATTGGCAGGTGTGTTCTGGAATGTTCCAGCCTCAGAGCGTACTCTGAGGAACAAGAGAAACAGTGAGGGATGGTGTCTCTTGAAGGCACGTCCTGTTGGGTGGGACCTCATCTACTTCACCAGCTGGGCTCCGTTCGGCTCTGGGGCATGTTAGGTGGGAGACGGGCAGCGACATCCGATGGATGCAGGCAGATTGTTACTGTTGAAAAACAAAATTCAACTGAGTGAATTTGAAGATCTCATCGGCTGTATCGAATGATTCTTGAATCGGGCAACATCTTGTCTGGCAAGCAGAGAGATATTCTGAGGCATTACATGACGTGGAAGCCTTTATAGAAAGAACGGTGGGACAAGGACAGGAAGTCACCAGCAAGGAAAATAATGAAAGTTCATTGGAAGGAGGTAGAAGTTCAGGTAATGCTGGCTTCTCTTGGCTGAGTGTGGTGTTTTCCACTGGCTGGGCTAGTTGCTGGGCAAGAAGGAAGTCTTCTTTCCTCCTGCTGGAGCAGCAAAGAAGTTGTACTTCTTTTTTGGGAGTGTAAGGTACTCTCTTCCTGTTGGGGGCTGTAACTGATGCTCCTTCCTATTGAGGTCCGTAAGTGATGCTGTCATTAACTGACTCTGTAATTGATGTCTTCCTGTTTGGGGTCATTGATGTCTTCCTGTTTGGGGTCATTGATGTCTTCCTGTTTGGGGTCATTGATGTCTTCCTGTTTGGGGTCATCGATGCCTCTCTGTCTGGGGAAACTGAGCAGGAATGATAGGACACTAGAGCTCCCTCCGTAGGCCTTCCCGACTCCAACTTTAGTTGAGGTATTCTTTATTAATCGTATATTGCTAATTCTCAGGCTGGTTTACAGGGGCTCAAGACTCACAAAGAAGGGAGCCTCAAATATCTGTTTGACTTTGGCGGTTCATCATTAGCCTAAAAGGGAGACTCAGATCAAGGAAACTAGAGAGAAAAATGACTTAGATCAAAGAACAAGCACATCTGAGGTCGTGAATCAAGGAAACTTCTGGAATAAGTGGAGAAAGGCTGCCGTGTCAGAGTCCCACATAGATGGGGCTTCGGGTGTTCATCACTGTGCTGAAGAGGAAGAACTCATGTTTTTTAGCCAGTCCCTTGGTTCTGCCAAATGGCAGACCCCCCACTAGCAGGTGTGGCCCCAAGGCAGGAGGATGGAAGGCAGACAAGGGCAGACCCTGGGTGCCTCCATCCGGGAGGAAGTGGAGACGGAGCCAGGATGCAGCAGTGTCCGGGAGCTCCTTCCACGGACAGAAACTCCTCTAGGCTTCTGACAGTCGGGACGTCTTGGCTGCGTCAGGAATCCCCCCCAAGTCTGACAGAAGGTTATTGATTAGCCCACGTGGGGGAACCTAGAGTGAAGATTGCCTTCAGGGACGGCACCCAGGACCCAAGCTCTTTTTGTGTCTCTGATCCGTGGCCTCTAATGTTGCTCCATGTTGACATAGGTCCCAGCTCTGGTGGTGGGAGGACTGATATGGCTGATGATGAATGTAATGCCTCCTGGTCCACAGCTGACAGAGCAAGCATTCTCTCTGTCTCTCTCTCTGTCTCTCTGTCTCTGTGTCTCTCTGAGAGTGAGGAAGAACTTGCCGAGATACCTCCAACAGCTCTTTCTTTACATCCACTTCAAATGACTTTTGTTTGCTTCTGTGACTGTTGTGTGTGAGTGACTTCTGATCTGATATACTAGGAAATTACAGAAACCTGAACTTTCTTTATTTTCTTTAATAATTTTGATGTCACCACTTGCCGCCTTTCTAATATTATAACTAAGTCATTAAAACCCAGACCCCACCACCTCAGCTCACATATATTAGAATTGGTCTCCAGTGGCTTTGTCTTTCTGGGTGGCGGAGGGTTGCAGTTAAGAGTGGTCTCTGCAATGGGTGCATGAGTGTCCTTGCTCATGTGTGCTTCGGGAGCAGGAGCTCCGGTTGCTGCCTCCCCAGTGGCGTGAGCGCTAAGACAGGAGAAGCCAAGTGCTACCCAGAGTCACGCTCAGTGGCTGCCAGCACGACCTGTCTGCAATTTCTCTCCGGGCAGACAGCTCCACGCACACATTCAGTACCGAATGAAGATCCTCACCAGAGGGAACACCTTCCACGGAATTCAGTGCCGCAGGTGTCTCAGGCAGGGGACCACATTTGTAGAGTGGATACCCACGTGGATGGGTCCTAAATCCTTCTTAAGTGCCATGTACTGGCATTGTCACCTTTAGAGGGAAACCCAAGCTGAAGCGTGGACTTGGGAGTTAAATTGACATTAAGGAAGAACATTAAGAATTTTACCACGTGCACTAAATTATCAGACAAGGCAGGCATTTTCTAGTACTTTCCTGGTTCTCTAAACCACTCCAGTGAAGGCTTTGTGCATTGCTGATGCAAGTGCCAGCAGGGTCCTTTCTCAGGGAGTGCGTTTCTGCCTTTGCCCCTTCCGCTCCAGACCTTGGTGACTGTCCACTCCACAACCCGATGAGCAGTGGTCAGCAGCTCCTTTGCCCAGGGCCTGCAGAGTGGACTCTGTGCTGTGCAGGCTCTGTTATGGCTCTCACTTTGCCGATGGTGCCAAGGTTACAGGGCTGGTGGACACTGGCTCAAGTCCCATTAGTCAGACTTCAGTCCATGAGCACTCGCCCTGCTACCACCCTACCTCATGGCACTGACTGACCCACAGGCTGCTGATGGCTGAAGGTAACCAGGAGAGCTGAAGGGTCAAGAGGTCAGGGACAGGTGTGTTGGCTTTGCCCTGGGACACCAAGAGGCCAGAGATGAAGGGCGATGATCCTATGCAAGCAGAGGGTTCATAGAATGTGGACATTTGATCATAGTGGGAAGAATTCTCTGGAAGACACATTTATAGCTTTTGATAAGTCACTGGGAGAATTATTTGATCATGCAAAGACCACCCACTGGCAACCCTTCATTGCATCGTCTCCCAGTAACCATGACCATAGATCAGCCGCCATCTTGGTTGGCGTGACCAGTGACTTGGATGCAAAGAACCTGAACGGCAGGGACCTTTGTGTCCATCTGTGTCTGCCAAAGGCAAGTGGATGCTGGCGTGTGCATAACTTCTTCTCCTTTCCTGGCCCCAGACCCTGGTTCCTCTCCCAGGAGCCCTGGAGTCCCTTATCTGGCCATCTGTGGATGCTCGCAGCAGTTAATTACAACCGGGCATGATTACCTCTGTTTTCCAGCAGCCAGCATGCTCAGCATGTTTCAACTTCAAAGGCTTCACCGATCCAAAGTAATTAACCCCTGGGTAAACAAACGTCTGAGCCAGGGTGCTGACGGGAGAGGCGAGCAGCGGCTTGCCCTGCCCAGCAAGGGGTGGCTCTGTTCACTCTGAGCTGGAGCTCAGCAGCTTTCCTGATCCTTCCAGCCATGCTGTGGTCACCACGTTCCCTGGTTGGAACTTTCCAGTGCTGGGCCTCACACCCCCGGGGCTCCGCTGATGCTGTCTTCATTCAATCGTCAAACAATTATGGAGCATCTGTGATGCGCAGGACACCTGTGCACAGGGGGCAACAAAGGGGATCCAGACACAGTCCTTGTCCTGGAGTGAAATTCGAGTCTCGTCAGCAGGGAAGCAGGCTCCAGGGCTCGGAGGGCCTTTGAGGGTAGGGGAGCCCCTGAGTCAGCAATGGTAGACCAGTAATGAGAGCTGCCTGGAGCACCTAAGGGGCCAGCTGGAGGTGTGTCCTCCCACACATGTTATGCACCGTCAGTATGCAAGTGTGCCCCATGGAAATAGTAGCTCCAACTCTATCCGCGGAATGACTGACCGTGGACTCTAGTGGCTAAAGGCTTCTTAGGAGCCCATTTCAGGACCAGGTCATGCCCCCCAGCCCAGCCCCCGCCTCTTCCGTCTGCCTTTCTAAGCTCAACCCCCAGCTCCTCCCCACACGCCTTTCACCCCAATTGCTCTGATTTGAAGTTTTGTGTCCCCCAAATTCGTATGCTGAATCTTAACCCCCAATGTGACAGCGTTAGGAGGTGGGACCTTCAGGTCATGAGGGTGGAGCCCTCATGAATGCGATTGGTGCCCTTATAAAAGGGACCCCATGGGGCTGACCTGGGGGCGCAGTGGTTAAGTTGGCGCATTCTGCTTCGGTGGTCCAGGGTTCACTGGTTCGGATCCTGGGCGCGGACCTACACACCACTTGTCAGGCCACACTGTGGCAGCATCCCACATAAAACAGAGGAAAATGGGCACAGATGTTAACTCAGTGACAATCTTCCTCACCAAAAATAAATAAATAAAAATAAAAGGGACCCCACACAGCTCCCTGGTCCCTTCCACCCTGTGAGGACACAGTAAGGAGATGACCATCTCTGAACCAGGAAGTGGGTCCTCACCAGACAGTGAATCAACCAGCACCTGGATGGTGCACTTCCAGCCTCCAGAACTGGGAGAAATAAATGTTGGGTGTTTATAAGCCACCTGGTCTGTGGCGCCTTGTTACAGCAGCTCAAACTGACTAAGACAGCAACCTTGCCAGGTTGCTTGCATAACTGCACACACACCAGGCTGTTCCACACCTCAGGGTCTGTGGATGCCACTTCTTCCACTACCACTTCCGTGAGTGACAAACTCCTACACATCCTTCAAAGCCTGGCTCAAATACCACCTCCTCCAGTGGGCCTTCCTGCCCCTCTTCCCACACCTCTCCGCTCAGGCTGCCCTCACTCTGGGCCTGCCACCCTGTCTTCAAATTGCTTTATTAATTGCCTGCCTCCTGATGATCTGTGGGCTCCCTGACATAGGTAACTAGCTCTTCTTCACCTTTGTCGACTAGGATATTTTGTTTACTAGTCTCACCCTACTAGGGTTTACTAGGGGGGTGACTTTCTTTCGGGGGACATTTGTCAATGTCAGGGGACATTTTTGATTGCCACAATCTGTGGGGTGGCGTCAAGGAAGGCTGCTAAACATCCTAGTGCACAACACGGCCCCCTACAAGGAGTTACCCGGCCCCCAATATCAACAGGACCAAGGCTGAGAAACCCTATCGTGAAGCCGCGTCACCTCCCTGGGAGGGACGTCCATCTCCAGGGAGGGACAGGCTCTGTAGGCGCTCAGAGGAAGCCCACAGCTGTGGACAGAGCACATGGTCCAGCAAGGGCTCAGGTGAGCAGGTGCAGCAAGCTGGCCCAGCTTTGGGACCCAGCGTTACATCAGGGGGAACAGGGTACCTGCAGGAGCAGGGGAGTTTGGACATCAAAGCAGGGGTGAGTAGCATCTGAGAATTCTGTCCGGGGTGGAGGGGCCCAGCCGAGCACCATTCAGGGAGCTGCTGTCCAGTCTGCGAGGTCAACAGCGAGGACAGGGGCTGCCCAGAGCCGGGGCCTGGAGCAAGGCAGGTCCCCACAGGAGCAGACGCCACCCCACAGGTGGACGGGGGCCAGCGACCAGGATATGGGTCAGCGGGTGAACCCCTGAGGAGCTGCCACACCGTGGTGATGATGAAGAGGAGGGAAAAGCCTGCCCAGATGTAGAGCAGAGACGCAGGACTTCCTGGAAAAGGGCTTGGGCGTGTGGCCCTGGAGACAAGGCCGGATTCACCTGGCCCTGCTCTTCTCTGTCTCCTGATCCGTAAAATGAATGCAGTATTGACCTCCTAGAGTTGGTGTGAGGATGACGTGGAAACACCCCTGTAGAAGGGTCTGGAGTGCGCCCCACACAGAGGAAGTGCTTGGACACGTTGGTGATGCCATTGAAGGCGACCCTGGGTCCTTCTGGAACCGATGGGGGAGGGAGGGCTGGTTCGCCAAGATGGGGAAGGATCGATTAGGGGCAGGTTGGGGCCACCGAGAGACTTTTGGACGCCCTGAGTTTGAGATCTTTGCCAGACATCTAACTGGAAGTGTAAAGGTGGCCGCTGAGTCCAGAGTAAGCGTGGAATGGAGAGGAGAGGGTGAGAGTGGAGGTCGAGTGTGGGTGATATCTGAGCCATGGGACCAGGCAAGACCAGGGAGAGAGTTTAGAGAGAGAACGAGGCCCAGGGCCGAGCCCGGGAAATTCCATTTGGTGCCCGGGAGAAGGAAAGAGGAGTGGGAGGAGGAGAGGGAAGGGAAGGAAGGGGAGGACGGAGAGGAAAGGAAGGGGGAGGAGGAAGGCAAGGGAGGAGGGGAAGGGAAGGTGAGAAGGGGAGGAGGGGGAGGGGAGGAGAG
Organism: Equus asinus; assembly: GCF_041296235.1. NCBI lineage: Eukaryota > Metazoa > Chordata > Mammalia > Perissodactyla > Equidae > Equus > Equus asinus. The sequence continues at coordinate 23,841,297 of NC_091790.1, read as the reverse complement.
GGAGGGGAGGAGGGGGAGAGAGGTGGGGAAGAGCAGGAGGAGGAGGAGGAGGAGGAGGAGGAGGCAAAACGTCTGTGCTTCCCGCCACGTGGCTGTCGAAGGTGGGTCCTCTCCATATTCTGGACCACTGCATCCCGTCTCTTTCTAGAACTTCCCACACTTTGAGTCCCAGCCATCTCTGCAAAGGCAGGAACCAGGCCCTTTTGTTCTCTGTTGTAACCCCATCACGGAAGACACTGCTTGGCACACAGTAGGTACTCAAGAAAGATAAGTAGGATAAATCGATGGTACAGGATTCCTTAACTAGAACTGGGCCGCTGATGGCTCTGCCCCTTTTCCTGGCTGAACGCAAACTTGTCCCCGGGTCTTCCTCAGGATTTCGCCTTCAAACACTAGAGTGGGGCAGGAAGTAGCCTAAATCCCCACTGGGTTTCTAGGATTTCACCCCCATGATTTGCATCCCAGTGGCAATTTACCAGTTTGCCCCCAAAACCTTCCGCCCTCCTCCCACGTCCTCCCAGAGTCAGGCGTGCTGTGTGGGAGGCGCAGAGCACGCTCTGCTTTTCAGATCTTGGCCGATCCCTTTTAAGATCAGACCTTTTAAGATCAGACCGTCTGGCCTGACTTAAACGGCGTGGGCTGGCACCTCACTGGATTTCAAGCTTCACAGGAACTCCAAGGCTCAGATCTGAAGAACTGGGAAGGTTTGCTGAGCCCTGCACAGCCTGAAGCCCCCCGGCCTCAAAGACATCTACAGCCGCCTGGGGATAGGGCGTCTACAGGGGCGGGGGCTGGACGCCCTGGTACAGTGGGGACACAGGGCGGCAATGCAGCAACCTCAGGATGCTGGGCAAGTCACGCTCGTCCCTCGACTCAATGTTGCCATCTTGTGGCTCCTGGATGCTCAGCGGCTTTGTGGGCTTCGGGAGTTCTCCCTGGACCACTGTCAGGTGTTCATCAAGAGGCCAGCAGGACGGCTCGGCCGTTTCCAAATTGACCCTGCAAGTAATTAAGAAGAAGGGACTTTAGAGAAATTAATGAAATCATTTCAAACATAAGGATCACCCTGAAGGTGATCCTTAAAGACTGAAAAAGGAGGAATTAAAATAAAGAGGAGAAGGAGATATCCATTCAAATGGAATTTACTAGCACAGCCCATCAAATGGTGCCCTGCAGACAGGCTGCAGTGGACTCTCCGGGAGCAAAGTGAGGAAAACGGCCGCTGCTGACCAGCAGCATCCCCTTCCCTGGGCAGTGGTTAGAATGCAGGACCCTGGCCCAGCCTGGACCCGCCGGGTCGGAGTCTGCTGTGACAGAGCCCCAAGGACCATGTCCGGAAGAGAGAGCCGTGTGCAGGCAGAGCTGCTCCTGCTCCCAGGACGTGGAGGATGCTGCGGGAGAAGGCTGCAGCCTCAAAACTGCAGGACGCAAAGCTGCAGACTCTTCCTTTTTCACAGAAAGAGTAATTATCTAATAATAATTTTAAAAAATCCTCATAAGCGTATAATAGCTTCTGTTGGCAAATTCGAACATACGGACTCTCGTTTGATAGCGAGTGATGGAGAAAAAGGCTTTAGGATTTCACTAGACGCGCTTGCTGGGGGCACTCGCTCACACCCAGGCAGAAAAGACTCCCCAGGGGCCGGGGACCCTCCTTCCCACGTAGATGGGGTCCCTAAAGGTGCTGCTGTTCCGCGGGGTCCTGACTCTGCCTCCTCGCCCAAAGGCTGTGAGACGGCTGCTCAGGGGGCACCGGCCACCAGAGCGGGGTGGCTCCCTGAGCGTGACCTCTTCCCGCTGCCCCACCCTGGGGGCTCCTCTCCCTGGCCCCTGGGTGTCTGCTATCAGACCCTGGGCACCAGCTCATCTGTCCTGTACAGCATCGCCTCACTGTCCACTGAACGGCCAATTCCTGATTCCAGAATCTTCACTGCCTCCCGTCTTACAGACAAGGAAACCGAGAGGTGGGAGTGAAGGGCTTGCCCAGCATCCTCCACCTGGGGGTGGGGTTGTTTACGAGGCATCTCGTGCTTTCCTTGTCTAAGCAGAGGGGCAGAAAGTGGCCTCAGGGCCCCTCTCTCCCTTGCACCCAACTTTGTCCTGGCTTCCTGGTGGGAAGAGCCAGACCCTGTGCCAGCCTCTCCCTCTGAAACCCACAGGAGGGTTAGGAACTTCTCCACCTGGGAGTCCCTCTGCTTCACAGTCACTTGGATTTTCCCGAGAATCCGAGAATTTGCCGAGAAAACTCTGGCAAGAGCTATCACACAAGGGACAGCACTGAACTCCTGTCCCACAGGTGTGGGGGTTGCATACCTGCCACCCCTGTCAGCCCCTACCCCTGTCACCTCCATCCCTGTTACCCCGACTCCTGCACTCCCCACTCTTGTGACCACCACCTCTGTGACCCTCACTCCTGTACCCCCACCCCTGCACCTCCCACCCCTGTGACTCTCACCCCTGTACCCCCCAACCCTGAGACTCCCACACCTGCACTCGCCACCCCTGTGACCTCCACCCCTGCGACCAACACCCCTGCACCCCCTACCCCTGCGACACCCACCCCTAAACCCACACCTCTGTGACCCCAACCTCTGCACCTCCCACCCCTGCACCTCCCACCCATGTGACTCCCACCCCTGCACCTCCCACCCTTGTGACCCCCACCCCTGCACCCCACTCCTAAGACCCCACCCCTGAAACTCCCACCCCTGCACCCTCCACCCCTGTGACCCCCACCCCTGCACCCCCACCCCTGTGACCCCCACCCCTGCACATCCCACCCCTGTGACCCCAACCTCTGCACCTCCCACCCTTGTGATCCCCACCCCTGCACCCCACTCCTAAGACCCCCACCCCTGAGACTCCCACCCCTGCACCCCCTACCTGTGCGCCCCCCACGCCTGTGATCCCCACCCCTCCACCCCCACCCCTGTGACCCCAACCTTTGCACCTCCCACCTCTGTGTCCCCCACCCTTCCCCCCCACTCCTGTGACCCGCATCCCTACCTCCCACCCCTGTGACCCCCACTCCTGCATTTCCCACCCCTGCACAAGTAGCAGGGAGGGTGGATGGAGGAGTCTGGAGGGACGGTGGGACCCCAGGGCCTAGGGGACACCCCCTTGTCTCTGGCCGGGGTTTTCTGCTGACTTCAGGACACTTTGGGGTAGTCTTCACAGGAGAATGAGGTCAGGAGGGTAACATCAGCTTTGACCCTTTTAACCATGTTTTACTTTCTCCCACCACCCGCCATCGTCCCAGCTTTCTTCCAGGAAAGGACTCCTACAGCGCCGTTGAGGGCCCGTCATCTGGATCTGGTGGCAAGACTCGGCCTCTGGTCTGGTGCTCTGCGCACGGCTGTCAACTAAGAACATCTCAGACGGTTCTCCCGGCTCGTGACAGCCCTTGACACCCGTTCCGTGAATCCCAGCACCGGTTTCATCGCTTCTCAAAAAAAAAATCTTCAAAGCATTTCTCCCAAGGTTGAATCCTACACCATGTAATGATCAGCCTTAGAAAGATTCCCACAACAAGCCAGGTGGATTCAGTGCGTAAACGACTTCTCAGGACACGTGGGGCATTTTATACGTAGGGTATCTCAGGCCAAAGGAGTAAAGATATGTACGCATATATGTGTATTTTCATATAAAAGTAAAAGTCATATCACACAGACTTTATGGCATGCTATTTATTCTCCAACAATACATTGAACATCTTTCTTACTGTGTAGATGCTTTTCTTCAATGTCATTTTATTAGGCTACATAATAAATACTATCTTCGATGGATCTATCACAATGATCTAATTCCTCATTGTCAGATGTTTCCATTGCTTTCGAATTTGGTTAATAGAGACAATATTGGGGCCAACAGCCTTCTAATGACATCGAGGGAGTGTCATTATTTCCTTGTGCTCAGAGCCCTCACGGCCTTGGAGCTATACCATGTCCTGTAGTGCGTGACTGACCCCAACTTTCTGGGCCCGGGACTTTCAGGTTGTAAGGCATTCGTGTGCTCCAGTTCCCTCAGCCAATGGAGGGGGCTCCTGCTCACCTGCTTCACAGAGAGGGGACGCTGGTCACCACCCTCCGGGGTCAGCAAAAATCTGGCAGTCCTGCTGTAATTCTAGGAGTGCGCCGTTTATCTTCATACACTAAGTTCCATGAGTGCATAAGACATAAGCACTGCACAACATCGATTCCTGTCGTCCCTCTGAGAAGCTGTGTGGGCACTGTCGTGAATCTTCCTTCCACAGAAGGGGAGAGAAGGGGCATAGATGGGTGGGTCAACACACTTAGGATCAGATGTGAGCTGGGGGAAAGGCCCACACAAGCCGAATCCCATGAATCTGAGTGTGAGACATGCAGGTCTCCCTGCACGTGTCTTCCCGTTGGTGCTCCATCAATGAGGACCAGGGTTGGGGGTCAAACAAGGGACCTCAGGTGGACAGGAGGGCCATGGCCGACCACACACACTTGTCCTATAGGAGGAACATGGGACAAGTTTGTGTTTCCTGGGCTGGGCTGGGGTGCACCAGTGAGTGCCTCACTTAAGACCTTATGAATATTTGTCATTCCTGTACCTCATGAATCTTTAGTCTACCATGAATATTTGGTGAATAGTTGGCTTTTCCACCCTCCTGTCTGTGTTCAGCGCACATACGCTCTCCCTAACTTGTGCCACATGCTACTTGCTTCTATACGTAGTCTCATCTATTCTCTATGTCTGTTTCTTTCTCTTAGCTTCTATGACAGAATTGGATTCTTAAACGATATTGCAAACACACAATGTAGGGAAGAAAACCAGAGAGAGAGCAAAAGAGAGAAGATATAAATTACTGGTGTCAGAAATAAAAGAAGAGACATCACTACAAACCCCATGGACATCAAAAGGATAATAAAAGAATATTCAGAACAGTCCTGTGCCCACAAATTTCATAACCTAGATCAAATGGATCAATTTCTTGAAAGACACAATCTGCCAAAACTCACACAAGAAGAAATAGACAATCTAAATAGGCCTACATCTGCTGAAGAAATTGAGTTGGTAATTAACAGGATTCCAAAACAGAAGGGATCAGGCCCAGATGGGTTCTCTGGGAAAAGCTATCAAAAATTTAAGGAAGAAATTATCCCAATTCTCTACAATCTCTTCCAGAAGCTAGAAGCCAAGGGAATATCTCCTAACTCATTGTATGAGGCCAACTTTACCCTAATACCAAAATGAGAAAAACACATAACAAGAAAAGAAAGTATGGACTAATATCTCCATGAACATAATGCAAAAATCTTCAACAAAATAGTAGCAAATTGAATCCAACAATATATCGAAAGAACTATACAACATGACCAATTGAGATTTATTCCAAATATGCAAGGATGAATCAACTTTGGAAAATCAATTGGCATAATCCATCATACCAAAACGGTAGAGAAGAAAAATCACATGATCATATCAATAGATGCAGAAAAAGCATTTGAAAACTCCAACATCTGTTCATAATAAAAACTCTCAGTAAACTAGGAATGGGGAGGAACTTCCTCAATTTGATAAAGCATATCCACAGAAAACCTACACCTAACGTCATACTTAGCAGTGAGAACTAGAACCTTTCTGACTAAGAACAGGAAGAAGGCAAGGATATCTTCTCCCACCACTCCATTTCAACATGGTCCTGGAAGTCTTTGCTATTCCAATTAGACTAGAAAAGCAAAAAAAAGGGTATATGCATTGGGAAGGAAGACATAAAAAAAGTCTTTGTTTGCAGATAACATGATTGTCTATGTAAAAAATTCCAAAAACTTGACACCAAAAAAATACCCCAAAATTCCTGGAACTAATAAGAGATTATAGCAAGGTTTCAGGACACAAAGTAAACATGCAAAAGCCAATTGCTTTCCTATATACCATCAAAGATCGAGTGGAATTTGAAATTAAAACATTATCATTTACATTATGTATCATGATTTACATTAGCACCCCCCAAAATGAAATACTTAGGTATAAATCAAACAAAATATGGACAACATCTATATGAGGCAAACTACAAAACTCTGATGAAAGACATCAAAATAGAACTAAAAATGGAAAGACAGTCCATGTTCACGGATAGGAAAGAGCTCCCTTTCTGGTGTCATTGAACTTGTCCCTCTATCCCCCATTTCATAAGTCCCATTTCTGGGAGCTGGCTCTGCAGATGTTTTGATGAGAGAACTTCCTGGTTGGCGCCATGCTCTTCCTTTGCACCATGGCGGAAGCATCCTTCTTAGTGATGCTGTGGCTGATTGCTCAGCACATGGAGATAGTCGGAACCCTCATGGTAAGGCCCCTCATCAACTTTTCATCCAATGGTTTCATCCATTGATAAATCAGCTTTTAATATTAGGAATTGCTTTTATCTATTCCTGTCATTCCTTCAATACTACTTGCTGGAATTAATTTTCAGAAAAGAGATAATCTCATCAACTAGCACCAGTTGGTTCCCCTGAAGTACAATTTGTACAAGAAAGGCAGGAAAATCACTTAATGCTTACTGCTTGATTGTCGGTTTTCTGATAATGTTCTTATTTACTTATTCATTACATCTGTTGTTTATTTCCGTCTTTCTTTGCTGAGATGTAAGCTCCACAGGGATAGGAGCCACTGTTGGCTTTGTTCCGTGGTGTACTCAAGTGCCTAGAACACACAGTAGGCGCTCAATAAATACTCCTTGCAAGAGGGAGTGCATTCTCCTGCGGCAGCCACATAGGAACTTGAAGCTTGTAATCGTTCCTCAGGCCTTACGGTTTCCATACTCTCCATCATTTTCTTTCAAACGTGGAATACTGTTCTGTAACATAGGACAGTCATTTTAAAGGGATATCGTGACAGTAACTTTTTTGGTGAGATAGCTACAAAAGAAAAGGGTGGCTTTTCCATCTGGGCTGGGAATTTTATGTGACATGAGCTGACTGAGCCCATGTTGGACCCAGTCTCAGACGCAGGTCTGTCTGTGGGCTGTTTTACCGTGTTGCCAGGAAAGATGGCGGAGAACTCTGAACTGGGCCTGAATGGCTTTATTCTGTATTTTCCTTATTCCAATATGGCGGCCAAGTGGTTATCGAATATTTTTGGGGGTGGGGGGAAATGCAAAAAACGTCAACGCAATGTCAGACTCCTGTCTGATTTATAATGCAAACACTATTTAAAGTCCGTGCTTTGGAAATGAGAAGAGAGGGAGCTTTCCCAGGGTGTGACCTCCCATGGGGCATCTCCATTACCTTCCATTTGCTGATTGAACAGCTTAGCTCACGGCAGTCCCCACAAACTACCCTACACCCTCCAATTAATTAGATTGCTTGGATTAAATGCAACAGCCAAGCAGTGGCCTTGGAAACTATCTAATAATATTGTAATTGCTTTGAAGACTGAAAATATCACAGGACGTTAACCTAATACTTTCCACCCAAATGTAAATATATGGAATTTGATGCCCACCGAGAACGGTTTGGCAGCCTTTTAGGAATCTTACCGGAGGTGGCTTCACTAATCACTCCTCCTTGGCAATCTAGAGAGTCTCAATAAGGATTCTGGGAGCTCACAGTTATTGCCCTTTGGGAGTATGTGAGACAGCAGAAAACTCCAGACATTCTGGAAGCTGATGTGGTGGCTGTCACTGGGCGACACTTCCCACTATCTCCATGTCGATTGGATAGAAGCTTTCCTGATCACATGTGAGGAAGCACTGCATCCGTTCTCTTCGTCTCCTGTCTTCTACCAGGGGTTCACATGGACATCAAGAAGGAGGTCAGACAAATATCCGGAGCTCACCCCTCCAATCCCGCTGTACGGTCGATACATAATTAATATTTGCGTGTCGATGAACAAATGTTCATTGAGGGCCTACTATGGACAAGGCGATGCGTGGGCCCTGAAGGACAAGAACAACACAGCCTTCACCCTCAGGAGTTTAGAGTCTGCCTAGTCGAACGTGAGAGAAATGCAAACAGAATGCGATACAAGGGACATGATAGAAATAGAGATGCTGGAAACTGACTCACAGGATGGGTCCTTTTTTGCCTCCAGGTCAAGAGCATCATGTTCTTCCCAAATCTCAAGGAACATTTGATTTTAAAACTGAAAACTATCTTAGAGGCCAGTAGCTTCCTTGTTGAAGCTCAGAGCCATGGGGGAGCTTGGACCATTCAGACCCCAGGCTCCAGCCCGATCTGGCGAATGAGAGCCTCAACAAATAACTACAGTCTTCGTGGCTCAAACAGAGCAGAGTTAGTGCCTTATTTAGATTGGCTGGGAGACTATAAGCCTCATATGCTGAAAGGGAGGAGAGACTCAGAAATGTGGCAGTGCGCTGTGTCTTGAATTTGGGGAGAAGACTAGAATGAAATTTCAAATATCTACCCTGAGGGGGCCAATGTGTTCAGCATCCTAAATAACGGAAGTGGGAACAGCTTTTATATTTGGTTTTGAGGTGAATTCTGCAATTTTTCTCCCTTTGAAAAAGCATCTTGGGTGTAATTAGTTGGGTGGAATTTGAAACATCCATCATTCTCTGCTTCCTGCATCTTTAGAAAGTATAAATCTTGCCAGGGTTAGATTTTGCAGAAGGAGATAGCCTATTTCAGCAGCTTCTAGAGGTGTGTGACCCTCGGTAAACTTCTTAATTTCTTTTTTTTTTCATCTTCTCCCCAAAGCCCCCCATACATAGTTGTCGATTCTAGTTGTAGGTCCTTCTAGTTGTGGCATGTGGGCCACCGCCTCAGCATGGCCTGATGAGCGGTGCCATGTCGGTGCCCAGGATCCGAACCAGCAAAACCCTGGACAGCCCAAGCGGAACGCGTGAACTTAACCACTTGGCCACGGGGCCGGCCCCATAAACTTCTTAATTTCTTGGTGCCTGTCTCCTCGTCTGTAAGATAAAGGTGACCCTACAACCAGCTCCTTTGCAGTGTCTTTATGGGGTTAAATCAGATGATGGCAGACTGCTCAGTAGATGGTAGCCGCCATTGTCACCGTTGTCACCATCATCACCATTGTCACTACCGTCCTCTTCACCATTCCCAGGGACCCAACCTCAGGGTAAAGGTGGTGAGGCTTTCTGGGAATTTTGTAAGTTACGGGGTTTGGAACCTATCTCTAAGGATATTTAAAATACCTGGGTCTTACCAGTAGATCAAGAAAGGTCTCCGTTTAGTGAAGAATTCCTGGGAAGTAAATACCTTTGAGGCTGTCCTTAGATTTCACATACGACACGTGCTTAATGTGACTTCTGGTGCTGTTTCCCTGTGTGACATGCTTTACTCAAGCATCAATTTCCTCACTGATCTTTTCACTTTCAATGAGCTCCCTGGGTCCTTTGACCTGGCGTTACACGTTAAATGACAGGGTCGCGTGGCATTGTGAAGGGGTCCCCATCACACCCATCTCGTGGCTGTTGTGATGTGTGGAGAGTTTTTACTACGGTGCCGGCCCGCGGTAGGTTCCCAAAAGCAAGTGGTGACTATTGTTTTGTCTATGATCCAAGGTTCTCCAGGCGAAACCGTTTTTTTTTGGTTCTGCCTTTTGCCTCCGCAGCCAGTAGATGGCAGTCCGACCCTGCAAGTAACGCATGACGTGGGGCTTGTGGCGGGGCTAGAGGTGGTTTCTCCAAAGGCCCTTTGTGTTTGGGGTGCGGTGGGCACAGGTCCCCTCCCCAAGAGTCACCGTCTGTGGGGTGTGTCCTGAGTCCTGTGACGTGCGACAATCATTTCCCAGGATGGTCTGTAGCGGTCATTTTTCTGCAGCAGAAGGATAGCACTGTTCATTGAGTTTTCCTAGTTATACGGGGAAAATCTATAACAACAAAACCTGTAGCTTCTTTGGCTTAAAAAAAAAATTGCGTTTCCCCTGCTCTTACCGCTGCAAGGAGCGAATGTTATAGGTTTGCAAATGTCTCAGCGTATTTAATTCTTTGCCCCAAAATTAAGTCCAGCTGGCTCACAGGTTAACTTTTAATAGCAAAACCATAAAATACCAGAAGGAAAAGGGAAAATGTATTAATAATGTGGGGGCAGAGGACGCATGACCCATGTCCCAAAAGACGTGAAGGAAAAAACCGACAGCAGTTTCTGCATAAAAATAAAAATGTCCTGGACAGGAAGAAGCTCACAGACAGAGTGAAGCACAGACGTCACACCAGGAGAAGGCGTTTCTCCCCCACGACAGATAAAAGGCTCGCGATTCTATTGCACATACACGTCAATAGGGAAAGAAACACTGAAAATATGCAGAAGAAACGAAGAGGTATTTCCCCAAAGAAAGACACCGGTGGCCATTGGCTGGTACTCCCCTTGACCTTGGTGGGGTGCCCACTGAGCCAGCTTTTGGAGGTCAATTGGTAATGTCTGTTAAAGTTATAAATGCTTTTGCTCCTTGGCCCAGCAACTCAGCCACTTTGAGCAAAGATGTTTATTGCAGAATTTGTTTGCAAAAACAACAAAAAATTCGGAAATCCAAAGGTTCTAAATTGAATCAAATTGGGTAAATAAAAAATAGGATAGCAAAATTCTCTATGCCACTAAAAATAGCGGGGAAGCTATATTTGTACAGAAGTGTATAGATGCCCAGATTTATTTCCTTAAGTGAAAAAGTTGCCAGACAGTACTTATGTGTTATATATATGTGTATGTATTTGTTTGTGTGTATGTGTGTGTATATATATTTGTACATAAATATAGACAGAGAGAAATTTCATATGTTAATATATGCAGAAGGAAAATAAATATCTAGAGGACTATATACCAACCTTTTAACTGTAGTTAAAAATGTCCAATTGTGGGAGCCGGCCCTTTGGGCTAGTGGTTAAGCTTGTTGCCCTCTGTTTTGGCGACCAGGGTACACCAGTTCAGTTCTCTGGTGTGGACCTACACCACTCATTGGCTGTGCTGTGGTGGTGGTCTGCATCCAAAACAGAGGAAGATTGGCACAGATGTTAGCTCAGGGCTAATCTTCCTCAGCAAAAAAAAAAGAAAAAAACCCGTCAAATCTGAAAACATAAGGCACCTCTGTCCACCAGCAGGAATTCCCATCCTAAAGTGCCTTTCTTTCTCTTCTGCCATCCAAACCGTCTACTCAAATAGGTGGAAATGTCTCCTTTGATTATCTTTATTGAATGATATGAACATTATGCGTTGGCTTCTATTCTCAAATCTGAACACTGAGCGTTATGGGCCTGTATGAGGAAGATTACATCCTGGGAGGAGAGGAGCAGCTGAGTGTGTCGTGCGCACATCGGCTTTGGCGTTGGCCTCGGTTTGAATCTCTGCTCCTCCACCTCCTACAGAGCACTGCTCTGTCCCCTATCCCACCTTCTCCAACCACAACATGGGGGCAACAATACAGTTTTGTGGGAAACAGCTGGATTAATGCATATAAAACAACGAGCACGGTGTCTGGGTTGATTGAAAACAGCGGAAAATGGCAGTTATTGCTGAGGTCGCTTCTCGGGTCCAGACATCCAGGTTAGAGGAGTTGAGAAAGACGAGACGGGTGGGCTACCGCAAGATGCCGCTCCTTCTGCAGATGGGGAGCGGAGGTGGGGGCATGGCCTCTCTCCTGATCTGTTTCTTTGGAGAGAGCTCCAGGACGAACCAGAACGGGGGTGAGTAGTGAATTGGACCCTTGATTTGGGGTCTAGAGCGTGAGGCATAACAGTGAGTGACTTCATTTTGCACTGATGGCCTGGGCCATCGTCCCTATTTGGGATCCAGGTACCAATGTGGCAGAAAGCTGCAAAGCCAGGTGTGGCTCACCTGGGACAGACCTGATGCATCCTGGGTCCTCGGGATGGGCCAAGCGCTAAAATGCAATAAATATTTGTCCTGCCCCCAAAGTCTAGGGTGGGGCAGGGACTATTGGCGCTCCTGCTGAGTTCCTGTCTTCTCAGCTCAGTGATCTGTCACAGGGTTGGCTTTCCTCCTGGGATTTGATGACCTTAGTTAGGGCACCTGACAAGGCCGTGTCTTCTTAGTGACGTGGAACTTCAAGTCAAAGAGCCCTAATGGGTTTTCCGAGGACCTTAGGGCTCCCCTGTTGTCTTGTGGGTGTTTTTCCCTTATGCGTAGTTTTCCTGGCCAAGAGTTGGTTTGATTGCTTGATGAGGTCCTTGTATGTTTTTCAGGAAGCATCCCTGAAATAAAACACGTGCCCTTTCCAGAAGCAATGCCGTCTCTCCAATTTGTGGAAGCCCCAGGGGAGGGTAGGTAAAGGGAAGTTTTGCTTCTCTCTTCTCCCCTTCCCCAAATCGCCGCAGAAGCCAGAAGCCAGGCTTCTCCAGGTCGGCTCTGAGCTAGGAGACATGAGCCAACACCCCCTCGAGTCACTCGGCTCCAGGTCTTGGCAGTTGCTGCCCCTGGTATGTTCAGTTGCCTTGTTTTCTAATAGAATTTTAAATTCACAGAAGAATTGCACTGGAAAGGATCTTGGAAACCACGTGAAATGGCTCCCTCATTTCCCAGGTGAGGAATTTGTAACCCAGCGAGGTTAAATGAGGCTGAGAACACATGGCACCCAGCCCCATAGGCTGCACGATGCTAGCTAATGGATAACCCCAAAGACAGCAGCATCACTGAAACGCATTCCTGACTGTCCATAAAAGGCCACAGGGCCAGCTCGGAGGCAGAACTTGGGGATGACTGTGCTGCGGTGTAGACACTGCAGCTACTGCAAGGCTCGGAGAACCCTCACAGCAGTTTATTTGTCGGTCCCACCCGCACCTTCATTTGTCAGTCTGTTTCTCTGCTTGTTGGAAGGGAAGTCACCACTGAATGGAATGAAGCGGGCATGTGGCAAGGTCGGCAGTCACCCAGGTCTCCTTCTTTAGGGTCAGTTGGCTTCCTATTGTCACAGCCACTTCACCAAGTGACCAGTGGTCAAGGAGTTTCCGTGCCCACGACTAAAAGTGACCAGTAGTCAAGGTGCCCCCAGGTCCACGAGTAAAAGACCTAGCGATGGCAATGAATGTGGGAGACACTGAAAATGACCTGTGGGGGGTTTACAGGGCAGGTTTGGGGTGGGCCCAGGGACAGTGCATTTCCCTTCATGGTGTGGCCCTCTGAAGCTTTGTCTAGGAGATCACGGTGTTTCTTGGACCACTTATATGCTCTTATAACTGGGGAGCTGGGATGCGCAGGACGGGATCTCCTGCAAGGACCCCTCCCATTTCTTCCAGGCGGTTACGACATAGCTGAGCGCTCTGGGCTTGCACACATGGTGCTTGGTGGGAAGTCTGGGAGCCCCGAGCCACGGATGTGGCATTTTCCTCTTTCTCACAGGTCTGGTGCACAGCTCCCACTGCCTCATTCCTGCTAATAATTCAATCCTACAAAATCAGGTTCAGATCCGATTGGCCCTCAGTCTACCTTCTCTCTCCCAGCCTCACGATGATCAGCGAGGAAGCTGGTCCCGAGAGCCTGGGGGGCTGCCTCTCACCCTCTGCCTTTCCTCCTTGACTCTGAGGACCCTGGGCTGACTGTACCCCCACCTGGAAGGTGACCAGGAAGACAGGAGGCCAGGCAGGCTGCCCCAAGCCTCCCACAGCGTCAGTGATGGGCGAGAGGTGGACCCAGGGCCCACTCCTCACCCTGGGGTTGCAGGGGCACATCCTTATCCTCCCATCCTCCTTCTTCTTGTCCTCAGTGATGTGGTCAGAAAACTTGGGAGCTGGACCACAGAAGGAAGGGAAGAAGGAAAGACACCTTGACAAATATTTCACTACGCAATATCTAGTCACATATTGGAAAGTTTTGCTTCGCTTTTAACTAAAAGAGTTAAACAGTCCATTAAGAAAAAAACGAGTCATGCCTGTCTGGTGGCACAGTGGTTAAGTTCGCACACTCCACTTCGGTGGCCCAGGGTTCACAGGTTCGGATCCCGGGTGCAGACCTATGCACTGCTCATCAAACCATGCTATGGTGGCATCCCACGTATAAAGTAGAGGAAGATGGGCACAGATGTTAGCTCAGGGCCAGTCTTCCTCAGCAAAAAGAGAAAGATTGGCAGCAGATGTTAGCTCTGGGCTAATCTTCCTCAAAAAAAAAAAAAAGGGAAAGAAAGAGTCAAAGTGTTTGCTCTTCTCTCTGAAAGAGAGGTTTCAAACGTAGCAGAATAGTCGAATTCCACAATTAGCTCTTGAATTCATGCAGTGGAGTAAAAACACCCATCAGCTTTTAGACCCATATTCCTGATGGCTTAAAATAAGGGACAAGCACACCTCTTATTGGTGATATTCATTGTGAAAGGATTTTCTCTATTTGTTACCTCTTTTTGTTTTCTCTGAAGATAAACATAATTTTCAGATATAAAAGGTGATTGTAAAGTAATTTGTGTCGCAGACATTTCGTCATAATTCAAGGGAAAACCAGACCTTGTGTGCGTTGGTAAAACCAGTGCACCTGAAAGGTAAGCTGTGGATGATGGATGATGTGCGTGGTTCAGTAAAGGATGGCATGGTGGCCTGACTTGCCCTGGGTTCTGCCCAGACTGCCTTCCTTGGGCCACGTTCAGCCGGATGGCACAACCCTCTCATGCACATTTAACTTGACAGTCTTTTTCCTGCAGGCGGCACAGGGTGAGAGCTGGCACGGCCGAGAGCCGCGGTGGTCCTGGGCCTTCTGTGCCCTGCTTTCCTGGGATGGCGGCCAGGCAGAGCTCACTGGGGCTGCTCTGATCCACTAATGGGAGCAGATTCCTAAGTATCCAGGAGTCTGGGAGCCTGAAGGGAAAGGCGCCTGGAATCGGCCATGGTGGGCAAATTTGCTCTGCGGAAGCTGGCACAGCTGCAGACCAGCCTTCTCCACCTCCCCCAGCTGGGTCGACAGAAATGAACCATCATTTCCCCGTAGCTGTTTCCTTTCTGCAAAGTGGGAGGCCTTCATGGAGGAGTCTGCCCAACATGCCTTCGGTCCCACTGTTATCCCATAGTGGCTCTGTTTTTGGTACCCAGCATCGTGCATGCACCATAGTCACAAACATGTCTGAAGTGCAGGGCCTGGGCTCAAGGAGCTGGCCATCCAGCGGGAAGGAGAGAGAGAGGGACAAATACACCAAAGGAAAAGATGTGTCTCCATGTGGGGACAGGGAAAAGAAGCTGGGAAAATGCCAAAGGGATGGGAGTTGCTGGGGTGGGGATTAGGGGGGACCTGTAAAGAGAGGTTACCTTTGAACCAGGTCTGGAAAGATGAGCAGAAGTTTTTCAGAGAGTGAGGAGGAAGACGGACATTCCTGGCAGAGGAAAAGCATGACTGCCTGAGCAGAGATGGGCCACAGCCGTCTCCTGGGGCCCCAGCAAAGAGACCATGGGAAGGGGAACTGAGGAGGAGGTGGCTGGCAGGCTGCAGCCATGTTGTGCCCAGTAGGTGCACCATGCTTGGTTGTGTGATGCATTTAATGTCCAGACACCCTAGCCAAGTGCATGGTGAGCCCAATATCATTGACTCTTAAGATCAGTTCTGGAGATTTCATCACCTCCGCAGTGTCCCTGTCTGGATTAGATGAATTCAAGGAAAGTGCTGTCGGTCGAGTCCTGGGCCTTACTTTCAAATCTGCTACTGGCTTCAAGTATAAAGTTTATAAAGTTGTTACCACGTGAAGCCTCAGTTTCTTAGCTATAACGTGTTAGTTCTTGGGGAAAAATACCGTACTGTAGGATGAGCCTGACTTGAGTTACCAAAAACTATCCTGAATTAGTAGCATAAATTCCACGTTCCTTGGCCATTGGTAGGCGAGTGTCTGTAAGAGCATCTTGCTCTCTAAACCTTATTCCCAGACCTGAACAGTTTCCGATTGTGGTCCACAAAATTTCAGATTTGGCCTAAATGAGGAAGAGTTTGCGGGACACCATTCTTATTCCAGGGCTGATATTTTACAAAGTACGACAGTGACTGCAACACAGCTTGGGCATGATTCGAACTTCACTCACCCAACGGGCGTTTCTCGCACTTGGGAAAGTGGAGTCCCCTTCTCTGGTCCTGACAGCTTCCTGCTCTTACCAGCATCCCAGGCAAACGCCCAGCCAGCCCGCCTTTCAGAGCCGAGCCCTGGGAGTCAGCGCTGATCCCTCTGCATTAGTGGGTGTCAGCCATGGCTCCCTCGGCTCCGTGCTCCTGACCCAGGAGACCAGACATTCCTGCATTCCTCGCTGCTCTCAGCACATCCTCCTGACTCCTGAGCTTGAGGGCTGCAGGTTTCCTGGCAGGTCTCTAATCTCTCCTCTGTGCCCCGTGCTGATCACAGGGCTGGGAGGGGCGAGCTGCTCTCAGTTTTCCCCAGGGGAGGGTCCACCCCCCTCCTGCCCTCTCCTGCCCCGGTCTCATGGCCCGGGCCGCCTTCAAGGCAAGGCAATACCCGCCTGCTCCTCTCCAGCCTGGGGGAGTTTCACCTCTTCCCAGGGAGCCGCTGGGAGAATGCATTTCACAGATTCTCCACCGCCAGGCTTTGCTTCTGGGACACTTTCCTCTCAGCGGGATTTGCCCACATTCCAGTCGAGGCGTGTTGCTGCTTCCCTCTCGTCTTTGATAGATAAGGAAGGAAAATCGAGAGGCTTGCCAGCGGGATTGCACTGTAATTACCTAAAATAAAAGCTGGTAGGAAAACTCCAGAAAAGAGGTCTCTTTTCAAGGCAGGTGACGGGATGTGTTTAAGAAAACGTGTGTCTGTGGCTAGGAAACGTTCGCATTTTCAGGAGCCTGGGTGAACCTGCAGATAAGTGATTTCCAAATTGACAGGAGGCATTACCCACTCCATCCCCCGACCCAGGCATCCTCCCATTTAGCTTAAATTTTACAAAGCTCATCTCAGTAAGCCACTTCTGTAGGTTGGCTGACTCCCCTCCGTCTCCTGCAAGAAATAAAGAAATTTGCAGACTCATGAAGCAGTTGACTGACAGCAGCCCTGCAGGTCGGGAAGGGAGTGAGCTGGTCACAAGCAGAGATTCCCCAGGGAATGTGCCTTGGCCAGGCGGCTCCATCAGCCAAGAGGAGGCTGCCAAGAGATGCTAGGTGTGTGTGTGTGGGGGGGTGAGCCCAGCCCCAGCTTCTGCAGCTAAAAACAACGCTTCCCAGTGGAATCAGGAGGCATGGCTGTCAGTGTCAGATGGGAGAAGAACGTGCTGCAAAACCAAATCCCAGCCTTTGGAAATGCATGTGTGTGCCCTCCAGAGAAAAATACACTGGCATCAACCTGTGACAGGTTCTGCCACCCGGCAAGACGCAAAGGGATGTAGTCATCGCAATGTCTTTTGCTTCTGGTGAACCAAACACTCTTCGACAAAGGCAGTAATCCTCTGCCCTTGCTGTTGGAGCCTCTGCGTGGTGAAGGAAGTCGGTGAAAAGCGTTGTGCTCTGTTGTTTCCAGAAATGAAGCCTGACCATCGAGAGATGGAGTTCCGTGCATGTCACAAACGTTAGTTTTCTGGGGCTGGCCCTGTGGCAGAGTGGTTAAGTTTGCATGCTCCGCTTCGGTGGCCCAGGGTTTCGCTGGTTCGGATCCTGGGCACGGACATGGCACCGCTCATCAGGCCATACTGAGGAGGCGTCCAACATGCCACAACTAGAAGGACCCACAAGTAAAATATACAACTATGCACTGGGGGGATTTGGGGAGAAAAAGCAGGGGGAAAAAAAGAGATTGGCAACTGTTGTTAGCTCAGGCGCCAATCTTTAAAAAAGAATGTTAGTCTTCCCCCTTCATACAGCCGTTTAGCGCGAACCCTCCACTCCTTTGGGACAGCGGGGTACAGGGCCCTGATTCTCAAACCTAAGCCTGTGAGAACCCCATAGGGTGCCATTTTGAGCAATGCTGATTTTCTGCTGGAAAATCTCATTCTGTTGTGAATGTTCACATCAAAAGAGGTTTCATCTTTATAACCACTAATTTAAAAAATTACCAGTGAAATGAAAACACACACTCATACGCCACACACTCTCATACCCCCGTCACGTGAGAACACACACACATCATACTCACCCTCCCTGCACACAATTACCATTCTCTGCTCTGACTGCTATGTTTGGGGGCCCTGACTGAGGACCGCTGAAGTCGCGGTAAGATGCTGAGATTTACAGAGACGGGCGGGCAGGTAGACGTACCTAAGTTTCAATTCCGACTCCACCACTTAGCACCTTTGTAAATCTGGGCACCCACTCAACCTCTCTGGGTCTCAGGCTGTTTATACGCAGAGAGGATGAGCCCTCTCTGTTTCCAAGGTGGTTGGGAGGGTTCAACGAGTAGAACATTTGGGACCCAACAGACGGACAGGCCTCTCTCCTCCCTCTCCTGCAGCGCGTGAGGACTGAGCTCTGGTTGACGACAGTTTGGAGACTCTGCTAGCGGGAAGAAGGCCCCGTGGAGAGGAGCTCAGGGGTCCCCCAGGACTCGGGGAAACACATCTGACCCTGGGCTGTTGGGGGTGGGGTCCTGCTTCCAGGGCATCAGCTGGGACAGGCTGGATGTGAGCCAGTCTCATCCACTTTATAACTGTGACCGTGGGAATGACATCCTTCTGTGCCTCAGTTTCCTCATCCGTGAAAGCAGGGGGATAGCAGCACCTCCTCATGGTGCTGTCAGTGCTGGCCATCCTTGTTATTGTACAGAATGTGCATTTTCATCCTCAACTCCCGTGTGTTCAAATCCCTTCCCTTTTCTTCCTGTCTTCTACTTTTGTTAATTTTGTTGTTCCCCATTCTGGACTCAGAGGGAGGTTATTTAGCTACAGTAGTGTAATTTGGAAAATCTGAAGATGAAGAGCCTTCTATTCCTCAAGCCCTGAATTGATCTGGTCATTGGTGTGAGCCCAACATAGTCCTGTATCTACCAAAGAGCCGCTGATGGTAAGATGGGCACCACCGTTTCCTATTCCATTACAGAAACATGCTGCCAATCAAACCAGGAGCCAAAGCTTTCTCATCACGTCCAGATGTTTTGTTTTATGCTTACAGAAAGAGCTATTTCAGACGAATTTAGGCAAATGTTGTCATATGTCACTCTTGTGAATACATAAAAAATGAAACTGTAAGTGAATAAATTGAGGGTTTTTCTAGACCATGCTCAGAGTCCACTTCTCTTGGGGTTGTTGATGACTGGGGTGGTCAACCGTCCTGGTTCGCTTGGGACTGAGGGGTTCCTGGGAAATGGCATTTCCGGTGCTAAATCCAGGAGGTCTGGCAAACCGGGTGAGTTGGTGACCCTCGCGAGAGTGTCTTCCATGTGATGTCATCCTCTGTGCCCCAAGTGCCCTCCTGTCTCCGGGGTTTCTCCCTGACACCCATTTTCCAAGCACTGATGTCGGCATTTCTCTCATCTCCCCAGATGGGGTGCACTGAATGTTTTCAGGCCAAAATCAGGACTTACCTTTGTATTAACTGGACTTGGGTGGCTTATTGACCAAAACCCCAAGGGATGACACTTGTCTGATCTTGGAGTGACGGGAAAATAGCTTCAGATCCAGGGCACTGAGCACATTAAGTGTTATGCCCTTCGTGGGTCCCCTGGGGGTGGGCCTTCCCCTGGGGGACCGTAGGCAGCCCACCTGTCTCCTCGTCTGGATCCAAGGGACGTCTCCTTCTCGGGGCTTGGCTGTGAAGAGGTCCCTTCCCTTTGGGCTGAGCCCCCCACTCACTTGAGGAGATGGTGCGTCACCAAGTCATGCTTGAGGAGCCAACAAGATCCAAGTCATGGCTGCCTCCCCATTGGGTATAAAAAGAACCCCAACTTCAGAGAGGTTAGAATGTAGCAAAAATCATGTGCCCGGTAATCAATAGAACGTGGGGTTTGGTCTTGTCTGTGAAGAGTCACTGTCAAGTGGTGGTGGACTGAGGGGCCGGGATGATGTCCTCAGACGGTCTCCTCTTCCTCCGGACATTACTCTTCTCTTCCCCCATCTTGTCCCTCCTCATGCCCTGTCTCAGCTATTCCCCCGGCCCGCTTGACCAGTTGGGGTGAAAGGGGGATGGCCTATTTCCAGGTTCTTCGGTGCCCTCTTGTCTGTCTCAGCTCCACCCTGACAACTGTGCTCGCACCTCAATTTTAGGAAAAGTGGCTTCAATATTTGTTTCTACCCAGACTGCCTTTTGCACTTATTTCATTTCCATTTTGAACATTGACAACCGAAGCGAAAGGCACATCAATTATTGGAATAATCGTGATGAGTCATTTTTATTGTCAAAGATCTCTTTGTGTCCTATCTCCTCCGCTCTGCCCCAGCCGCTTCTGATTTTCCACTAATGTTATTAAAATGTGAATGAGGAGATTCTTCGTTTTCCAGACAATGCTGAACCCAAGAATACAGCATCCTTGTGCCCGCACCACCGCCCCTACACGTTGCTCTTGACGATGCCTCCTGCTCTTCCTCCTCCTTAGGACATATGCCCCCTATATTTGTGGTGAGGGCTGCAGGTTTATAAGGTAAAACCTTCCAGGTGGAAGTACTAATCTGTGCTGCGATCTCCAAGGCATTTTAAACCACTAGAGATTATTTTTTAACACCTTAAATCCATTGATCAAGATGTAAACTTGAAAGGGCCTTGGGAAACACATTAATTGTTTTATCTAAAAGTTCCCTTCGGGTGAGAATAAAAGAAAGCGTCCAGTTTGCTGAGTGCACGAGGTCATCTCCTTGCCCATTATCATGACCCCCCTCCTTGTCTCTCTTGAGCATTCAACACAAAAGATATTTAAAAATTCCCCCGAGTAATACTTCTTGGCCAGTATTCCATATTCTCAAGACTAAAGCATAATTTTATCATGAGCTGAAAATCCAAGCTTGCCCAGGTTGAACTAGCTCACACCTGGTAGTCAGCGGGACGCCTGTATCTTGTCCGCCATATGCAATCAGGAGCGATTCTCTCCGATGAAGCCATGATGCTGAATCTCTGGCTCAAGCCACAGATTTAGTGAGGGGGCTTCAGAATCCACCTTCTTTGTTTTAGTGCTTCTTTTCTAAGCAAAAGCAGGATAAGCTTAACATTTCCAAGTGTAATTCACTGAGGTACATGCAATCGAACTTATCACTGAGACAAGTCACCTCATGTCGCAGACCAGGCGCTAACCACAGATGAGGGGGACCCCGGCCGGGAGTTCTTTATCAAGCTTCAAGAGGGCTTCAACAGTGCCAGTGTCCATTTAAGTCCTCTTGGGGCACTTCAATGTAAGTGTCCTTGACAGCATATGTGACCGGGACCCATCCCCTGCCTGACGGGAACCACCAACACTCCCCTGTGTGGCTGGGAAGGCAGGGGGATGTGGATGGTGCTACTCTTAGCTTGGGCTGGCTCCCAGAAGCCAGGGCAGACTGGTCACGAAAAATGAAGTTTAAGGCACAGGATCCATGAGTGCTGGATACCACTGGGCATTGTCAAGGGTTCTAGGTGGGGCTGGGAGCTGGGTGCAATCAGAAGACATTTTGGGAAGTTACCCAAAGAGATCTCAGAAGAAAGGGATTGGAATCTCCAAGTTTCCAGTAATTTATACGATGACTTTTCTCATTCCAAAAAAACCTACTTTCGTACTGTATTTTTACAATTGGGTTTCCCCAATGGTACAAGATTTAGACCAGGTAATACGGATCCACCTCAGTTTGCAGAGACACACAGGACAAGAGGGTATTTCCAGGGTTCGTCTCTAAGGGTTCTCGAACACTCTTGGTGCATCTCACGTGCTCAGATCCAAACAAGAACAGAGAGAGAGCCAAGGGCTCCTGCCTCCAGGAGCTATGGTCACATGGGGGTCTCCAGGGCTGTCTGCTCGAAAGTTACATCGGGAGCATTCACTCAGGCATGTGGTCACGGATGTGAGGATGGCCTCACATGCTGTGGTCATGGTCACCGGCTAACCTGGTCACTTCCTGTGACACTTCCTGTCCTCCTCAACTGGGGGTCCTGTTCCTGTTTCAGGGGTTGTTTGAAGTGGCAGTCATTTTTGGTTGTCACATCATCTGCAGGTCACTAGCGCTGTTTAGTGGGGATGGATGATGGATGGTAAATGCCAGAGCCTGAATGTCTGTGTCCTCTCAAAATTTCTGTGTTGAATCCTAACCCCCAAGGTGATGGTTTTAGGAGGTGGTACCATTGGCAGGTGATTAGGTCATGAGGGTGGAGCCCTCATGAAGGAAATTAGTGCTCTTATAAAAGAGACCCCACAGAGCTCCCTCTCCTCTTCCATCATGTGAGGACACAGGGAGGAGATAGATGCCTGTGAACCAGGAAACAGATCCCCACCAGAGACTGAATCTGCTGATGGCTGGATCTTGGACTTCCAGCCCTCAGAACTGTGAGAAATGAATGTCTGCAGTTTCCCAGCCGCTCACTCTGTGCCGTCCTGTTAGAGTAGCTCCAACACTAACACAGTCAACAATCTGCAACGAGTAGGGCAGTTCTGCATGACAAACAACGATCTCACCCAGCGCGTTCACGTGTCTCCCACCGAAAAGCTCTGCAGGGCGTGTGTTCGAAAGCAGGCTGCTCCTTAAAGGAAGTGTCCACTGTTACACACGTGGGAACGGGGGTCCTCTTCACCTGTCACAGTGGGGAGCAGTTTTACCAGCTCTTATTAGAGAATTTGGATAGGATGATGCCATCCTACAACATTCATTTTTTCTAAAACAATATCCCTTGTATTGTGACAAAAGATTCTTGCCTACTACCGTAATTCATATTCGTTAAAAAAGATAAGCAAGAAACATCCCTCATGGAATATTGTTCAAGATTTCAAATCCAACTTCCAGACTAAAATAGGCTGTGTGAGTGCCTAAGTTTTGGTATGTTTCTACATTCCTTGCCCATTTCTGCCCAAGAAAAAGAGAAATTCCAGCGTATATCCTGATGTTTGGTTTTTTAACACACAGGAAGAAAAAGAGTGATTCTGTTTTCAACTTGGATGTGTTATACGTGTTTGTGGCTTCTTGTTTTAGAACTCCCAGCTCAGATGCACGTGGTTGTTCTTGAGGATGGGTTTCTTCTTGTGTCTGTTTTCCAGAAGAACTGAGAGAGGCACAGAAATGTCAAGGGAGATATTGGGAGTTAGGATGAAGTGGGTTGACCTTGGATCAGTCAAGAGTCGACCTGGTGGTCCTTTTCTTCAGTACAATTTAAGTCAACCAATATTTCCGTAATATTCATTACAGAAAAGTAACTGAAACATAACCCACACAGTCTGGGTTTCCACGAAACCATACAGAAACCACTATATTTCAGTCAACAAGTCGCTGCAAGTTGGAAGCATGAAGAAGGACCTCGTTCCATCAAAGATCGTGTTTCCCAGGACCTGCCTTTCCAAAGTCGCCGCTCCTGACTCATGGCCCCAGGAGTGCCAAGTGGCTCCGTTGTTTTTTTTCCTTCAGAACTTCTCTGTGCAGCCAAAGCACCAGCCTCTGTCTGGGGAATCTCGGGCTGACAGAGGGCCAGCCCCAGACTGAATGCACGCCTGGGAGAAGCTGCTGACCTGGTCGCTTTCATGAGCAATTTTAGAGTTCTGGTGCTTAATTCTGTGTGAATGTTAGAAAAGTGATCAAAACAGCCCATCTTAAAGCTCTGAGAAGGTGACTGGGCCCACCTCCCTTCCTACTAAGGAATTTGGAATAATTGTAGGCTTTAGAGAGACCCGTGGGAACTTCCAGTGTAACCGTGAGGCCCAGGAGGGTAAGTGACCTCGGACAATGACCTTGGACTAGTCACTTAGTAGCCACTGTGAGACTAAAGCCCTAAATGACTGAGTGGGGGTCGGGGGGTTCCTCCACTCTGAAATCAATGATTCTAACTTTCACGATTCTAGATTTGTTTACTTCTTGTCATGAACATGACTTTATTTATTCAGAGAGTGTCCTTCACCCGTTTTTATACAGAAATAGGAAACGCATTACGTTCCTCCACTCAGTTATTTGCCAATTACTTGTCCCTTACATGTAAACTGGTAACTGAGCCAGTCCTTTCTCTAGATCCGCAGGGAGCATGAAAAACTGCAAATTCATTTCATCCTATTTTGAGGGTCATTTCCTGGATTATTTGGTAATACTTAGATTTTTAACTAAATATTTGAAGATTCCTTTCTAAAGTAAGTATTGTTATCTCATTTGTGGGAAAAATAAACAATCAAAATTAAATTACAAATCTTTTGATAAATAAAAATGGACCAATTTTAATTAAAGCATTAGCTTTTCTTTAATAAAGTATTTGAATTGTGTCTGTTCAGCATATTAGTATAACTCTTCTTTCTATCTTTTCTTTGCTGATTGTCATAACTCCACCAAATGTTATGACCTGGGTCACCATACTGGAAAACCACTAATAATGGTAATGATAAATAACAGTAATATATAGGGCTGGCACAGTGGCACAGCGGTTAAGTGAGCACGTCCCCCTTCAGTGGCCTGGGGTTCGTCAATTCGGATCCTGGGTGAGGACATGGCACCGCTTGGCAAGCCATGCTGTGGTAGGTGTCCCGCATATAAAGTAGAGGAAGATGGGCACGGATGTTAGCTCAGGGCCAGTCTTCCTCAGCAAAAAGAGGAGGATTGGCAGTAGATGTTAGCTCAGGGCTAATCTTCCTCAAAAAAAATAAAAATAAAAAACATGGAATGTCTCTCTATTTATTTAGATATTACTTGATTCATTTCATCAGAGTTTTGTTTTCCTTGCATAGATCTTGTACATATTATGTTAACATTGTAGCTAAGTATTTCTCTTCTTTTGGATGCTAATGTCAACAGTATTGTGTTTTTATTTTCAAATTCCATTTGTTTATTGCTGGAAGCATTGACTTTCCACTAATTATTTTTCCACTTTTAACTGAATTTTGTATTTGCTAAGAAGGACATCAGCATAGCAATACTCGATTAAAAGGTGGATTGCAAAAGATGAAAGGGCATGACGAATGATTGCCAGTGAGTGTTGGAAGAGTGTTTGGGAAGAGTTTAATAGCTTTAACCCATCTGACCGAGTAATTGTATTTCTTCACTTTTATTTCATGTAGGATGTTTTCTGTCTGTCATTATGTGACTAAATTCCTCTTGACACCCCTGTGAGAAGGGCCTTGACATCATCTTGGATCTGAAAGCTAGACCTCACCACGGATGCTCCCCGCTTCTCCCTGGGTGAAATGCACGCTCCTCTACCACACATCAGTTTTGGAAGGGAATGCTTAAAAGAATGACTCTTAACACTTGGCGGACAGACAGACAGCATATAATATGATGGACACACAGAGCCATACTCTGGATTTTCACTTGATGAGAGAACTTTCATGATGATGAGAGCTTTTCATGTCCTCAGGGTATCGGAATGTTCTGGATGTGCTGTGGTGGTTTCCAAAAGGAGAAAACTTAGATATTAAGAAATATTTTAGGTAATTGAATAAAAACGGATTTGAGCTTAGTTTAGCATTATTTAATTATGGGGTGCTGTAATTATGTGGCTCAAATATCCTCTTTCTGTCCTCAAAGCTTCCCCGACAGTCACCCCAATCTTACGCTGGCGTGTGGGGAAAGAAGATTTGGGGGTTTGTATTCTCCTGATCAATGGCTCTGGCGTCTAATTTCTCTGGGCCCTATTTCCTCCCCTATAACTTGAAGGAGGATGAGAGGAGTAGATGACATGGTCCAAGTCCCCGGCAGCTGGAACACGGCATAATTCCATCTTTGTCCTCCAGCCCAGCGTCTCCACTAGCCTGGAGGACGCCCTCATGTGAATTAGGAAAAAGGGGATCCTTCCTCCAGATGGTCACTGGCATCTGCCAAAAGACTATTGATGGGAAGGTCGGGATGGTTGAATTTCAAACTACAACATGGACGTGGCCGCACTGAAGAGCAGCCTCAGGTTTCTCCCAACGGAGAACTGACTTCAGCAGGTCCAGGAGGTCGTGCTTCTCCACCGGCTCCCTTGCGGCTGAACTAATTCCAGACGCCAGCACAACTGTGTTCGGAAGGCACGCGTCTCACCCGGGAAGGGCACCTCCCCACGTCATCCCCTATAATATTCCCTCTTCCGAGTTTCCTGCATCGCTAGGAACGGGCGGCATATATCAGGACACTTAAGCTGTGGAATGGAAAGAATCTGATTATTTTTCTATGACCTTTCTAGGGGGTCTAGGACACAATTCTAAAATGCTGCAAACTTTACTCAAGAAAGCAACTAGGGGGCAAGCCCCAGGGGTCTTGTGATTGAGTTTGGCGTGCTCTGCTTTGGCAGCCCAGGTTCAGTTCCCGGGTGTGGACCTACACCACTCATCCGTCAGTGGCCATGCGGGGGTAGCAGCCCACATATGAAGAGAGGAGGATTGGTGGTGGATGTTAACTCAGGGCAAATCTTCTTCAGCAAAAAACAAAGATTTGGGGGGCTGGCCGATGGTGTAGTGGTTAATTTCACACACTCTGCTTGGGTGAGCTGGGGTTGGAGGGTTCAGATGCCAGGCGTGGACCTACACACCGATCATCACGCCATGCTGTGGCAGCATCCCACATACGAAATAGAGCAAGACTGGCACAGATGTTAGCTCAGCGACAAACGTCCTCAAGCAAAAAATAGAGGAAGATTGGCAACAAATATTAGCTCAGGGCCAATCTTCCCTCTCGGAAAAAAAGAGAAAGCAACTAGGTCTTTCCAGTTTAATTCTCTCTGCGAGGACACAGGGCAGTAGAAAGAGCAGGCACAGAGCTGATGATCCTGTGACCGTCACGTAGGAGGGTGAGAGCTTTCCTGGACTGCACTTCCACCACGATGATGGGCTCAAGATGTGTTTATGTCTCTCAACAAAATGGATGTGAGGTAAGTGACGTGGTGCATGTGAGCATTCCGAGGCATGCCCTGGATGACGAGTGAAGTTGCAGGCACGTCTGCTGGGGAGATCTGCCCACCTTCTCAGGCCCCCTGCCTCCTCCTTCAATCTGTCAGCACTTCTTACTCTTGTTAAATTATCCTGCCACAGTGTGCTTCTTCATTTGTGATTTGACTTGAAAGTGAAGTAATTTCACTTTTCTCTCTCTCCTGGAGCCATGTTGCTATCAACAGAGCCTGGGTCTAGCATGTCATTTATAACCAAAGCCTTAGGTCGATCTCCTTTAATGAAAGTTCAAATACAAAAGGACCATTTCTGGTTCCTAAAGTGTGAATATAGATTTGGGTCTCAGGGAGCATCTTTGGGGTGAGGGCAATTATTCTCTCAGGGCAGCCACAAGGCTAGCACTCTGGCCCCTCTCTTTGGTGGGTGGTAGAAACCTGTGAGGGCAAGGCTTTCTCGGTGACTGCCAAGATCCCTGAGTGCACCTCTGCCTGTGTCTAGGGACCGTGTGCACAGTTACAAGAAGTGACAGTGTTCACAGATACACATCCTATTTCAGTTTGATATTGGTTGAAATTTGATTCAATTCTTGACCAGAATCAGTGTGTGTATTTATTTCACTGATCTCTCCCGCTCCCCAGTGTTGATGTGTAAATATCATGGAATAAATATAGTGACATATATATTTGCACACAGTTGGCAGCAAGGCAGAGATATACAGAGAGACAGGCTTGGAGCAGATAAGGTCACTTAACAACACTTATTGTTTGTGGTTTAGGAAAGGAATTGTCCAGAGTCCAAGACTCCAGGAATAAGACAGATGCTCTCTCAAAATTCATGGTAATCCAGCCAGGCAATGGCACCTGAGGTGGCCACGTGGGAGATGTGGTCTCACCTGGAGTCTTAATAACTTATGCAGGAAGAGGCTCCCTGGGCATGTGAGTAAGGTGACCATCAGCGATGGGTCCCTAGCAGGGCTGGCCCCGAATGACCTTGCTCTTGAAGTTGGCATTTATTAATGTCTCTTTCACACCAAGCTTTCCAAATGCTCCACCAATGCAGTGTTATCAACGAGTGTTTCTACTCCCAAGCTCCGTTGTTTTTTCTTTCTTTATTAACAGTAGATCACAGGGTGGGGTGGGGATGTGGCCCAGGGGGGAGAATAAGGATGACTTCACTGAGAAAAGGCTGGACCTCAGTGACCTGTGACTCTGAGACAGATGCTTTGAGTTTTCAGAGGAAAAATTTCCTAAAGGATGCTAAAGAAGATGATCTCCTGCTGAGTCCAAGTCTCAGCTGAAATGATAGTTGACGTGCCTTACATCCCGAAGGGACTACCGACCTGTCTGAGCAAGACCTCCTTGTTGCTGGAGTTGGCCCTGGGACCTTTGACCTGTTGCTCAGAAAAAGCCCAGGATTCCTTGGAGAAAGGGTTTCTTTGGAGAGCGTTGTCCTCGTACTGAGGAGTGCTGGAATGTTCCCTCTCTGTGTGTGTGTGGGGAGAGGGAGGTGTGGGATGTCTGCCGAGAGGGGAGGCTGACATCTGGCCCATGGATCCCTCCTCATGCCTGATGAGCAGCCCATACTCCCTGCCCTGCGCTGCTTCCCAGGAGAGCACAGAAGTTCATGGGAGACCCCCACCCTGCTCTGTGGTGTTGATGCAAATAATCCATAACCAGTCTATAAATCAAAATTGGGGTGAGTTTATTGTGAGCCAGATCTGAGGACCATAGAGCCTGGGAGAGTCCCTTCACAAAGGGATGGAGTACTCCAAAGAAGTGGGGTGTACAGAGTAGTTATATACCGTCAAAGAGCGTGTGTTACATACGATTGGAATGTCCCTTTTACAACAGTCACGAGATTGCTTTGCTGGCACAGCATTTCCGTGAACACAGCAGGTCAGTGGTCTCAAGGTGGGTGGTCACAGTAGGTCAGCCATCAATCCCCAGCCTGGGGACAGATGCTCATCCTTAAGGAAATGTGGATGTGGGGGAAGTTACATCCTTATTTTAAGGGCGTTGTTCTTATCTTTGGGACATAGTAAATACTTAAAGCAGATACACAATGCGTGCTAAACAGCCATGTCAGGCCCTTTAGGAAAAACAAGTTCAGGTCAAATTAGTTTTACATCAAATGGCTTCCTAATATACTCCAATATATCCTATTGCTTGCCATTAATTTATCAGTGGGTACCACACCAGGGGCCACCCTGAGCACGGGAAAGGTTCTGGAGATGGTGATGGGCTGGAGAGATGGAGCAGAAGTTGGACGCCTGCTGGAAGTTTCCATTTAGATTGGACTAGACTTTTCAGGACCTGAAATGAGACTGTAGTCAATATGTGAAAGTGACAGGGGAAGCGAAGGGTCTGTTCAGATGTCGTCCAGAGGCAGGGGCGGTGTGGCAGCTTGTGTGACAGAGCAGGCGTGTGAGGGGGAAACATCAGGCTGACTTTGACTACATCCTTCTGAGTCCAGCCCTGCCAGCTCGCAACTCTGCCCCCAGGCCTGCAAATATATAAGTGAATAAGTAAGTATTTATTGACAACCTACTATCTGCCAGGAACTGTTCTGGGTGCTAGAGATCCAAGAGTGAAGAAAATAAACCAAATCCACCCTCCCGTTAATGAACTTCTTAATCTCAAGTTCGTGTGCGCGATGAGCAATAAGCAGGTCACTGAGACATCCGTGCTTGGAGATGGAGAAAGTTTTCTTAGAACTGGTCAAACCAAGAAGGAAGGAAGATAGATCTCTCAGATCCGTCTTCACAAGAGAAGAATGCTTACAGAGCTAAGGTGCTTGGGAAGTGGAGTTTTGGAGAAACAAAGGGAAGTCCGTGTTTCTTTCCCTCCAGATAAGCCCTCGGGCAATCAGACTTCTGGGCATCAGCCATAGCTGGGGGCTGGTTATCTGGTGGTTGTAACTTCCTTAAAGGCAGTCCTTTTCTCCTGCAAGTCAAGCTCATAAATCTTTGTGACCCTTGAGTCATCCCTCAGGTTAAACAAGAAAACAGCAGACCAGCAAGATTAACTTCTTTTCATCTGTGTCTGTGTCGGGAACAAGGTGGAAGGGCGATCGTGTTCTTACTGAATTTACGGTAACCCTCAGGTACTCAGCTTCACGCTGATGGAATTTTTATGCTGATGGAGGAAGACAATTATATAATATGACAGGTGGTGAGCTATGCAGAAAATAATTCAAGGTAGGGCCACTGGGATAGTGGGAACAGGACTTCAAAGGGAGCCTTTCGGATGACATAGTCTTTGAGCAAAGCTCAGTGAATGGAAGGTGTGGTCCAAGGTGGCAGCTACTGGAATAATAGGCTTTCTTTAAGAAACAGTTTTCTTGGGCTATAATTCACCCTGCAACTCATCCATGTAAAGTGCATAATTCACTGGTTTTCAGAATGTTCACAGTGTTGTGCAACCATCACCATCAATTTCATGACATTTTCATCATCCCCAAAAGAAATCCTGCCCCCGTTGTCATCACCCTCCATCCCGTCATTCCCCAGTCCTAGGCAACTGCAAATCCACTTTGTGTTTCTATGGACTTGCCCATTCTGGGTATTTCATATAAATGGAATCGTACAGTATGTGGTCCTTTGTGACTCATAATGTGTTTGTGAGCTCATCTGGTGCCAGTGAAGATCAAAGGAGATAAAGTCTGTGTATGTGAAGTCGTGCTCTCTTATTAAGTTGGAATCACGTTGCCTGGATTCTCTCCGGCCCCTAACGTTGGCCGCTTCTGATAGATATGTCCTTTGATCTGACCCCATAACAGTCATTAGTTAAAAATAAATCAACAACCAAAAGTCCACTGGAAATGGTTTGCTGGATTGGTCCCTCAGTCACGCACTAAATTTCATTTCATTTTGATTCAATTCTGGTTGGAGTTGATTTGACCTCTGAGCACAGACTGACTGTGTACGGTTCATGGTCCTACGTTGAGTGTGTGGGACATTCCTCACCCAGGGACAGGCCCGGGACCACTAACGGGATAACACAGGGCAGTGCAAATGCAATGTAAGTAATAGGGCTGGGGACGCTTTAAGCACAGTGCAATGCATTTTTGCAACGTTTATGAATCTGTCTTTGCAACCGCATAGAATAGCTGGAATTCTCCCCATTGCACACGGGGGGAAACTGAGGCAGGGATCCTCATCTAGGAAATGAAAGCCAGGCCCTCTTTGATCGGTCCTTAGCTTTATTTTTTATTATGTCAACCTTGTAAGGGTTGAATCATATCTCCCCAAATTCAGATGTTGGAATCCAAACCCCCAGATCCTCAGAATGGGACCTTGTTTGAAGAGAGGGTCTTTGCAGAGATAATCTAATGAAAGTGAGGTCATTAGGGTGGCCCTAATCCAATGTGACCAGTGATCTGACAAAAAAGGGGAAGGTTGGACACAGAGATGCACAGAGGGATGATGATTTGGGGACACAGAGAGAAGACGGCCAATTGAGAGGACTCCACACCAATGAGAGAGGACTCCACACCAATGAGAGAGGACTCCGGAGAAACCAGCCCTGCTGACACTTTGATGCTGGAATTCTGGCCTTTACAACTGTGAGAGAAAAACCTTCTGTTGCTTAAGTCACCCCGTCTGTGGCACTTGGTCACGACAGGTTATATCCCACATGTGTCTGTCTCTCGCAGACGCTTGGCCTTCTTAGCATTGTGGCTTCATAAATCCCAATGTGAGCACATTGTCCCATCCCTGAGCAGCCTCTGGTCCCCCCGGGGCTGTGTCTACACAGGAAAAGTGCAAAGGGCAGAGGAACAATGGCCGTGAGCTCAACATGTGAGCGTGTCCAATGAATGAGCGTGTCCACTTTGTACTCCATGGAGAGCTCCTTCCTTGAATCACCCCGGCATTGTGTCTCCCTAAGGCTGAACCACAACTGAACCCGCTTCAGTCAAAGACCTGAGGCAGCTGTCCAGCTGTGGAGACAGAGCAGCAGGCCATTCTCAGACACACATCTCCTTCAGCTCGGTTGTGAAAACCCCAGAAGGGAGCAGCTGCAGCGCAGAGACGGCTGGGACGAACCAGAGTCAGGACGGAGCGTGTTAGCATGATCTCCAAACACGCACGGCCCAGCCATCACCTCCGTCACTGCCTTCAATGCCTGTGATGGGTCACCAAGCCCATCCACAGATGTGCTCCTGCCCACCGCCATTGGATTGGCCGTCTGGTGGTCAAAGATGGAATTCCATTGTTTATCTCTCACTCTCTCCACCTGGCCTTGAAGGTGACCACCACACCCACGACAACAAAAGCAATAACCCAGATGTGGATTAAGCCCGTCCTATAGCAAAGGCCTGGCTGTGGTGGAGCTTACAGTCCAACAGGGGGAGAGTTCTCGATGAATTGTGCCCACAAGCTGGGTGGTCTGGGGGGGTTACTCCAGTGTCTGTTTTCTCATCCATAGAATGGATCTGACCTTGAGTGTCTCCCGTGAGGGTCACACAAGATGATGACTCTGCGGCACTTGGCACGGGGCCTGAAACATTGTCAGTACCCTAAAAATGAAGTGTCATCATCATCAGCATCATCATCATCAAGACTGTCATTGTGACAATTTCCCATCCCTCCGTGGAGCCAGATCTGCTGTCTACTCTTGCATTGTCAACACAGTGCCTGGTGTCAGGCCCGTTCCTGAGCCCCAGACCTGTGCATCCAACTCCTTTCTGAGCATCTTCACCTGGATGTCCCGTGAGCAGGTCAAAACCAGCATGCCCAAAAGGAGATTATTATCTCCTTGCCTCACTTACTTGCCCCCACCCCGCCAAATTCCATTTCTCTTTCTATAGTTTATGCCTTGGTGACAGACACGATTCCCCCACTGACCAAAGTCTCGATTTGAAAATTAGTTTGGCCCCTTCTCTTCTTTCCTCGAGGTCCAGTTAGTCCCTGGGGTGATTGGAGCTCCACTTAGGATGCTCCCTGGCTCTCCCCCTCCTCCTCTTCCTCCACAGCAGCCCCGTCAGGCTGTCCGTCCATCCTCACTGCAGCAGTGGGCTCCTGAGCCAGCTTCTGCTCCCTGCCAGTGCACACAGGTTCTCGCAGGGGACACCAGCCTCTAAGACACAGGGCGGCCCCTGACAGTGGCAGAGCGTGTGACCCTCACACGTCCCTGAGGTGAAGGACCCACGATAAGACTCCCGAGGGACGAGGGACCCGCCCAGAGCACACTGGGCAGGGAAATCCTGCAGCATCTTCCCTTCTCAGAGGAGCACCCCAGCAGGGTGAAACAAGGATGCTCCCCAGCTGCAGCCACGACCCCATCAGTGTTAGGGACCAGACTTGGGGAGCAAAGGCCTTTTTGCGGCTAAGGACTATTTTGGAATATTTTCAACATTAACATTTTTCATCTATTCAATCTTTTCAGCTGAATTGGCCAATCCTGTCCTAAATATTGTTAAAATCATATCTCACTTAAATCTATTTTTTAGACTATTATAACTATTCGCTTAAGCAGAATTGACGAGAACTCCTAGAGGTGCCAGCACTCGATTTTTCTGCTTTGGGAGGGATTTCTTCCACTGTCAGAATCACTGTGTCCATCAGGAACTATTCACAAAGGGAGAATGCCCACAAACGGGGCCGCCCCAGCCCTCCAAGGAGACCAGGTGTCAGTGGGCTGTGAGTCCCGGCCAGGAACCCCAACACTAAGACAATAGCATGGCTGATGCTTAAAATAATCACAATTTCCACTCGGTGGGCAGGTGCTTATGAAGACTTGACCAGTGCCGTCAGGGGTGAGGTCCATGTGGATAAAATCAGAATTCGTCCAGCAAGTGAACGAATGTCACTTCCCCGCTCGAGTAGGTACAGCAGGAAGGGCATGGACATCAGTTTGAGGGACGCAAGTTCGAATCCCCAGGCCCCTCTGACCAACTGAGACCCGGGGTGCTCTCCATCTATTCATGCCTCGGTTCTCTAACCTGCAGAGGGCACAGCTGGCACCTCACAGAGCCTCGGGGTCAGTGACCACACATGCCCCCGAGGGTGGTGCTAGTCACCTGCAGCTTCCAGGATGCATCTCATCTGCTGCGTAAGCCAGGTGTCTCACTCCTGCTGTCAGTGCCACATTTTTCTCTTCCTGGTAATAGTTAGTGGCAACGATTTGCTGAGTACTTATTCACTTATGGATCTATTTATTTACCCAGATCCTAATTACCAGCCTACGATGTTATTGTCATCCTGGTTTTATAGACAAGAAAACTGAGGTTAAGAGAGGTTGATTAACTTGCCTACCGTGACACAGACAGTGAGGAGCCGAGCTAGGATGGAGATTTCCAGACTTCAAATCCTGGATTTCCCTTCTGTATTATGTTAAGTGTGGCTGGAGGCATCTAGTCAGAAAGGCAGTGGTCCTGGCCAATAAGATGCCCCCTTAAACACAGAAGGATCTCCTTCCTGTCTCCTGGGGAGCAGAGGTCCCCACTCCTCCCCGTGGCACCTCCTCCTTCCTTTGTCAGCCCCACCACCTGCCCGAGGGCTGCCTCTCTGCACCCCCTTGCTTCCTTCTCAAACAGAGCCTCCCGGCCGTCTGGGCTCAGCCGGTTTAATTTTTTCCTGCACCTTCCTCGGAAGCTGTGGTCCCAATGTGACAGACTGCGCCTTGCTGAGAGTTTATCTTGGTGATTTCTGGTGGAATTATTTAAAGCGCCCTGGGGTTTACCCTCTTAAGGCAATCACCACATCTGGTAATTGGACAGCTTCTTTGAGTGCACAGGTGTCTTTTTTACAAGCTTTGCAAATTCAGAGACTCGAGGGCAGCAAGTCTGGAAAAGCCTCTTGGATTTGGGACCTGACTGGTTAACAGCAGGATCAGATGGTGACAAATAACATATGACCTTCCTTCAATCTCAGCAGAAGGATGCTCATCCTTTGTTAATGATGCCCAGAGAAAACACACACTGTCAGCTCAGAGGCTGGGTCACCTGCCTGCCACGGACCCAAACCTATAGTTCCTTTGACGTGTGACAATGGAAGAGGCGACCTCCATGCATCAGGACCATCACTGGACCCACACCTAGGATTCTGTCCCCTGCTGCCTCCACGGGGAGTCACTCTGTCCATGTTCCCCATCCTCATTTCAAATCCCCAGTGGGCGCCATCCCTCCCGGTCATATAAAGAAAAGCAAGTCACCCACTGGACGCAGTCGAATAGGACTCATGCTGTTCTGGGGGGACAGTCGGCAGTGACTGCTCACTGGGCACACAGCCGGGGTCCCAGGGACTCTGGACGCACTCAGCTAGGTTTTGAGGGCACCGTCCTATATGGGAAACGTGCCCGGTGATGGGGCTCCAGAGGGGTGTCTCCTGCCACAGGGCACATAAATATGTGCCTCGCTGGGATGGACTTGAGAAGCCCGAAGTTTCCTTTCAACTCCAAAGCTCCCTGAACCCAAAAATCTACCAACACACAACACAGGTCCTCCGTGGCCATGCTGCCCCTCCCTCCGTCACCAGACCCAGAGGGGAGGCAACCAACTTTGCCGATGAAACCCTGAATCCCGCACCAAACGCGGTCAGGTCTGGGTTTGTTCCACCAAATACAGCGGCGATAACTCTATACCTGTTAATCCTGAGACTGAAAGAACGCCAGGTAAAGACAGCCACGTGCACGGCAGGAGCTCACGCAGCTCAGAAACGTCTGCGAGGGAAGAGCGGCCGAGACCCCAGGCTCTGAGGTCAAGATGAGGGACTTCCCAAAGCCCCTGCTGACAGAGGTCCATCTCACTCTTCTGGGGCTTCTTTCCAAAATGGAAAAAGCTTCTGTTCACTGCTGCTCTCACCTGGCCTCAGGGGCGCCCGGCTGGAGCTCCGTCCATCTCAGGGGCTCAGGGGAACGAAAGGTGACCTGCACTGAGCACGTGGCGAGCACTGAGCTTCTGAAGTCCCGTGAAGTTTCTGCTCCAGCCTCAGCATCGCATTGGACCTGGGTTCCATTATTTCCCACTTTAATTGAGGAGATGAGGCTCTGAGAGATGAGCAGTCTTGCTTCAGGTCCTAACTCAAGCGGTGCACCCGGAATTTGAAACCATGCGTTTGAACGCCTTGATCTAGCGCACGAGCGCTTCTTCAACGTCATCTCTACGTCCTCATTGAGGAGCGATAGGATTAAAACAACAAGAGAAAGCTAATTCGTCTTTTTGGTCGAATGATTCTATCTTAATGTGACAGATGACTGAGGAAGCATTTTCCACCAGCACTGAAGTCCTTTCAGGGTACGAATTGTCATCGTGCGCGAGGGCTGAGTGGAGACGGAAGTGGACACGTCCCCACCTCCCTCCAGGATGCCCGTCCTCCGTAAGACCTGCAGTAAAGGACCTGGTGCCCTCAGAGAGCTACCCTCAAGCATCGATATGGACTGGACCAGATCAAGTCACAGCCTCAACCTCGAGGGGCAGAACGGCTGTAGGATGTGTGGGATTCCGACAGTCACCTGACTGAGCAAATCAGAGTATTTAAGGAAAGAATGTTACCTGGAAGGCAAGTCCATCATGGAAGCACAGAGACAGAGCAGCGCAGAGGTGGGGTCAACGGCTCCCCCGATGCCCTCCCCGGGGTCAGGGCACCCCTGTGCTTTGGGGCCAGGCACACACACGATAGGAACTGGGGGGCATGGGGCTAGCACAGCCCGGGGTCACTGAAACAATTTCTCAGACCAATTAATTGCAAGGATGTGAACATTTCATTTCAAACTTACTGATAAAAATTTTTAAAAATAATTTAAAGATCTTTTTTGGGAGGGAGAGATTTTGTGGAGGGTGTGGGGCTGGATGACACAGTGAAATAATCATAAGAAAAGAATTTCTGATTAACAGTCATTTGGGTGGCCCCAGGTGACAGCTGACCAGCGCCGGGGGCCGTCGGATGGTTACTCAGACATTCTTGTCGAAACCAACCCTCTTCCCAATTCTCTTCCCTCCCCTTTCCCTTAGGTCTGAGGACATCTGCTTTCTTATTTGTAAATATTTCAGTCACATAACTTGCCACCCAGCCCTGGAGTGAGCCGGTCTCAAGGTGGGGCTCCCGCAGTCTGCCTTCACTGACGATGCTGCTTCATTTCTCATGAAGTGAGCGGACCCTTTGGGGTTGGGTTTTCCACTCCAGTCCTAATGTTAGGCTGACACGCATGTCCTTTGGAGGAAGTCGCCCAAGCTGATTCAGCAGGCTCTGGGTCCAAAGCGGGAGTCGGCCCCTGGCCGGGGGAATTCGCCGGGTGGAGGGACCCTCTAGACTTGCCTGAAAACTTCCCGTTGGGAGTTGCCCTCGACATCCCACGCAAATGTGATAGAATTTCCTGGTTTCAGCGCTCCTGATTGAAACGACTGGAGTTCACCAAGCCATCCGCGCACAGACACACGGATAAACAAGCGAAAATTTAAAGCAACCGCTCGCAGCGGGTAGGCCCAGACTCCCCTAGGGGCTGCTGGCACACCCCTCCTTCCCAGCCTGCAGGGGAGGGTTTAGTTCCTGGGGGTATGTCGTGTCCACTTTTAATATTAACACTCAATTTGACTGAGCAGCTCCCTGCTTAGCTATGTATGGTGCATCTGGTCCAAGGTGGCCGGGCCGTGTGGAGCCAACAGTGGGCCATCCTGCCCCAGGTTCCCCGGGGGAGCAGCAAGGGCCCCTCCCTGTGTGACCCCTGTCAATGCTCCGGTTGGGGTGTTGCTGGCTCCATCTAACAATGAATTTTCATTTCTAGAGTCAGTCATGCGTTACTCAGTCAGGACAAGATGGGGTTTGCAAGTGGGACTGAAAAAGGGACAAGATGTTTTCATTTTGTTGTCTGCCAAACGAGCAATGAATGCTCAACTGAATGAAGTGTCAATTATTTCATGCAATGACCTTTTTTTTTGGCAAAGAATCTGTTGTTTTGCTTTTTATAAGTTCCCTACTATTTCACACCTTAATGTTTTTCTTCTCCAAATGACAATCTTTGGAAGAGATCTCTTGTTTTTTTGTCCAACTTCCTATAAAGATCTATGTAGCTTTTCTGTACAAAAAGATAACTATGTAAAAAATATATAGATTTATATATTATGTGTATATATATGTATTTATAAGAATTAAGGTTCTAACGTAACCTGCAAAAATGATACCAGCTATTGTTAGTGGACGACATTGTTGGTGACCTTGAAGTACCTGTTTTGAAGGTTGCTGGAATGTTCTATTGCACTTGCAAATTTTAGAGTTAATTCGCTTGGCAGCTCTTGTTGCATGCCCGCTGCATGACGGGTGCACCTGGGCACTGTGGCGGCAGAACCCGTCTCTGAGAGGTGCCCTCCCTACATTCGCCCCGGTGAGCAGTCACCTTGCTTTGGAGCTGGAGGAAGACCCAGCCGGGCCAGAGGCTGGGCCAGGAAAGGCATCTGCTGGGTTTGGAGAAGGAGCAGAGCTTTGGGGCTAGTGCACACCGTGATGGGAGAAGGGCTGGGAACAGAGGATGCCATTTGGGTGGAGGGAAGAATAAGAAGGTTCTAGAAAATATGGGCAACACCCAGACTCACTATGACTCCGATTTAGCAGTGGATCCACTCCCGGGTTCTAGCAGGCTCCCATGCGTGGCTCCTGCAAGCCCATCCTGTGACTTTGCCAGCGAGGACGTGCAGGGGGAAGTGACTGGTGGTAAGGTTGTTTAGAAACAGTAGCAGTAACAGTAACAGACTCAGAATCCACTGGAAAGGAAGAGAAAATAGTCTCCTGAGGTTGCCATATTTCAGCCAGGGATAAATCAGACTAGGTCTTCAGTAACATAATTAATTCAACAGTTAAATGTCAGAAATTTTCCTTGGCAGGAGGACGGCCTAATGAATTGAAGGAGGAAAGGATGTAATTTGGGAAACATTAAAACACCCAAACTATTTATGCCTCTGAGCCAGAAAAATTCTCCCTATTAAAGAGATTTCTTTGGTTTGGGTGCATTAATAGGACACCTATTAGCACCAGCTCATAGACAAGGGTGAAACGGGGGGCTTTGACCTCCGGGGGAGGATGGAGCACCGACACCTATCTCCCTGCCCCCCACTTGCTGGGTGCACAATCCCCACATCGCTCTGGATTCCCTCTGTCTGTCTGTGCTCTGGGATCCCAGGTGGCCCGACTTCCTTCTCGAAGGATAAATGGAGCCCCGGGGAGGGCAAAGGCCACTTTCTCTTGTCTCTCATCCTGACTCCGAATTCTGTTCTCACCATGAATGCAGCAAGTCCAGTTTCAATCACCCCAGCCGAATGAGGACCCAGCTTGTGCCTGCCCTGGGCGGAGGCACCGACACTTCACCTTTAGGGGGAAGAGGGGGCACACGGTATCTTCTTCAGGGACAGACAAATGTCCCGGACTATCTCAGAGCACCTTGCGGGAGCATTCCCGTTGCCCGGTGCTGTGTCAGGTGGCAGGACACCTCACGAATGAGGTCAACCTCTGCTCAGGCCGCCCACAGCCCAACGGGGACAGACGGACATCCAGGGTGCAGTGTGAACTGGGTGATGCTGAGCACCATGGCGTGGCTACCCGGCGGAGTCCTCACAAGAGGCCTTGCCGGTGGCCCCTGGGACCTTAGCAGCTGGTCTGAGGAGGAAAGCAGGAGGGTCAGGACCTGGTGGGCAGGGGGTGGGGGTGGGGAGAAGTCACAGGGGTGAGCTGGAAGCCCCGTCCAAAGGACACAGTGACCGTGACCTTGACCTGGGCAGGGTTGCCATGGGGAAGATATGATGCTACAGAGAGAAATTCCAGGGACAGAGGACCTCCATGTCAGAAGGTGGGGGCTTCGCTGTCTATCTGGATTGGTGGGAACCTGGCCAGCTGCTCGGAACATTGGGGCAGGGACCAGACCCGTGGTAGGTAAGGTTCTCTGTGTTGGGGTCCAGGATGGAGCTGGAACACCGTCTGTGAACCCAGGCGGAAGCGCGTCCTGTGGACGTGTGGACTGTTGGTGGCAGGGATTGTGGTTGGGGGGCTGGCAGCCTCCGGGAGCTCACGCTGGCTCCAAGGTTGACGGAAGCAAGACTTTTTCCAGACCTTTCCCCAGGGGCACCCGAGCTCCTGGGCCACCTGCCGACTCTGGGCTGGTTTGCTCAATGCGCATTCCTCCTCCTTCCTTCTCGAGGGCTGGGACGGGCCTTCACTCCTCTTCGGAGACTCGGCGCCCAGCGTGGTGTGAGTCACGTGGTGGCTGCTCACTGACCACCAGTTCCACGTCACCGAAAGGGGGTTGGGTGCACATAAGGAGGTTCAGAGTTGGAGGCATCACCGTAGGCTGCTGATAACACTGGCCACGGAGGAGAGGGGCTGAAGGGGTTGGGCTGGAACACAGGGCCAGGCTCCTGGCAGTCTGGGAGGTCATGTCATAAAAGGCTTTACTGAGGAGGTGATGTTTGAGCTGGACCTTGAGGCATTTGGTATTTTCTCAGCAGTAGGTGTTCAATAAGTGCTAAGACCAAAACACTAACATTTATTGAGTGCTTGGTGTTTGTGTGGCACTGTCTTAAATGCTTTACGGGCGTTATCTCGTGGAATGCTCGTGCTGGCTCCATGAGACAGGTGTTGTTATTACAATACCCTTGCTGCCGAGGGAGAGAGGGAGGCTAAGAGGGGTAGGGACAGCTCCAAGCCCCCCGCTTGTGGATGCAGAATTGGACTTGAGCCACATCTGCATGATTCCAACCCCCTGTGCTTACACCCTTTGGGCTGCTGGGGTCGAGAGGCAGGAGGAGCTGTCAGGATAAGAGAGCAAACACAGGGAACGGTGCTGTAGAAACAGCTGATGTCAGGTGCTGGTTTTAAACCCTCTGAGGATGTGCAGACATCGTCCTGTGTTGACTCTTGTGCCCCGAACCTGCCCAGTGGTGGGACCGACAGCTCAAGGAACAGGCACTTCCTCATTGACAGGGACAAACCAGCTTTTCAGGAGCCCCAGGAAGGCTCTGCAGTTACACCACCGCCCGGGGAGAGAAAGCGAGGGGCCCAGCCTCCTTCTCCCTATTCAGAGGGCCCCGAGGTGGGCCTGGGTCCCTCTCCTCTGTCTCTGGGGGCAACTGAAGCTGAGGCTGGGAGGGGGTGTCAAGGGCCATGGGAAGAAATCAGAATTGGGCCCTTATCTGATGAGCATCTTTCTTTCTTTGTTTTTTTCAATGTCATTTATTTATTTACTTTTTGAGCTCACATTCGTCTATAACATTGTGCAGATTTCAGGTGCACATTATTATATGCCAGCTTCTGTGTAGGCTGCATTGTGCTCACCACTGAAAGTCTAATTTCCATCCGTCACCACACACATACCTCCCTTTACCCCTTTCTCCCTCCTTCCACCCTCTTCCTCTGGTAACCACCAATCTGTTCTCTTTATCCATGTGTTTGTTTATCTTCCACATGTAGTGAAATCATATGGTAATTCTTTCTCCAGTCTAACTTATTTCACTTAACCTAATACCCTCAAGGGCCATCCATATTGTCATAAATATCTTTTTTATGGCTGAGTAGTATTCCATTGTATATATATACCACATCTTCTCTGTCCATTCATCTGTCGATGGGCACTTGGGTTTCTTCCACGTCTTGGCTATTGTAAATAATGCTGTGATGAACACAGGAATGCCTAAAGTTTTTTGAATTAGTGTTTTCATGCTCTCTGGATAAATACCCAGTAGTGGGATGGCTGGGTCATATGGAATTTCTATTTTTAATTTTTAGAGAACTCTCCATACTGTTTTCCATCATGGCCACATCAGTTTACACTCCCACCAGCAGTGTATGAAGGTACTTTTTCCTCCACATCTTCTCCAAGAATAAAAGTAGACCATTGTCTTACACCACACTTAAAAATTAACTCAAAATGGTTGAAAGACTTGAATGTAAGACATGAAACCATAAAACTCCTAGAAGAAAATATAGGCAATATGCTCTTTGACGTCAGTCTTAGTAGTATCTTTTTTTTTTTTCCTGAGGAAGATTCACCCTGAGCTAACATCCACTGCCAATCTTCTTCTTTTCGTATGTGACTCACTGCAACAGTGTGGCCACTGACAGAGAAGTGGTGTAGGTCTGTGCCTGGGAATTGAACCTGAGCCACCAAAGCAGAGCATGCCGAACTTAACCACTAGGCCACCAGGGCTGGCCCTTAGCAGTGTCTTTTTGAAAACCACATCTCCTCAGGCAAGGGAAACAAAAGAAAAAATAAACAATGGGACTACATCAGACCAAAAATCTTCTGTAAGTCAAAGGAAAATATTAACAAAACAAAGACAACCCACCAACTGGGAGAAAATATTTGTAAACCACATATCTGATAAGAGGTTAATCTCCAAAATATATAAAGAACTCATACAACTCAACAACAAAAATATGAGCAACCCAATCAAAAAATGGGCGGAGGATCTGAACAGACATTTTCCCAAGGAAGGTATACAGATGGCCAACAGGCACACGAAAAATGTTCAACATCACTCATTGTTAGGGAAATGCAAATCAAAACTATAATGAGATATCACCTCACATCCATCAGAATGGCTATAATTCAAAGATGAATGTCTTTCTTCAATTGGGGGAATTTGTGCTCAGAGAAGCTCCTGGGAGAGGCTGTCAAATACTAACCCCTGACGATCTTGGAGAGAAGGATGGACAGCCGTCATCTGGGGTGTTTCTGCCGGGCAGGTATGGCCATGAGCTTCCAGGGCTCCCCACAGGGCGCGTCTGTGTTCCAACCACAGTAACGGGCCCCAACGCCATTGTTTTTGGGGTGGGAACCTGCCCTTTCAAGTTTCCCAGGCGTAGGGTATCATTAACTGTTCAGAAGGGTGGGTCCCTGCTTTTTGTTTTTTAGGAGAAAACACACCAACTTTTCCTTTTCCCCTCGAAACACCCCCTGCCCACAGTCTAGATTCGGATTTTGAGCATCTCAGATCTCTAAGATGGGGACATAGGCACCCAACGCTGGCTCGGCCGTGGACCCCCCAGACCCCCAGCGTCCATGGGCACTGGCAGTTTAAGGACCACAAACCCACATCGTTCCCCCAAAGAGAGCTGTGTCTTCCTGGGAACATGGCAATGATGACTGACTTTTTTTCCCCGACTCTCTTTTTAAAACATTTAAATGTGTATTCTATTTTCAAGAGTTTCTCCATCTGTTCCATGCTCTGTGCCATGTCAGTTAAGCCCCTAACATTCCCCAGGTCCGGCCCTCACCAAGGTGTGGCATAATTAATGACAGTTTTCTCTTCCCACACGATTCCCTTAAGAACAAGCCCTTTGTTAGGTGCGCTCTCAGATGATCATCCAACTGGAAATTTGTTTTTGAGCGCTAAAGCCAGTAAACATGGCTTTTCCCCCTGGCCTGGAGTGTGGCATGATCCCAGACATCTTAATTACAGGAACGTGAAGAAATACCAACACCCTAACACCGTTTTTTTTTTCTTAACAAGATCAAACTTAATTTCTTCAAGCTAAGCCAAAAATCAGATTAAAACGTCTTTGTGGAGACAAACTGGAGCGTCTTGTCCTGTCGCAGAGCCTGAGCGTGCAGTCTGTCCTGTCTCCAGAAGCCCCAGAGCCGAGGTCCCCCATCTCGGGACTGTTTCTTATTTATGGAAAAGAAGTGACACCCGGGACAGCAAAGTCGCAGATCCTTCAGATACAATTTATTTAGGGCTTTGGCATTGATTTAAAAAGTTAGATCTCGTATACATGTTATCTATTTAAAGATCAAGTTAATGTCGTGGGAACTGTTATTAAACTAAAAATCGTGGAAGATGTAAACAGAGACTTAGGAGCACTCGCCACACAGCAGCTTAATGCCAGGTGCCCCGGGGCAGCTGGGGGAACAGACCGTGTGAACAGACTGAATAGGGTGTTCCGAATTATGAAAGGGATGCAGGAGCTTCCACAAGTGGGGGAGTCAGGGGCATCTCAGGGCGGTTTGACCCCAGTCTGGATCCAAGGGCAGAGGAAGCAGGAGGGGAGAGGAGAGAGCTGCTGAGGGATGGATGCTCCGAGGGCATCCTGGCTCAGGCAGCAGGAAGAGGTTTGTGTAGGACC
This sequence comes from Equus asinus, assembly GCF_041296235.1. Classification (NCBI taxonomy): domain Eukaryota; kingdom Metazoa; phylum Chordata; class Mammalia; order Perissodactyla; family Equidae; genus Equus; species Equus asinus. The sequence continues at coordinate 23,797,457 of NC_091790.1, read as the reverse complement.
AGCAGAGGGCAGGTCACGTGGGCAGGGGACGGAGCCGATGCCAGATGACAGGTGTCCTTGAGAGCCCCGTTCACAGGCACAGGCTTCATTCATTAGCAAACGGGGAGGCTCTTTATAAGGAAGGAAATCTCACCGTCAGACCTCAGCTTTGGAAAGTCCACTGTGGCAAGAGACGGGCTGGAAGGATGGGAGAGCAGGGGTATGGGTGGGTCAGCGAGGGCTCAAACCGGCCACAGAGAAGCCAGGAGGTGGCTGTTGACCTGCAAGGTATTCAGCTTAAAAAGTGGGACCCAGTGGGGGCTGGCCTGGTGGCACAGTGGTTAAGTTCGTGCATTCCACTTCGGCAGCCCAGGGTTCGTGTGTTCGGATGCTGGGCACGGACCTACACACAGCTCATCAGCCATGCTGTGGCAGCATCCCACATATAAAATAGAGGAAGATTGGCACAGGTGTTAGCTCAGGGCCAATCTTCCTTGCTAAAAACAAAAAAACAAAATAAAACAGAACCCAGGGCCCCTTCACGTGAGGCAGAAATGAGGGTGTACCCTATTTCAGCAGAGTGTGATTCCAAGGCCATGGGTCAAGATCATCTCCTCTGGAAGGGGAGGTGTGGGAGGAGGATGGAAAGGAGGCAGATCAGACTTTAGGGTTTAAGGTGCTGCTTGGCTACAGGACGGGAATTCAGAAGGAAGGACTGGGCTGAGGTAGAATTTGGGAACCGGTGACAATGAAAGTGGAGGCCACCGTCCAGGAGAGTTTGTGGGGAGAAGAGGTGGATCCAGTGTCGGGACTCAGAGCATCGACATTGCAGGGGAGACAAGACAAGAGGAGCGGCTGGAGAAACCGTGATGGGCGTTGGGGCAGGCGGACAACCAGGAGCAGAGCTGAAGAAGGAGGACTCCCGGCCCCGATAGGTGTGGGTGCTCAGCGGGGCTAAGGGTGAAACTCAGGAGAGGGGTGGAGGCTGGCAGGTGGGGGGGGGGTAACGGGGGAGGGGTGATGGTGTTGCTGTCCGTCTACCACAGGCTGAGAACCAGGGGGCTTCCCATTCGTTTCTTCTTTTAATCCTCACATGAGAGCATCCTTACATGAAAGCATCCTTTTTTGACAGGCGGGAGATGCAGTCATTCACCCCAGGTGGTACGTGACTGAATGTCCAGGAATGAAGAGCCTGCAACGACGCTCCCATCGAGCTTCACAGGGCAGGCAGGGCTCTGAGACCCCCATGTCCTCATTTTCTCTGTGAATTAAAATTTGCGGTTAATTCCTGAGAATGGGGGCACCTGGGGGAAGGCCCAGGATGCTTGAGAAACAGAGAAGATTTGGCACATTGAAGACTGGCTGGTTGGAAAGTGTCCATTTTGGATAATCTCAACCTGCTGGTCACTTGAGCTTCTCCAGTGGATGGGGCAGCCAGATGCACGGAGACGAGGATCGAACTGGGCAGGGCTGGGTCAGGTACAGTGCGCAGGTGGGAGGACCAGGGGCGAGCGTGCAGGGCTGGGAGAGCAGCTGCAGGGACCCCTCGCACAGTGCAGTTCCCTCTTCTCCTCCGTGCCGGGTGGGTCCCCGGGCCGTCCATCCTGTGGACCCTTTCTCTCTCCCTTGCGGTCCGGCCTTTAGAGAAGGCTGCCTGTGTCACCTGTTGAGTTCTTCCCTCCGCACTCCGTGGTGCCCCCCTCGGGGCCATCGCAGGACGCCTCGGGCCCTCTGCTAATCGCCCGCACATTTGTCTGTAGCAACCACGGGTAGAAAGGGGTCAGGGACTGCAACCCATTCATGAGTTCACTTCCCAAACCTGATGCTCAGCAGGTGGTGTGACAACGTGGACGTCTCCCCCCCTCCTCCCCGCCCTCCCATGGTCTCCTGAGGCCCTGGTCAATTCAAGCACCCATCTCAGGCTCAGCTCCCTCCTTGATGTCAGACCCTCTGCTAGACTCATGGTTCCCATGCTTCCCTGTGTCGCTTGTCACTAAAACGAACCATCTGCTTAACAGTTTACTTAATAAACTGCTCTGTGTGCTTGCTTTCACACCCGTCTCTGCCACAGAAGGCAAGCCCGGCCGGGACAGGAGCCGTGTCTGCACTCTCTCCTGTATCCCTGGGGTGCTCCGGTGTGTGCATTGACTGAATGAGTGACCTCATGGCAGCACATGACACGCCAGCAGCACGAGATCTGTGTCTCGTCTCCACTCTGCCATCAAGGGTTCCCTCCCCTGGAGTGCACTGAACCTCATGCGGACGCGGGTCGGACTAGATGATGTCTTGATGCTTCCTCTGAAGCCTCTGAGGTGGGGCTTTGTTGGGGGCAGTGGCCTCTAAAACCCCATTGCTCTGTGCACATACGTGTGCAAATTATTACTATTTTTTTTTCTGGAAACAGGGTCTCGCACTTTCATCAGGTTCTCAAAGAGTCTGGGTACCGAGAAGGCAAGAGATGCCACCACGGGGGTCCCCAGAGCCCAGTGCACGCGCTGACTGCTGGGTGTAGGCAAGCCCCGGTTGCCATGGCTTCCGTCCGCTAAGACCTTAAAAAGCGGACACTATTGAGGACTTTCTAGATTCTGAGCCTGCAGTAGGGACTTTCATCTATGTCATGGCATCAAGTCCCAACATCCAGCTGGGAGGTTGACACCGCTACCCCATTGCACAGAACTGAGAAGTCCAGGGCCAGATGCTCAGCAAAGCAGAGACTTAAATCCACATCTTCTGACTATTTTTCTTTCTTTTTTTGGTGAGGAAGATTGGCTCTGAGCCAACATCTGTTGCCAATCTTCTTCTTTTTTTTTTTCTCCCTGGAACCCCAGTACACAGCTGTATAACCTAGTTGTAAATCCTGGTTCTTCTATGTGGGACGCTGCCACAGCATGGTCTGATGAGCAATGCACAGGTCTTCAGCTGGGATTGGAACCAGCAAACCCTGGGCCGCCAAAGCGGAGCACGCAAACTTAACCACTACACCACTGGGCCGGCCCCATCTTCTGACTCTTTTCATCGTTTTCCTTGTTCTGTCAAAACACTAAATTGCTGACGGGTATAAAAACATGCTGATGTGATTGATGGAAACATTCTCACAAAAGCTTTATTCCTAATTCTTCAGTTTAGGACAATGGGATGTTTCCTCTTACACTCTTCAAACCGGTTTTTAAACGGATCGTTTTCTTGATATTCCTCAATGGCACCAGCCTTCCGTTACCCAACCACCCATCGCGTTTACGTAACGTTATGGCTGTGGACACAGCTTGTCAAAGGTTTGCTTTCTACGGAGACAGGACGTGTTGTCACGGAGGATTTCAGCTCAATGGCTCATTCTGCCCAGAAGAACCGGAGGGCTTCCGATTACTTGGGATCTGGCACAGGTGAGGTCGCGGTGCCAATGTAAATAACCGCGAGTTTGCTCGGAACAAAGACTCGAAGCTTAGCTCTTACTTCCTTAGAAATCGTCCCAAATAAGGGCCAGAACTGGAGCCAAGAGATCCACTTAACAATATTACAATGCGAGTTTTGAGGTTGTTAGGAAAGCATTAGGCTTTCTGTTGTATCGTAACACAAAGAACAATATGCCACGAACTTTCTTCCCGGAAAACTTCCTGGGCTGCGTACGAAGCTGTCTGCTGCCTCAGATTAGCTTGGCATCCACGACTGAAGGATAACCAACCCATCGCTCCCGGGAACACACTGGAGCCTTCCACGCCCTGGTCTAGCAGCTAACCAGATGCTCAGGAACTCTGAATTAGTAAAACCCAAAGGTTTAAACCAATTGGGTTTCAGGAAGTTGGGGCTGTTACTATAGCAGGAATCAGGGACCCACCGTGGCGTTTCTCCTGGGGGCATTCAGTGCTGCTCGGGACCGGATGAGGCAGCCTCGCTGGAGGCAAGTTGGTGAAGAGAGAATGAAGGGAGGCGGGAGCTCCGGCCAGGCAGGGTTGGAGTCACAGCCGTCCAGGCTCCAGGGGCACGGACACAGGCCCAGGCTGGCCCTGGGGTGGGCTGTGGTCCAGAGGGTCAGGGGCATTGCCGAGGTGCCCAGAGGCATCAGAAATCTACGAGACTAGGGTGGCTCCACGATGGCCTGTCTTCCTTCCCAAAGCCCCTTCCCCATGTGTCCAGAGGACAGAGGCGTGGGATTCAGCAAGACTGAGCATTGACCTGAGGACTTGTGTTACCCAAGTGGGTGAAAAGGACTTGACTGGACCCAGTTGAGTGATGGGACCAAACCTGCTTCTCACCCATGATCCTGGGAGTGGAGGCTCTGAGGAAGAGAGGATCCATGATAGAAAACAAGAGTGGTGTTTTCTCTGCCCCCTCGGGAGTGGTTTGTGTGACCTACGTCGCCATCGGACACACACACATACCCCCCTCCAGGATCTTGTCAACAGAGGCCAGGCCCCGGCCAGCATGGAGGCTACTCTCCGGGGCAGAGAGGGTGGGCAGGAGGGGTCCAGAGCTTGTGCTGTGGTTCCTGCAGCCCTCATCTCCTCCCAACCTGGCTCGGTGCGGGGACCGCACGATAGAATCAGCATCTTACTGACGTCCATGTGTGCTGTTTCTGAGTGGACCACCCGGCTCCGGGGACAGGCGTGGGGGCCAGCATCGTTGAATCATGTCACGTCTATCAAACAGGGATTGTCCTGATCACCTCTCATTGCAAACCGTTTGTGTGACAGATTCGACTTCTTTGGTTTTATAACCTGTGCTGCGGGAATGGGATCCTCCAGAGCGTGAGGAGGAATGAGATGGATTTCTCTGGCTTTGTTGCGTTTCCTCCAGAAGGTGAGCGCGCTAGGTTTGCGTCTGGAGCTGTGGTCGTGTGTGTCCCTGTTCCAGTGTCTGCCCGTCTAAGTTAGAAGTAGTGACACCAATGACGGCTAACACAGGCTGAGTACCTACTGTGTGCTTTTCAGATAACCCCCCCGAACAGCCCTAAGAGGAGGGTGCCCTTGCCATCTGACACGGGGTTCAGATGAGGAAAATGAGGCGCTCTTGGTGGAGCTGGAGCTGGAACTGAGACAGGACCAACCACTTCCTCCCTCACCCTCTGGGTCCCCAAAACATGGGACCCTCAAGCTTCCCTTCTTCAACATTTCCTGGATTCTTTTCCTCCTTTCTGCCCCTGTGGCCCCTCGGCTCATGTTCTCGTGTCATCTTCGTGGAATTGAATCATTGCATCCTTTCTGCTCCCGCCCTGGTGTGGATCTTTCTAGATGACCTCCTCACGGCTCCAGAGCTGCGTTCCTGAGAGCCCGGGTACCAAACACACCTTTGCTTTCCGTTCTTTCCTACCTACAGGACAAGATCCGTAGCACGCTGTGGAAAGTTCTTCCTAACAGCCTCCTCCCTGAGCTTCCAGAATCTTCCTGGACGCGGTCCCCAGAGCCACTGAGCTCTAGCTCAAACCTGTTGCTTTCCTTTTAATAGGATTCACTCATCCTCGGTTGGGACATGAGTGTGTCCGTCTTTCTGCCTGGAATGCCCTCAGCATCCCGCAGACCCCACCAAACTGCCTTCCATACGCAGCTCCAGGGTCCACTCCTTTTTAAGATAAAATTTACATAATATAAATCAACCATTAACTGTTTTAAAGGGTGCCATTTAGTATATTCAGAGTGTAACCATCACCTCCATCTAATTCTAGGACTCTTTCTTCATCCCGAAATGAAACTCCATACTCATCAAAGTCACTCATTTCCCCCTCTACCCGGCCCCCAGCACCCATCGATCTGCTTTCTGACTCGATGGAGTTACCTGTTCTGACGGTTTCATGTAAAAGGAGTCATATAATATGTGAACTTTTGTGTCTGGTTTCTTTCACTAGGCACAGTGTTCTCATGATTCATCCGTCCTGTAGCATGTATCAGAATTTCACTCCTCTTTATGGCTGAATAATATTCCACCGTATAGATACAACACACTTATCCATTTATTGTTGAAGGACATTGGGGCTGTCTCCAACTTTTGGCTACTATGAATATGGTTGCTGTGAACTTTTGTGCACAAGTATGTGTCTCAATACCTGTTTTCCACTCTTTTGGATATTTATCTAGGAGTTGACTTACTGGGTCAAATGGTAATTCTGTGTTTAACTTTTTGAGGAAGCATCAACTGTTTTTGAAAGTGCTTGCACCGTTTTACCGTTCCACCAGCAACTCAGAGGGGTTCCAACTTGTCCGCAGCCTCACCAACACTTCTTCTTTTCCGTTTTCTTGATTATGGCCGTTCTAGTAGGCATGCTATGATATCTCATCGTGTGTGAGCATGCGTGTGTGTTTTCACTCTCCCAACTGGAATGAATGCAAGGATGCTCTTTTGCACCTGTTGTATCTGCAGCAACTGGCACGATGCCTGGAGGATGGTGAGCTCTCTATGCATATTTCTTGGCTATTTGTCTGAATTAAATGAATATTTGTTACTCAGATTCTACATGATAGACACCGGGATAGAGAAGTGAAGAAGATGAGCATGCTTCCTGCCTTCGTGGGGTTTGCAGTCTAACAGGACAGTAACGAGCAGATAGAATAATCCTGTGTAGGGGTGGGATGCTAGGAAAGTCCAGAGAACTGCCAAAGTATAACCAGAAAATCCCACGGAGTCTAGGTGTTGGTACCAGGAAGAGTTTTCAGATGATCTTTGCCTGCAATAATGCAGTGGCAGGAAATTCAGATCTTTAAAAACGTAATTTTTATCACAGTAATTCTTATGCAGAATTCATACTTCATAATAAGGAGAATTAGGGGGTTATTTATAATATTGGAAATAATCTAAGGGTCCAGCAATAACAGATTGGATCACATCTACTGTTACATCTGTGGTACGCGTGGTGGAATATTACACAGCTTTTAAAAGTTCTGCTTTACTGACATTCCTCAGGATGCCAAGCTTTGCACGTAACTCTAGGCACATATATGTACATACACACACGTATGTGGCATGACTCCATGTGTGTCCGCAGGAGCAGAAGCACCTGTTCAACACACACACTCAGCTTATGCCAAAATATTCACATTTTATAACAGCTGAGTGGGGAGATTATAGGCAACTTTTATTTTTCTCATAGTTTTCATTATTTTACAATTTTATTGAGAATCCTCACTAGTTTTGTTACACAATTAAATTAATAAAATATTTCTAGAAATAAACATTATACTACAGGATTTTCCTGTGTTCAGTTGTCATATCCCTATGGAAATGGACATTCTATTTAGAAAGTCAAAACCATGCACAACACAGACAGCCCAGCCTCTTGGCTGGAGTATCATAAATTTTCTCCTGTCTCCTGTATTCTCCTTTTTTTTCCGAATGTTGTTCAGCAGGCACTCACGGCTGAAAGGACCCCAAACTTGGCATTTCTTTTACCCTGCAGGCCAACCTTTCTGTTCCTGTGAGACGCAGTTGACCTTGTCCATGGCTGATGGCTCTTTGACTGGCACCTGAGACTGGGGTTCCAGCCGCCCTCCTGTCCCTTCTCCACTTGCAGGTGCCAGGAGAGCCTCAAGGAGGCAGGACAGCCAGCAGGAACTTATTCCTCCTGGATGGGGTGATTGTTGATCAGAGTGTTGGATCCAACTAGAAGCTGCTTTGTGGGTGAGATGTGTGTTCTCCAGGTACAAACGGGATCATCTCTCTCTTCCTCTTCATTGATTTAAAAGTCAATGAAACCAGGGGACCAGCCCTGTGGCTGAGTGGTTAAAGTTCTGGGCGCTCTGCTTCAGTGGCCCGGAGTCACAGGCTCAGATCCCAGGTGTGGACCTAGTCTACTCATCAGCCATGCTGTGGAGGTGCCCCACATACAAAACAGAGGAAGACTGGCACAGATGTTAGCTCAGGGCAAATCTTCCTCTGCAAAAAAAAGATACTGCTAAGACTGATGTCAAAGAGTGTACAGCCTATATTTTCTTCTAGGAGTAGCCTGGCCAAAAATAAAGCAAGCCAAAAATAAAGCAAGGAGCCCAACACATCCAAACACACACATGCAACCCACACATGCACACACACACACATGCATGCACACACCCCACAGGCATACACATGCATGCATGCACACACACACCCCCATGTAAGCACACATACACGTTAATGTACCACAACTTTTCTGTATTTCGGAACCCCCCCTCCCCACCTTTGTCTAGGTTGTGGACAGAAGGATTTGGGGCCCTGACCCCCTCTGAAAAACCTGAGTCCAGGTATCCGAGGTTTGTTGACTCCTTGCTACAAACAGCTGGACTTCCTTGTTTTATCCCTGTCCAGAATGAGGAGAGAGTGTACGGCACATCTTTAAGAAGGTCTCCGTGTAACAGAGGTTGAGCCTCTAGATTGCTCAGCCTAAGCACGACTACGATATTTTGATGGGAAGATATTTAAAACACAGAGCCAAAATACGAAATGATCGAGACACCGGGTATCTACGAATCACTCTTCTCGATCAGAGCTGTACAAACTGTTGAATTCTGAACTGCCATAGACATTTCTGACTCTATTTCTTTTATTTAGCTGAAGGTGGAGAACTTAAGAAGAAGTAGATTTATTGTTTATACACATGGGGTGTGAGTTCCTCAGATATGCCCACTTCCCTCTTCAAAGTGGTAAGCCAGGGTGTGTATTTCCTTTCATCCTGGTGTGTAATTCCACACCACGTGCATGACACAAACACCACACACACGTACACACACACAAGCAGAGGCACACCCACACACGCACATGTACCAGTGTGCATGTGCTCTAGGAACAAGGGTTTGCCGTCAGGTGGGCGTTAGTCGAAGCTTGGCTCCCGCCCTCTCCTGCTGTGTGACGCTGGGCGGCTGTATAACCTTTCTGAGCCTCTGGTTCCTTACGTGTAAAATGGGGTAAAAGTGGCTATTTTTAGTGGAGTTGCTGTGAATATCCGTGGACTGAAATGCCTGACAGTAAATGCAAGCTCCTTTTCGTGGTGCCGAGACCAGAGCCTGCTAACGGCCTGCATGTCTGGCTTCGGCCTGGGGCTGCAGTGCTTGAGGCTTTCGAGGGACCGTGAGGCGAGAAAAGTAAATTTGGTGAGAATTTGTGGGTGTTTCCTTCTCCTTGTGCCTATCCAGCTATTTCCTAGCATCTAAAGAAAGCTCTTCAAGTATGCGGTCAATGCGTGTCGTTCCTAGACCTTAGGAGTAAACAGGAGTCCCTGGGGTGGTAGAGAATATGCGTGCAGAGAGGTGAGCACACCCCCCCCCCCTTCCTCCACTTCGCTGATTTGCATCGAAGGGGAGAACAGAATGAACATACATGGACACCAGTCACGCCATTAATCCCAAGAGCTGGATGCCCGTGTGGGCAAGTCCATGAGCCAGGCTGTGTGTGGCCCTACCAGAGGGACTGGAAAAGGCTGGGCAGGGCACCGTGAGGCTTGCTGAGTCCTAGTCAAGCCTTGAGAGCGCTCCCCGCCACCAAGCTGCTCCAGGGGTGCATTTCCAGACTCTGGGAAGCATGCCGTGAGGCGCTCGGAGCCCTCAGGAAAGGTCAGGGAGAGCCCCCGGTGCGGACAGGCTGGGGTCAAGCCTCCCTCCAGCCGCAGCCCGGGTCCAGGCCTGAAGGTGAGCGATGTGCTGCGTCTGCTCACAGGTCGAGGTGGAGAATTACCAGGAGCCAGGAAACTCGCCTTCTTTGGGGGAAAAAAAGCAAGGAAGGAATTAAATTTCCAGGGCAATTAATCCATCACCTCTGGGGGTTAGTCAATAATTTAAGAACTGCGCCCTGTGACCCGGGCAAGGCACATGGGCAGGTCGCCCTCCTCAACACTGCCTGGGATCCGTGAGAACCTGGGACCCACACAGGCTCCTAAGGTGTTAAACACGCATACAAGCCGGCTGACGAAGAGGAAGCCATGGCATCGGCGGCTGCATGCCAGAAGGCGCGGCCACCAGAGCCGGTCAGAAGTGCCTACTTCTGGTTGAGTTTGATTAATGGACTGTGATTCTCTTTGGTTTCTAGAGTAAAACCGTGAAAAGCCGCCCGGATGTGACAAGTCTCTCAGGAGTGTACAGCTGTCAGGTCCGCCTGCCGCGGTCCTGTATCGCAGAAAGCCAGGATGGATGGCCGGGGAGAGGCTTTGGGGCCGGGTGACTGGGCACACCCTCACACTTTCCTACAGCGAGCGCTCGTCACAGAAGGCTGCTCTGACCCGCAATCGGTAAGCTCTCGGTCTCCACGCCGGGTGCTTGTGTCGGCTATGAGTGTCAGCTTGTGCTCACCAAGAACGGGTGAGTCAGAGCCCTGCTCTTTCAATCGCCTTTATTCCAGTCTTATCTGTTCCCTCTTCCTAACGAAGAAAGAGGGAGAAGGAATCAGTCTTCCTTTCTGTCCTTGTGGTGGGCTGATGAAATGACCCCCAGGATACCCTCACGTCCCAATCTCCAGGACCTGTGGGTCTCACCTTATGTGGCAAAAGATGGGATTGTGTTAAGGGTCTCGTGAGCGGAGTTTATCTTGAATTTTCCTCATGGGCCCTAAACGCAGTCACACGTGTCCTTGTTAGACAGAGAGAGGGAGTGTCCCACAGGCACATGGGGGAGGAGGCAACGGGAAGACGGAGCCGGAGAGATGTGCCACAGCCAAGGGCGCCCGGGGCCGGTTTCCTGTTAAATATTTCAATAGAGAGACTGCCTTTTTTTTTTTTTAATAACTTACTGACAAATACCCAGCTGCTTCAAATCAGTGCATTAAGCTCCTGGGGCTGCTTCCTAAAGGCCCAGCAACAAGCGACAGGGAGCCAGCTCTGTGTCTTTTCAATGTTATCCTCCATCATCCTCCTAATTTTTTTTTTTTTTTTTTGCCAAGGAAGATTCACCCTGAACTAACATCTGTGCCAATCTTCCTCTATTTTATGTGGGACACCTACCACAGTGTGGCTTGACGAGAGGTGCTAGGTCCATGCCTGGGATCTGAACCCCAGGCTGTTGAAGTGGAGTGCACCCAACTTGACCACTAGGCCACGGGGCCAGCCCCCATTGTCCTCTTAACGTAACGCTCCCAGTGTCGTGAAGCATTAACTACTTCTTCACTGAGAAACCCAAGCAATTCCATCATAAAGCCTTGATGTTCTCTTGAGATCTTGGTGTTAGCTGTTTCCCCTGCTGTGTATTTGTCCTGAAGACATACGCACTTGCAAACATTTTATTTCTGAGAGCTCTTTATAAGCCTTAATTCTCAAAGCCCTTCTGTGACAACATGGAGGACTAATGTCTGCATTCCCAGTTCTCTCCTCTTTATGTCTATATTCACATTTTTATTCATTTACTCCTTGGAAAACGTAAACGTACAGAAGTTAAAGCTGTAGCTCAAGCCTCGGGCAGCGCACACTCTTAAATATTGGAGAGAATTCGTTAAACTGTGTTGGAAGCACCTCCTCTTCCTCTCTTCCTGCCCTGGGCTGTCAGCCCTTGGCCCGTGCCCGGGATCTCAGATGTCCACATGGCGACCAAGGGCACTGGACTGAGTGCAAATCCTGAAATGACACTAAGGTCACCCACCCTGGCTCCACGCTTTCCACGAAGTACTACCAGATCTAATTAATTGTCAAATGAAAAAATAAAATAATGAGTAAAGAGCCCCCCGGGTGACCCTCACTGGCCGCTGTCCTCACAGAGGTTGAACTCCTATAGGTGTGGGGCAAAGCAGCAGGATCCCAGTTGGGAACCTTCCTTCCGAGCTTGTCACCATCTTGCCCAGCACCACCTTCCTGCCTCAGGCAGGCTCCTCCGGGGTCACCCGAGTCTTCTCAGGAATGGAAAGGGTGCCTGGTACCCGGTGGGCGCAGCCGTGCGTGTCTGATGATGAGCTTGATTGACAGGTGAGGGCTGCAGAGCAGATGAGCCTGAGTCCCCTGGAGCTGAGAGCTTCTGGAACATGCCTGCGCCTGAGTCACCTGAGCAGGTGGAGACCCAACAGTTTCCTGGGGTCCCTCTAATTCCGTTGGCCTGGGATGTTGTCCCAACCTAGTCCATGGCTCCCACCCATAGTAACGGTGGTCTAGGACAGCCATTCTCAACCCCAGTGTCCGCTGAAAATCACTCAAGGAGCTTATCAAAAACATCGATGCCTGGGACACACCCAGGCCAGTGAAATGAGAACCTCAGGAATGGGGCCAGGCATCTGCATCTTTCTTTTTTCTGCTGAGGAAGATTCTCCCTAAGCTAATATGTGTTGCCAATCTTCACCCCCTTTTTTTTGGTGAGGAAGATTGGCCCTGAGCTAACATCTATGCCAGTCTTCCTCTATTTTGTATGTGGGATGCCACCACAATATGGCTGCCGACACTTGGCATAGGTTTGTGCCTGGGATCCAAACCTGCAAACCCAACTACTATGCCATGGGGCTGACCATGCATCCTAAAAGCATCTAAAATGAGTCGATTTTGAGCTTGAGTTGAGAACCACAAATCTAGGATTTAAAAAAAAAATCATGACTGAGTCTTAACTGCAGGCTGTGTGGTTTGTTGCAGAGGTTCTCAAACTGGTTCCAGCACCTGGTATAGTCTTAAATATTACTGAGGACCCCAAAGAGGCTTAGTTTATGTGAATTTTTTCTGTCAATAGTTACTATATTAGACATTAAAACAGAAAATTTTAAATATTCATAATCACATTAAAATAGAAGGAATCAACTCATTCTGTGTCAACATAAATAACATTTTTATTAAAACTAACTATATTTTCCAAAAGAAAAAAAGAAACTAGTGAGAAGAGGGCCATTAACCTACTTTGGTGTAAATCTCTTTAATATCTGGCTTCAGAGAAGACAGCTGCATTCTCGTGTCTGCTTCTGCACTCCATCTGTTAGGGTGTGTTGTTTGCAGTAAATAAGGAAAATCCAGTCGTATATACATATATGTGTAGTGGGGGACGGAAGGAATATTTCAATAACTTTTTCAGATAATTATGGATATTCTTCTTTTCGTCCACATGAAAACTTCATAAGTGATAGTTTCTTAAAGATTAAGGGCAATGTGGAATCAACTAACCTTTCATGTTCTCTGCCACCAAAATTTGTCCATCTTGACTCTGAATGGATCTTTTACTCACGTCCAATTTTGTAATCTCATGCAGTAGCCTTTGGAAAATACTGAGATATGTGGATCTTCCAAATGTTGACGCTTTTGAGAGCCTGAAACTCGAAATGGACAATGGCCAGACCATATGTAGAAATAAGATTGACCTACAACTGCAACAGCCAGCCCAGGAAGCCCACCCACTGTCTACAGTGACCAGCCCAGGAAGCCCACCCCTGTCTACAGTGACCAGCCCAGGAAGCCCACCCCTGTCTACAGTGACCAGCCCAGGAAGCTCTCCCATAGTCTACACTGACCAGCCCAGGAAGCCCATCCACTGTCTACAGTGACCAGCCCAGGTAGCCCACCCATAGTCTATAGCGACCAGCCCAGGAAGCTGGCTGCCGTAGTCAGATTGCTGTCTCTGTGACAATCCAGGAGAATAAACAATAATCTCTGTAACGGTGGGTCCCCAGTGCCCATGACATGATCAATAACTGACTGCTGTCCTACATTCCCCCTTCCACCTTTGGACCCATCAGAGAAAGCCAAGGTGCTCCGCTAACAATCACGTGGGACCCCTGTTTCTAGTAACCCTGCTCCAGCTTCCCCAGGCTCACCGCCTCCATCAGGGAACTCCTGAACCTTCCTTTTTTCTCCCATAAAGCTCTCCACTCCTCTGCCTGCCTCTGAGTCTCTGCTGGTGCTAGTGGCCACCCCCTTGTTACAGCAAACTCTGAACAAGTTGCCTTTCCCTGTCTCATGGGGGTGGTCTCTATTCATCTCCACACTTTCATTTCAAGCTATGAAAAAGATCACATTTGTTAATGTTGCTACCTGTCTCACCAAAAAGTCTTTAAATACTGTGATACCATCAAGCTCACAATGGTGGATAAAGAGTTCCAAAATTCTGATTTCTACCTGAAATCTCTAATCTTCTCATCTGCAACAAATGCTATCATTTCTTTGCCTTGGAGTGACATGCAGACAGTACTCACGTCTGAATACCATTGTTTGTCAACCTGTTGTTCCAAGTGAAATCTGTGTTCCACTAGTTCAGCTGGTGACTCAAAGGACAGCCCAGTGCTTGTCTTGTGACAGCTGTCAATCACTTCTGTGTGCATCAGAAGCCCTTTATGCTGTACTTATGGTCATGCATCGCACAACGATGGGGACGTGCTCTGAGAAATTCGTCGTTAAGGGTTTCGTCATTGCTTGAACATCATCGAGTGTACTTGCACAAACCTAGATGGTATAACCCACACACCCAGGCTGTAGGGTGCTAATCTTACGGGACCGCCATCTTATATGTGTCCATTGTTGACTGAAACGTCAAGTACACATGATCGAACTTCCATTTCATCACACAGAACACTAAAAAGACGTTTACACCAGGCTGAGATGGAATAAATTTAATTTTTGCTGCTTCACTAAGGAAAACCAGATGAAACTGGTTTTTATTGTTCTTACAAGCGGTTGGTGCTGGAGAGACGGGTGCAGTTCTGTGCCGCCTTGTGCTGGGAAAAGGAGCCGGTAGTGTTACCCACTGTTGCTTTTGCACCAGCAATGCTGTGTCCACACAGTGAAAGAAAAATGTCACAGCATTATGATGAAAATAGGTCGGTCCTCAGGGACGCCGTGAAGGGGTCTCAGGGACCCCAGTGTCTACCCGGCAGACCTGGAGGTCTGCAGCGTCTGCTGTAAGCTGCTACTGTAGTCGGCCTATGAGAGACAGGGGCCCAGAAGTGCCAGTGTGGCTTTAAGCTCTAAACACTGCTCTTCGCTTTTCGGTTCATAGTTTTTTTGTATATAAAAGAAAATGACTAAAATTTACACATGAGTCATCTGAGAACGGGGATAGATGAAAGAGAAAAGCAAGGGAAAGACATCAGTTTAGGACGGCATCACAGAAAGTGCAGGTGCAAGGTGACTAGGTTAGGAGATTGAGGACCAGCCCTGGGGTAACCAATAGCAACAGCAACCTTAAATTCCGGCCCGCCAGCACTTTCTGGAGGATCCTATGCCCTGTTTTCCTCTCTCTGCCCATCTTCCTTCCCATGCAACCCAAATACAAGGCCAATTCATTTGCATTCAGGAAAGCTAAGAGAAGAATTTCTAACGACCCCAGAGCCCACATTTAGACTGTGAATTCTGACTCACTTAGGGACCCTCCGGGCTGTTCTGGACTTCAGAAAGTGCAGGTATGCATCATTTCATTTTCTGAGTTAAAAGAGGAGATTCTTAGCTTCTCTGAGATTCTAATAAAACCTTAGAGTGGGTAAAAATTGGATGTTGCTGCTTAAATTATGGTTTTGCCTTGAGCTTAAAAAGCCTGCAGGAAACACCGCCCCGAGGGAGCACCCTGCAGGTGGGTTTCCTTTTGGGAGGTGGTCTCCTTTTTGGGGCCAAGTCAGTTCTGGGAAACCAAAACCAGGGCCCAAGTTCCCTGTGCCCACTCTTGTCCCAAGTCACCTGCTAAACCCAGAATCAGCACATCAGGCGTCACACTGTGACCGAAAGTTCGGTCTCTGAACCCTTCGCCAATCCAAATAACGAGAACAGAGTCTTGAGCGGAAGAGGAAAGGTTTTTACTATGCCAGGCACAGGGAGCACAGCAAGGGCTCATGCCTCAAAATTGCTAGCTCCCCGATGAAGAATGGGTAGGGATTTTTATTGGGGGTTTTGGGTAGGGGAGAGGGTGCATGTAGCTGTGCAGGCTGGCGTTTTCCCACCAGCCTGGTTTGGCCCTGAGAGGCTGCTTGCAGCAAGGTGGGGGGAGGGTGAGACAGGAGGATGGCAGGTGGGCGTCCTTCGCTGTTGTCTCTTGTCTGTCTTCCTGTTTGAGCCGGTTCGAGCGCTGGGAGTGAGGAGTTGAGGTCTGGGAAGCCTCCGCTCCTTGATATTCTTGAGACAGCGGCTTTCCTGGCAAACTCAAGGACACATGATTAGCCAAATTTTAGTGTGCCTCCAACTCCAGGCCCCCTGGGCTTTTAACAGTTTGTAACTCCCATTTAGTTGTAAAGCTCAAGGAGTCCAAGTTTAAAGAAACAGGTATTTACATATGAGTGGAGCTAGAGAAGCGGGAAAGGGGGTGGTGGGTTTTAGTTTTAACCCCATATACGCTGGGTTCAATGTGGGGGAATTGATATCAGGGCTGATGTTAAGAGCCTGTAACAAGACAGTGTTGTCTCCACTCCAACTCTCCATTCAATCCTTTGGTCCTAAGAGTTCTCAGAGAAAGTGGGACAGAGCAGCTTGATAAGATGACCACAAACTGGGGGTCCATTCCCATGGAGAAAGGGCAGGAACAGAGACTGGGTCCCCTGGAGCCAGGACTCTCTCCACCTCTCCTGGTTTGGGTTACACTCACTGGGCACACCCTGTGGTCATCGTCATTTGGACTTTCAGGTGACAACTGCCCATTTCAGGAGGGTGTTGCCATCACCCCAGCATGAGTGCAGTCACAATGACCCCTGTGAATCTCCTCATGGTTCTGTACTTGAGATAAATATAATCCTATCAGCACATCTCTGTGGAAATCCACATTTTTAGAGGTTCTTTATCAGACACAGATTGTCGTAAGCTGATACGCAACTGCTTTCCAAGATGTCGAATTCAAGCAGAAAGCTCTGTTTTGATAGACACATTTCCCACCGAGGTGTCTCCCCTACGGAGCTTCTGGGACCTATAAAAATAGAACTCGTTGTTGCAGCGATGTGAGCCACAGACGCTCAGCGTGGGCCGTCAGTGTGGTCCTCAAGGCCAGTGAAAGTTTCTCCCTGAGCGGCCCTGGGAACTGCTTTCTTGAACAGCAGGCGTGGCTCAGGTGGGCTCCCCGGGGAGAGGCAGCATGGACACCCACATCGTCAGCGGCTGGAACGACACGAGGAAAAATAATTGAGTCCCTCTCTCTCCCCTGTTGAGAACAGCTAGCACACAGGCTAGAGGGCCAGGCGCTCGGCTTTCCAGCATCTTCCCATGTGGGAACTGAGGAAGGAACAAACGAGTCCAGAAATTAGAGATTTTACAAATGGCCTCTGGGGGAATAATTTTATTTTTCTGAATTCCTCTTATCCTGTTCCCCAAATCTCTATTGGTTTCAAGTGTCAGGCTAATCGAGACCAGAAGCGGGTTTATATAACTGAATATTCTAGAAATTGGCATCTATAGAGAGGAGTTAAATCTCATTTTCTTCTCCTTAACAACATAGACATACTAATATTAGAAACACAAGCAGTAGGTGAATGGTATTTAAAGGAAATGGAAATTTTTTTTTCTTCCTAAAGCTAATAATGGCTTTCAATTCTACAAACTTGCCTTCTTATCTACAACACTATTTTTTATTTAACAAGTGAGAGCAGTCTGTACACAATTATCTACTTCATTAGTCTTATGGCCACTAAATCTGCAGACTCAGTTTGTAATTTTAGCTATTAACATTTAAAATTCAGCATGGACCTTAAAGGGATATAATATCACTTGGATCAATAATTTCTTACGCACTTGAAACGCAAAGGAATAGGGAAAAAAACAAGCCAGAGAATGCTCTCAAAATTTTGATACAGGCCCCTTGGTTTTCAAATTAATAGAGGTTAATTAAATTTGCCACATCCATCCACTGTAATGGATGGAAGCCGTGCGGCTTGGATGCTTCCAGACGCCCTGCCCCTGTCCTGCCGCTCACCAGTGCTGCACGGCTCACTGCCTGTTGGAAAGCTGGCAATGCACTCTCTTTAGGCTGCTCCAACCTCTTCTCTGGAATCCTTATTTCAGAGAAAGCAGGGATGGTAAACTACCCCAAATTACCAGGTTCCTGGGACCCGGAGGCAGGCGAATTCTCTTCCTTACTCTGAGCGGATGGGAGGGAGCTGGGGACAGTCAGGTGGTCCTTTTGGTTCAGCAGGCAGCCACCCATCATGGCATTGGGAGACCACTGCATAGTTGTAAACGAGACATAGGCTGAAGGGTGATCTACTGGGTTACTTTATATGGAAGAGATGCCCCCCGGAGATCCGTTCATTTGATGAGTGGCTTGCCACCATCTCGCATCACTGGGATGCAGTCTTCCCTGGTGGGTGTGTCTCAGGTGTGATGAGGAGGATGAGGGAAGTGATGGAGGGAAGGATGAGGGATGAGCCCCTGGTGCTGACCCACCACCACAGACAGGGGCACTCGGGGACAGAGCCAGTGCACAAACACACACACACACAGGTCACATCCTTTCTGCTCTGTTCCTATGACTGATGCAGCCCAGAGTTCCAAGGCATTTTACAGAGATTTTGAGAGAATGAAGTTTACGGCGTGTACCACTCAGTGCATTTTTGTATTCTTCCCAAACCACACTGAGATGAAATTTCCCAAATCTGAACTTCCTGAGGGGGCTCGGGTTCCAGCATCCTCAGCCCACAGTGTCCAAGGATGGTGACAATGCCTTTCGAGGTTGTTTCTGGTGCCTCTGGGCTCTGCTTTCTCCATTCCTTCCCCTCTTCTGTTGAGAAATGTTTTGTCTCATCTCTGGGTGCCCACTCTTGTTTTCCTACCAATACACACCAACTCCCCAGAAAGTCTCTGAGATGCTGAGGGTGAGTATTGGCTGGAATGAGTCAAAACTACCACCCGTGGTTAATACCAACAAACATTTCAGGGCAAATTTCTGTGTTGTGTTGTGTCTCCCTGGGGTGTTTGTGTTTTAGCTCTAACTGAAGCAGACCTTTTGTCCCATATAAAGAAATTAGGGGGCCATGATGAAATGAGAAGGAGGTAAGTCCGGACAAGGGCCCTTCCAAGGCCCCTGGGATTGGCCCACGAGTGGGCCATGAGCACCATCCCAAGCTATTGGCAGAGCAAGGCTCGGAGCTCAGCCACAGGGACGCACAGATCTTGCCTCCTGTTGTTTGCCACGTACCCTACGTCTTCTCCACTTGGTGCAAATAGGCTTGTATTTTTGAGAAAAATTAATGGGTTCTTCTGTTTTGCATTTTCTTTTTATGACTTTCTTCTTAGCACACAACTGTCTTGAGGGATAAGGGACGGCCTGGAAGAAATGCAGTGAGAGAGAAGGAATAATCAGCTTCTGACACTCAGACAGTCCATGCCGTGAGGTGAACTTGAAAGGCAGGGAACCTGAGGGAGAGAGAGAGAGGATGCTCCAGATGTCCTTGTCTGCGCCAGTGCATCCGCCAGGCGAGAGCGCACAAGCTGTGGTTTTATGTCAGGGAGGGACTTGCACTAAGAGGAGAGAGGCTGTGCATGGGAACCTCTCTTGCTGTCCCAAGGATAATAGAAAAGCGAAAGGGACAGTGGCTGAGGGACAACGGAGGGCAGAACTGCAGAAGATCCGAGGGTGGGGCCTGCGGGCAAAGGGCGTCCGGGCAGCCGTGTCCCCACCTGAGGCCTGGTGGGGTCGAGGGGCTGGGAGGTCTGGGCAGGCCTGGAGGGCCTTGTGTTTCCCCTGGTCCTCCTCGGGTCCTCTGGACATGCAGGCTGAGGGGAAAGCCAGAGGTCCTGCCCTCGCCCTAGGGACAGGGAGAAGAGGACCAGAGGACAGCAAGTGGACTGCCCGAGGCCACGTCCTCATGAGCTGGGAGGCACACTGTTTCAGAGGGGACTGTGGCCAGCAGAGGGGCTCGGGGCCAGCAGAGGGGCCCGTGGCCAGCAGAGGGGCCAGTGGCCAATAGAGGGGCACCTGGCCAGCAGAGGGGCCTGTGGCCAGTAGAGGGGCCTGTGGCCAGTAGACAGGCCTGTGGCCAGCAGAGGGGCCAGTGGCCAGCAGAGGGACCCAGGGCCAACAGAGGGACCAGTGGCCAGCAAAGGGGCCTGGGACCAGCAGAGGGGCCAGTGGCCAGCAAAGGGGCTTGGGGCCAGCAGAGGGGCCAGTGGCCAGCAAAGGGGCCTGGGGCCAGCAGAGGGGCCCAGGACCAGCAGAAGGATGTGTGGCCAACTGAGGGGCCTATAGCCAGCAGAGGGGCCTGTGGCCTACAGAGGTGCCCGTGGCCAGCAGGCACCAAGGGAGATTGAGCCCAGGGAAGGGCTGAAAGCACAGATTACAGACAACAGACACCAACAGCATGTCCAGTGGGGCTGACTGGCCATGGCTGGTGAGGTGGACCAGCCATTGCACAGCTGACCAAGCAGGATCCAGGGGGCGGGGCAGGGCTGATGACCTCTGACTGCTTCCCAAGGTCATACGAGCTCCCTGGTCCTGTGCCCCTGATGTCATCTTTGAGCGTGAGGAGGAGGAGGCAGGGAACAAGCCCCCTGAAGAGCGAGCTTTACCGAAGGGCGCACTGAGCACTGGGTCACTAGATTTAATGGCTGTGGACAAGGCTTAGCTAGTATCTCCACCTTCCTTTCACTTCCATCAAGATAAGGAAGACTCATTTCCTTTGCACGTCCAGGGTGAGGTCTGAGTAGATGTGTGGTCCCCACACCCGCCGTCTTGCATGTGCCAGCTGGGGAATGGGGGCCTTTCCCTGTACCCTGAGTTTAGGGGTACAAGAGAAGCGATGGGGAACTGGGGAGGGCAGGGTAGGGTAATACGGGGGGTGGGAGGGATGAGGGCTGACAAGCACAGGGGTGAGGGGAGCATCCCATGAGGCATGCAAGCCAGACAGAAGCAGATGCCATCACAGCGGTTCCTCCCAGACGGACACCTGGTCCAGCCTGCAGAGCCCGTGCTCAGGACGCCGCTGCTCTGCGTACACTGCGTGCAGGTGAACGGAGGCTTTGAGGTGCTCCCCACATAGAATGGGTACAGGGACAATTTGGTGGAGCAGAGTCCTCAGCACAGGGAAACCAGGTCAGGGAACGGAGTGGATGACCAGTCGCCCGAGCCTGAGCTCTGGGTTCGCAGGCTGCAGACCTCAGTCCGTGTTGGGGAGACCTTTGTCAGGGGGGTCTGGCCCACCTCCAGGCGCCACTCCTTCCGGACACGAGCACATGTGGGCCGTTTTTCACGGAGCAGATACCTGTCCATCATTGTCATCAAGGAAAAATAGTCCTGGTGCCACCAACAGAGGCACGTGGCTTTGATCAGATTTTAAAGAAACTGTCAAACTTTTAACAATTCCCCCAATCTGTGTGTCATGCAATGGTCTCTAAAATAGGTAATGTGAAACTTGGGGGATAAGGTATTTAAAGATAGAACGCTGGTGTCTGGCTGCACAAAGTGGGAACGAGCTAAGCCAGCACCAGAAAGTTGAGGAGGTGGGGAGCGTCTGGACGGCTGCCTCGTGGTGGCACGGCTGCAAGGACAGCTCAGCGACACCGTGGAAGCGACGGCACCTCATAGGCGGGGGACTTTTCTGCAATTTGCACGGCACGGCGTGTCTCAGCTTGAAGCATTTCTGCAGCTTCCCCAGTAAACTCGCAGCTTCTCTTCAAAGATTCTTTTTATTTTTCTTTTATTGCAGGAAAGCTGCCCTGTGAGATTTCTAAAGCTCCTTCATCGAATCCTTCCCCCTTTTGTCAACGGGCTTAACAACATTACCCATATAGTCTGCCCGCTGATTGAAATATGTGATGTACTTTTCATCACTTCTTTTCAAATGTGTTAAATTCAGAGGGCGATGGCCAGACGAGAGATCACACAGCATCCTTTTGGCACTTGGATCTTACTTCTGCTGATTCTTTCAGTGGCTTTCCTGAGCTCTAAGCTGAAGGTATTTATAAATGGGCTAGCTTGTTATTTACCTCTCTTCCCATGCAAAGCTTATACTGAAGCTAGGATAAGCTGTAAAGCCATAGCATTTCCGTTCGTGGGCTGGAAGTAATGACTGTGCGGAGCTCCGGTTCACAGGAGCATCACCAAAGGAGTGGACGTACTCGGGCATTCCATTGCTTTAAACCGACCTCCTCGGACTCTCCAAAACCTTGTCTTTCTTAGATAAAAACTCAGAAAGTTGGGAGCTAGTGCAATTAAAGATAAGGATAGTCAGGGTTCTCCAAAAGCCAGAATCAACAGGGTATCTGTATATATGGGTATTAAGAGATTTATTTTAGTTAAAGAGTTGGCTTTCATGATTTGGGGGGCTGGCAGGTCCGAAATCCACAGGACAGGCTGGCAGGCTGGAAGGTCAGGCAGGGCCTCTAGGTACAGTCTGGAGGGAGAATTCGTTCTTCTCTGGGAAACCTCAGCCTTCGCTCTGTTGTCCTTCAACTGATTGGATGAGGCCCACTATCCAACAGAGAGTGATCTGTTTACTCAAAGCTCAATGATTTAAATGTTCAGCAGACCTAGAAGATACCTTCAGAGCAACATCTGGAGTGGTTTTTGGCAAAATATCTGGGTACTGTGGCCCAGCCAGTTGAGACATAATATTTAACCAGCACAAGATCCCACAAAGCTCTTTGAGAGTGTCTCCAGATCAAATGGGGTCCTTGCTGACATATGGAGAAATGCCTCTTATCTGAAAACAAGGAGGAGAAATGATGCTGCAGAGGCTTCTGCCTGTAGCTGCCTCTGCTCTGGAGGCCGTAGCCTGGTCCCTGGCAGAGATGGGTATAAAACTGGGAGCAAATCCACCTTGCAGCGCCCACAGCATCCCAAGATAGCAGATCAGGGAGCCGCCCACGCCCCAAGTGGTTAGCAGCCAGGCACACACAGCTTATGGAGGATGCTTAAAACTCCTTTCCTTAATATGGATGGGCCTGTAATTCGCAGAGTCCCTGCAAAATGAAGATGTGGGGAGCCTTCTTCACAAATTGCTGAGAATTTCAAGACGGCAAGAGCAGAGTCTTGAACCCAGCACGGTCGCGCATGCCCTTGCAGCCAGCCCTGACAAAGCGGCCCATTTCACTGCTAGAAATCCCACAAAGGCAGTTAGTGATTCAGGGGGCGTCCTCCGCCCCAATCCACCAGCCCTACCGATCCTCCCCGATGGGGCTGTCACTTCTCCAGACTTGTGGGGACCTCTGTGTCCATGCCCTCCTGGAGGGCAGATAAACTCTTTGTCCCTTGTAATTCTGAGCACCCTTCAATTCAGGATCCACCAGCCACATTGGGCTACCTAAATTTAAAATAACTAAAATGAGATAATATTATAAGTCCAGTTCCTTGCTCACACGAGCTGCATCAAGGGCTCACTGGTTTCGTGGGGCTTGCAGCTTCCACAGCAGACAGTGCAGATAGAGAACATCCCCATCAGCACAGGAGGTTCTACTGGACGGCTCTGGTCCAGATCTTCTCCCCTGCGGTCTTCAGTCTTTTCATCCTTTTTTCTGCCCACTCCCTGGTCCCATGTCTTCTGCTGTTGGCTGCCCTCGCCAGCTGATTCCCACGGATGAAGCTGCCAGGGTCCTGATATCTGCAAGATGATTGAACGTTTTTCTTTCTCCAGATTAATAACACTGTGGACAACTCCTGCATGATTTGTGTCCCAGAATGATTATCTCCTCCTGCTCTTCCACACGTGTCTATTCTCAAGTCCACAGTGAAATAGAAAAAGACCCACTGCTCGTATGTGTAACTTCCCACAGAGCTTGGAAACCTTGGGAAGAATGGTGCAAGTGCTTCTGAATCTGGTTTGCTCACACCGGGCAGTGGAATTCTATGTAAAAGATAGACAGGATATTTCTTACCCCTATATTGATGAAATAATGTTTAGAGATTTTTAAACTCAAAGATTTCTGACTACATCAACTACAAAAACCAATGATATGGCGGGGTTCTTCCCTACATGCGTTTAACATATCTGAATTTGAGTTATGCCTGCTCAACGCTGAGAGGAAAAGAGGTGAATTACAATGTGAACGGTCCGGGAATTCAGCATCCCATTCAATCGACAAGCACACACTCCGGAATGAGCTCTCTCATGGCCTGAGGAACAGAAGCTTCTCCAAGCATGGAAATCTTGTGTGACTCATGATTTAAAGTTATATACGTAGTGAGACTGAGACGTAAAAAAATAATTTATTAAAGTGAAATTCACATAACATAAAATTAGCCATTTAAAATAAACAACTCAGTGGCGTTTAGCACATTCACAATGTTGCACCACCACCTTCATCTGGTTCCAGAACATTTCTAGCATCTCAAAGGAAACCGTGTGCCAATCAACAGCCACCCCCATTCTCCTACCCTCTTGTCCCTGGCAACCACCCATTTGTGTTCTGTCTCTAGGGATCTATCTATTCTGGATATCTCATACAAACGGAATCATACAATGTGTGACCATTTGTGTTCATGGATTGGAAGACTAAATTAATATTGTTAAGATGTCTCTATTACCCAAAGTGATCAACACATTCGGCACAATCTCTATCAAAATTCCAAAAAGCTTTCTTGCAGAAATGGAAACGCCAATCCTCAAACTCATGTGGAATTGCAAGGGTCCCCAAATAGCCAAAAAACAATCTTGACAAAGGACGAAGTCGGAAGACTCGCGTTTCCTGATTTCAAAACTTACTACAAAGCCGAGAAACCAAAGCAGTGTGGCGTCAGCATCAGGCTAGACTGACAGACCACTGGAATAGAATTGAAAGTCCAGAAACAAATTCATCCATCTACAGCCAATTGATTTTTGATCAGAATGCCAACATCATCCAGTGAAAAAGAATATTTGCTTCAACTGATGATGCTTTCTTCTTTTCTAGTGTTGGTTTTTATCGCTAAAAGTTTCCAACATCTGTAAACCCAGATTACAAATGGTAGCCCCTCAGCTTGGGACCTGCCCCTTTCCCCCGGGGAAATGAAGGAAGACCACCCAAATGAAAACCTGGGACATTTCAGAGCTGCTGGAGCACAGGGGTCATTTGGCAGAGACTCAGGGCAGGCAGGGGAGTGGGGAAACTTCCTAGTGGGAAGTGGGGCTCAGGAGCACCCCGATGGAGCCTGTGGGCCTGGGGGAGCTGCAGCCTGGTTACTGGAAGTGGGGCTCCGATGTGGTTGGTGAGGGGAGCATATTCAGCTTTCTCTGGTTGGTCCTGAGTTGGAAATGGGGTCAGAAATTATGGCAGCCATCAGTTGTTGATCAGGTCTGCTTGGCACTGATTGCTAGAGGGGTCATTTGCCCCCTGGACGGGCTGCTGCAGGCTGCGTGGATCAGGGCTCTGTTCTCATAGATGGTCCAGCCATGGCATTTGCATATTCAGTCTCCCATCCCTCCCATGTCTGTTGCTGGAGTCTTCCGTGCATGGATGTTGAAACCCAGCTCTCCCTTCCCAGCACCCCTCAAACGTAACTCCCTAGGCCCCCCTGTTGACTTGGGGTGCGTGCACCAGCAGTGCGGTGGGCCTTGGCAGTCTGACAGGCTGGCCTGAACAAACCCTGGTGGCCAGGGCCACTTGGGCAGGAATTCCCAGTTCCTATGGGCTGGGGCTTTATCTGGAGGGGGGCATGGTGCCCAGTGGCCTGTCCCTTGCCCATGAGGGGGGCAGTCAGAAGAGGCTGGGGTGGGGGGACCCCACAGTTCAGCGCTCAGCTCAGGGACCCTCAGCGAGGGCTGGTTCTGGAATGTCCCCAAGTCCCTTTTGCCCCAGACCCCTGGTTCTCCAGCCATTGATGGGACTGGAAGGGTGGGCTTCTGCCAATGGGACCTTCTGTGGAATCTTGATGCACAAAATGCACTAAAAGTGGGGCCATTCTGGTGGAGGCCTGGTTCCCCTAATCCCCCGCTCTCCGCCCCCCCACAGCTAGGGTTGTGTATTTAGAGGCCATTCTTGGAGGGACCTCTGAGACGAAGACCAACAGACAACAGCACCACACCCTCGGGGTCCTAAGGCCTCTTTGAATTTCTCTGATTCCACGTTTATTCAACAAGGAGGTCCAAAATCCTTCCCCTCGAGAATCCTGGCCTTATGGTAAAATTTCATGGACGCTTAAAAAAAAATCTCAAGTTGCCACATGGTGTTCTGAGAATTCACGTTCTTGGGGTAGACTTCCCTTCCCCCACCTCCTGTCCTGGCAGGTCTGTCTTTGCCTTCCTGGTCATCATTTTGTTTAGCTAGAGTCCCTCATCTTCTCACCCCAGAGTCTCCTGGAGCCCCCTGAATCCTCGCTGGTGGAAACGATGCCCAGAGTGGTGTTGGCTCCAAGACAAGTAAAGAGGAAGGTCAAGGTCGTGGTGCCCTAAGCTCTTACAAAGAGAACCCCTGGACTCAGTGATTAGGGAAACAATGCCCTGGGTGAATAATTGCCTTTTCCTGGGTCAAGATGCGGAGCCTGCCCAGCCAGTCAAGTTCCACGTGCTGGTCCAGGGAGGAAGTGCCCTGTCCATCGTGTGGACCCCTCACCTGTGGTTCCCCCAGCACCAGTCCAGAAAGACCCCTTTCCTGGGCTGCTGGCCAGAGCACGGCACCCACTCCCTAGTGAGCAGGGGGCACCTGCCCCCTCTCTCTTTCTTTCTGTTTCTGTCCTTTCTCTTTCTCACTCCCGTGAACATCTCTCTACCGCGATTTACAGCCTGCCGTCTATTCCCACCATAAATGCAAACAGTCCCTTTATTGTGATTCTGTTTCTGTCTCTGCGGAGGTTGATTTTGGGCAAAAGCTTGCGTTCCTTGGCTGTAGGAGATTGTGAGAAGGACTTCATTAATTCCAGGTTTGAAGATGTCTGTGGGCAGAGAAGTGGGTGGAGTGGGCATAAGAAATTCTAGAATTTTCTGTACTGAGAGACATCTGCTGCTCTATTTCTGATTTTGGAGAAAACGTCTGTTCTTAAAGGACGAGGCTGGGTTTTTGATACTGGAGAGGTCGAAATGCTGTAGCTTTCTAAACACCTCTCTAGCAAGCCGGTGCAGATGCCGGCCGGCCGCAAGGGAAACCCTCCTTCCCTTGATCACTTTGCAAAGAGCCTCGAGAAGCCCACGTCTGGCTCAGAGCGACAAGCACCCAAAGCAGACGCCCTGGAGTCTCCCAGGGCCTGTGTGGGCTCTTGGTGCCATGGGCTCTCGCCTCATGGGAAAAATACCTGAGCTGTGGGAATGGGGCAAACTGCCTGAATAAACCTGGCAGTGCCCGTGTTTTGGGGGTGCTTCTTAATGAGCAAGTCGTCCCCATCACCTCCCCTCTAAGCCACACCCAAGAGGGCAGTGGCCCAAATGACAGGGCACAAGCCCGTTCTTGCCGTTGTTGGTCCTCATCCTGAGTCCGGTTCCACAGTTTGGTGAATTTCTCACGAGCCTTGGCCTTGGTTAGGATGGTGTTCTTCTCAAATATGCCTGGAGGTGTGGCGCTTCCTGGGAGGGAAATAGCAGCTCACGGATTGAAAATGGTTTACAGGACTTGAAAAATCCAGTCAAGCTTGAAAACAAAAGCGTGCCTGTTACATCCGCACACCGAGCTCAAACAATACCAGGCCCAGGGGCTGAGTAAACTCGGGGGGCCCCTCAAAGCTGCAGGGCACGGGCAGAAGCAGGTGATTCAGGGAAAGATAACAGAAATCCAACTCATATAAAAACGCTAAAGCCAAGAGGCAGCTGGCTGTCACCCTAACCTGCAACAGAAACTTCTTGACAGAGCAGCTTTCTCTGGGATGTTCAAGGCCGCTTGCAGGAGTTTTCAAACACCAGGAATCCGGCCCTCCCCGCCCCACCCCACCAAGTGGCAGGGAGAGTGCAACGGTTAACACACCGTTGGGAGTGAACTGAATTTTCATTGCCTCTCCCATGGGTTGAATCTAATTTGCCACCAACTATTCTTCTATTTAAAGCATCCTGTGTATTTGAGAGGTAGGAACAACGATTTATCAAAGCTGTAATCCAATATGCACTTACGCAGCCGCAGGCAGTGTGCAGCCTTGAGTGACCAGTCAGTGATTTTCCTACAGCCAGGGCAGAGTCGGCTCAAGAAGGCAGGCTTATTCTGAATCTGAGGAGCCGTGAGCACCCAGGACATTGTTCATCAGGCCTCATTGCACAGAATCACAGGGCACACCCTTTTATTCGATGACACTCATTCGTACGACAAATGTGATCGCTGAAAACGAACACAATGCCAGCAGTAGGTCAAAGCTTCCGCTATCATTTGTAAGCCATAAAACATTAAAGCAAAGATGCAGCCCTGGTGTGATGGAGTTAACGCTTCTTATCTGCTGTGACCAGCACGTCAAGTATGGCCTCTAATTCAGTCTTCACAGACAAATGTGTGAGGGGCAGAGGACGAGCCCTCCTTCACAGAGGAGAAGACAGATGTTCAGAGAGTTCCGTGTGACAGGACTGAATCCACAACTGGGTGTCTCCAAAGTCTGCGTTATTTCCCAATTAAAAAAAAAATTACTCCTAGGGAGGTGATAATTCTCATGTACAAACATCAGAGTCTTTCACACTCCCTGACTGAGGTTTGCAAATGTAACGGATGCTAATGTGTAGGAATTTACTTGTCACTGTATACGTGGAAAAGGTGTAAGTCGAATGTGCTTGCTATTGTATCTTGAGCCCTGAGCAGAGAGTACGGAAAATACTTGGTATTGTAAACATATTTTTGAGTGGATGTATCCAGAATAAGGCATTCCATGTGATAAGTTTTGTTAATAGATATTAAGATTTTATAATTCATGCGTAGGAAAGAAATGTCACATAAGGGGCCAAATATTCTATTGAATTTGAAAGATTCCTTGGGAAAATTATTAATCTGTGGAACACCGGTGCTGGTCTGAAAAGCAAAACTCCAGTTACATATACCAAACCGTGTTAGTTTTCTACTCCTTCATTGATTAAGACTGTAGAAATCATTGAAAAAAGAATAACTTTTAATACAGGGTCAGATGGCAACTTTGTTGCAAGGGAGGGCCACAGTCCGCCAGAAAACCTGTCTCCATTTCCCACGTATCCTTGGCTCACGAAAGCTCCCAGCATCTCATTTGCTTAATGGGGGATTTCCTGCCCTGTTTACACAGCATGTGGGATTTGTGCTGAGCTCTGCAATTATTTTTATCCACCTTAATGGTTCTCGGAGGAAGGCAGAGATCCTGGTCTCCCTGGGACAAATGGAGGGATTGGGGAAGGGAGGTTAAGCAGCTCGAGCGGGGCTCTTCTTGGCAGGGTCAGGAAATTAATTCTGGGGCCGGCTTTATTCAGTGATCCACATCAGCGATGGAGTTCCTGCCGGCCTGCTGGGATTACATTTCAAAGAGAAGTTACAATGCGTTTCATAATGCCAGAGGACCAGCTGGAACTGTTACTATTATTAAGGCTAATAAAGAGCTCGCTATTAATCGCTGGCACTGTCTTGCTTTTGCCTAGCCCGCCTGACATCTTAAAATGTGATTCAGATTGACCCCGTCAATGTGCTCACATCCCTCCGGGTGTCCTTGTTTGGTGCCGTTACAAAACTAAAAGGGATGCAATGCCAGAGCCCTAAATCCCGCGAACTGGCTGAAAAATAGCTCCCTGTTCCCTCAGATGTTGGCCTATGTCTAGCATTTCCATAGTCATGGAAATAAATATCACAAAGTTTGTTGAGTATCTTCTGTGTTAAAAATATAAAGTTTCAGGGCCAGCCTGGTGGCAAAGTGGTTGGGTTTGTGCACTCCACTTCAGCGGCCCAGGGTTCACCTGTTTGGATGCTGGATGCAGACCTACATACCATGCACCAAGCCAGGCTGTGGTTGCATCCCACATAGAAGAACTAGAATGACCTACAACTAGGATATACAACTATGTACTGGGGCTTTGGGAGGAAAAAAAGAAAAAGAGGAAGATTGGCAACAGACGTTAGCGCAAGGCCAATCTTCTTCACCAAAATGCATACTTAAAAAAAAAGGGAAATCAAAGTGATTATTAAAAAAAATATATATATATATATATATATATATATATATATGAAGTTTGAAACATGTTATGCTATTTGGGAAATCAATAAACAAAGTAGCAAATAGGAACAGAAATCTGTGTGCAGGGCAGAGGTCATAAATCTCTAAGTAACAATGTATAGGCTGGAAACCTCACGTGGTTATTTATTATAAGCCAACCTCACCACGGTTTGAGGGTAGAAATAATCGTTAGCTTTTTTTCAAGAACTCAAACAAACCTACTTAGAAGTCAGGCCAGCCCATAGCTAAGTGGGTCCTTGAGACCGACTGTGACCAGACTGGCTGTGTTTGCTGACACTCGGTGGGCCCCAGGGCCATTGAACCTGCCACCTGGTGTCTGTCTGTGGGCAACTATGGCACTTTTTTTATTGTTCTCCTGACTTGTTGACATTGTCTCCTAATCAGATGTGAGGAACCACGGCCCTCTTCCCTTCAAAGCGTATTGATTTCGAAACAGCTGCTTTGATAAGAGGCAGCTCTGCCCGACGCTCTGTGGTGATTTTTGGGGGGATGACTATTGACTCATTGGAGGAGGATTTTAAAATTATTTTTCTCCTTCGGCTAAATTTTTATAAAGAAAAGAATGCCTGGATATTGCTTCCTAGAAGGAAGCTGGTCCATGACCACTCAGGGTCTAAAGCTGTCAGTCTAATTACGTATTGAATTGCCACAAACATTTGTACATAACCTTATTGTTTTATTAATTCACTTGCTCCATAAACACTGACTGCATCTGCTCCGGCCAGGTGTGCGCTGGGCAGGGCAGGTTTGTTGCTGAGGATGTGGTTCCCACCCACAGGCAGTTTGCATTCTCCAGGGGAAGCTGGTGCTGCCCAACAGTTGTGAAGTCCTGCAACCATCAGCATCCCTGGGGCCACCTTAGCTCTGCAGGTAAGGCAGTCTCCTGTCACGTATTCCCCACCCGACCATGAGCCACTCGGAGTGGGAGGTTTGGCCGTGTCTTGTGTGTTGGGCTGGTGCACAAATTGTGCTTGGCATGTGGTAAATGACTTCAATGAGTAACTAAATGAATTCAATGCCAAACAGGTGCAAAGATGTATCTGCAATAAGGCATATATCTTGTGGATGGAAGAGGAATCCAGAAACAACGACTATTGTGTTCTCCAACGTAGGGGTTAGGAGGATGACTCAGATAAAAATCATGGAGTGTTGGTGTTGAAATAGCATAATGACCAGCATCTCTATCAGGCAGTCCTGTTTGTAAAGCTCACGGAGGGGGGAGATACTTTGGGAAGAGGAGAAAACTATCTTGTGTCCCATCGCTCAAGGGCGCTGGTCCAGAGAACGCCAACCCCAGGAGCAAGGCCAGCCAGGCTCCTGCAATGGGAAGGCTTGGAGGAAGCCCTGCTCTATTACCAGATCAGGGAATCAGGGCTTATTTTCCTCCCAGGACCCACCCTACCTACCTAATAGGACTGTGACATGCTCTGTACAGCTCAAGAACTTTCCCAGGCTGAGCACAAAGCTGACAGAGGAGGCACATGCAGGGATAGAGATAAGGGAGGACTCAGGGTTGGCTCAGAGTCTTGGAGGCTGAGGGAGAAATGGAGTTGGCTGTCTTGGAAAACTTTAATGGGTTTTAGCTTCCTTCAGCAAACACTTTGAGTACCTTCTAGCCCCCCAGCCAGTGGGGAGGGTGATAAAGACCAGCCTGCTGCAGCCGGACCCTTACACGGAGGGTGCACGGAGGGAACACTGACTTGACTTTAGAGACAAAAGATAGAGGAGTCTGGAAAGGAACACCTCTAGGTTTTATGGCCAGAACATGATGACGCATAGACCTTTGGGGGTTGTCAAAGTTTGAGAGGAAGCAGCAGTAAAATCATCAACCCACTTGTCCTGTGCAGAGAAATGACAAGGATTGCAGGAGGCGGCCTGGAAATCCCAAACGCAGCAGAAACTGACCATCCCCCCTTTCTACTCTGCATCCTGTGGGCGAGCATCCAGAGCCAAGCAAGCCAGGTCCTCCCCCTGGCGTCCATCTGCACAGGTCAGCCTCCGCCTGGACCTCTGAACTCAGACCGCCAGCTCCTGCCAGGACACGGGATCGGGTTCAGGAATCCGTGACCTGAGCAGCCGATAAATTCATCCCCAAAGAGGAAGCTGGGGGCTGTGCCTGCCCTTTGAAAGGTGTTTTGTTGAAAGAAATGTCTGTCTCTTTCAGGTTTCCAGGACACCTGATTGCTCTAAACCTTCATAAAGGACTTTAATTGCTACCAATAAATACTTCTGAATGTGGGTTCCCAGACTGGCAGCGTAGTTTGAGAAGTAGGCAAAAAAAATTCTTCATCTTTTCTGACCTGAATTTGTCCCTTCTTATTACCTTAAAAATTGTTATAGCTTTATTTTCAGCATGCCCATAGCTCTATTTTTAAATGATCAGATCTAAATTCTATCGCCTATGGGAAGAAGTTCTTCATGTATTTGTTAAGTGAAGAACTTATTTTAAAAGTTTTATTGTCCAATGCCTCATTTGTAAATATACACGTTTCACTATTTGAGTATTAGCTACATGAAAATGTTAGCTGTGTGTTATCTCTGGATGATGATAATACAGACATTTTTCCTCCTGTCCCCTCCCCTCCCCTCTTCACCTCTCCTCTCCCCTCCCCTTCTTCTCTTTCTTCTTTGCTTAACTATATTTTCTAGATTTTCCGCAATGTTTATATATTACTTTGTAATGATAAAAAAAATTAAAGCAAGAAAATGTTCACTCAATTTAAAAAAAAAAAAGAGTCAAAATATACAGCAAAATCTGGTGTTTATGTAAGAAAACAGCACTCTTCTTTATCACGCACCTTCTTTCATCCTTTCTGCTGATGATCTTAACATTTTATGGTTATAACTATTTAATTTTTCCATCTCATACCAAGCATTCAAAACTAGATTGAACTGCAATAGCTTTAATCCTCTTTGCAACAAAGCATGACCTGAGTTCTCTGACCTGCCTCTTTGGTTTTGGTTGACAGAATTGAGAGCGTGAGTTAAAGTAGACAGCGAGTGCTCAGTTCCATTGCCTTTGGGTCAACCACTTCAGGGCAATCCTTGAAAAGAGTGGGAATGCCGCCAAGGTTTCACTCTTCATGACCGAAGGGGACACTTCCCAAACTTTAAGATGCATGTGAATCTTGTGGCCTCTGGTCCAAAGGCAGATTCAGATTCTGCAGGTCTGGGGTGGGCCTGAGATCCAGCTCTCAGGTCCTAGTGGAACCTCTGTGCTCTTACAGGACCCTAAAGGTGGAGAGTTGGCATCTGAAAGTGAAAATTGTTTCCCGTAGGACCTAGAACTTTTTTTTTTTCCATGGAAAGCCTGAAATTGTACAAGGGAACCACAGAATACATCTCTGCTATCATCCCTGGCTCAGACCTTGGAGGCTTGTACCAGGAGCGATGCTGTATGAGGTAGTGATTATGAAAACCTTGGGTTTTGAGGTTTGAAAGAACTGGATTTGAATGCTCGTGGGGACATGTTGGACAATCCTAAACTCTCCGGGTCTTGATTTCCTCAGAGACGCTTGCATACCCCGTGGGATGGTGCCATGATACCGGTTTCCAGTGGGACACCACACACATTCCCTTAGGTAGCACGCGGTCCGTAGGCTGCCCGAGGAGCTCCAGTCATCTTTGCAACAATAATGTGGACCCTTACTCTCCTCTCACACCCGCAATCTGAGTGACACACTGAGTCACAATCAAAGAGAACAAGTAGGCTCCAGGCTCCTGGGGCACGTCCTTTAGCAGATGCAGATCGTGGAAGGAGACAGGAGTGGTGGTGTCACACTGCCAGCTGCCCATTTGCAATCCAGGTCCTCCTGATTTCCGTTTTCTATTCCCACGTGCAACTTGATTACCAGTTCCCAGCGTCAGCTCAGGAAGCACAAATTCTTAAACATGAAGAAGAGCTGTGTCTTACCTCTCTTTCTTCGGGGTCACGAAAGGCACTAGAGGCCAAGACA
Source organism: Equus asinus (assembly GCF_041296235.1). NCBI lineage: Eukaryota > Metazoa > Chordata > Mammalia > Perissodactyla > Equidae > Equus > Equus asinus. The sequence continues at coordinate 23,763,721 of NC_091790.1, read as the reverse complement.
ATGGCTTGGTTCAGAGCTCCGATGTCTCAGAACTGCCGTTACATCCTGACAATGGCTTTGATATGTTTCCTGGACAAACACCAATGGGGAAGCAAAGCCACATCTGGCTTTTTTACGGACTCTTCAATTTTGTTAATAAATAGGAAATGTTAAGCATGATGAAGACGATTTAACAGCTTCCACTCTGGGGCAGCGCAATGAACACTTGACTAGGAGTGAGAAAGACTGAGTTCACATCCTGGTACCAATAGTAACGCAACGGGATTCTGAACAAGAGTTGTCTCCAGCTTCCCTATCTACAAACTAAAATAATAGGACTAGTTATGTCTTCCAATCCAGTGAAGTGTTTAGGTAGAGATTTATGGTCTCAGTTAATAAAATAACTAGAACTATATTTAGAAAAGTGAAATCTCTCCTTCTTGGCAAAAGCTCAAAGTTAATTTCTCCAGCCTTCTGTGACATCACCTACGTTTGCCCCCAGATGGGAGGGGAATGCAGAACGACCTCTCTTCTGGATGCTACGCCCTTGTTTTTAGACCCTGCTAGAGGGAGGTGGGGTTCGCCCACTGTGATGGTTAACCAAGGTCTGGAAATGGGAGCGACACCACTCATTGTCACCCTTAGTGACCCCTAGCAAAATTTCTGCTTCCTGCTCCCACGACCTTTTGCTCTGCTGGCCTAGAGGTCTTAGTTCCAGAGGAAGACATGCGTCCACCAGGAGACACACAATGGTTCCATTGAACTGGAAGTTAAGGCTGCTGCCCAGCCACCTTGGGCTCCTCCTGCCTCTAAATCAACAGGCATGGAGGGAGTTCCTGTGCTGGCTGGAGTGAGTGATCCTGACCACCAAGGGGAAATGGGACTGCTGCTCCCCAGGAGAGGACAGGAAGAGCAAGTCTGGAGTACAGAGGTCCCTCAGGGCATCTCTTGGTACTACCATGTCTTGAACACACCTTAAAATCAATGGAAAACAACAACCCAATCCAGGCAGGACTAGTAAGGGCCCAGATTCCTCAGGAATGAACCAGGTAAAGAATCACAACCTGCTGACGTGCTTGCTGAGAGCAAACAAATGCAGAATGAGTAGAGGAAGAAGCTCATTATAAATACCAGCTATGACCAAATGACCAGTTATGGAGACGAGGACTGTAATTGCCATCCTCCTTATTTTCTTACAAATATGTTTATATATTTGTGTATGTACATATAATCTATCTATAAAATAAATCTACACTTTATAGATGATAAATAAATCTATCCATCTGTGAAAGATCTTTGTTTTCTTCTCTCTTTATTCCTTATCTTGTAACATACACTGTATTAACTCTACGTCATGGTATTTACGTGATACCAAGAGAAGAGTAACGTTAACCAACAACTTTGCATCCTCCGCTGGGGAAGGCTGAGTGTGTTAGTGGTTGTACCAAGACAGTTGTGTCAGGTTAGACGGGATTATAACCTTGCTAGTGTCTTTATTTGGAGGTTAAGTATGGTTTAAGGAAATACACACTGGTGCCAGGTTGACAAGGGGTGGACTGTGATGGTTAATTTTATGTGTCAACTTGAGGGTGTTTTTGGATGAGGTTAACATCTAAATTGGTAGACTTTGAGGAAGAAGTTGCCTTCCATAACGTGGGTGGGCCTCATCCAACTGGTTGAAGGTCTGAATAGAACAAAACGACCAGCCTACCTGAGCGAGAGGGAATTCTCCAGCAGATCATCGTCAGACTGGAACTGTACCATCGGCTCTCCTGGGTCTCCAGCCTGCTCACCCAAAGCAGATATTGGACTTCCCAGCCTCCATAATCACATGAGCCAATTCCTTACAGTAACTCTCTCTCTGTCTATCCTATTGTTTCTCTTCCTCTAGAGGACTCTGACTAATGCATCCGCCCAACTGTGTGCTTCCAAGCCAGGCTGACTCATCTCTACACAACCAGTGACTAAGGAAAATGAGCTTCAGTTTTCTTTGGAACAATTATTTTGGGCACTGTCCTTTCCTGTCTCATACTGTTAATTCAAGCATCTTCCAAACATTTGACTTGCTTCCTGTTTATCATCCCTCAGACCTGAAGAACGAATTCAGCTGCTCCTTTTTCGATCTTCCTCAGTCTGTAGTTTCAGGTCTCTCTGGCCTGCTCCGTTCACACCCAAGGATCCCCTGGTGTTGGCTATCCAGGTCCTGCGCTTCCTCACCCTACTTCTCATGGGCAGCGTCAGGCAGCTTTATGGATACACAGAAGCACGGCTGCAGAGGAAGCCAAGAGTAGTCTGCAGGTTAAGACTCTGTCAGTTGAAAGTGGCAGGAAGTCATCTCAAAGAAGCCTTGTACCAAGGGATGCTATTGGCTCACACAGCTGACAAGGATGATGGCTTAGTCACAGAATCAAAGGAAGGAGCACAGACATTAGCATCTTGAACCAGGGCTTTGGCTGCTGAGTCAGGCTCTCTCTCTCTCTTCTTTCCCCCTCCACTCCCCATTTGACTCTCATATGATCTTTTTCTTCCCGGCTTCATTCTTCGGTTTCCTTCCACATCGCTGGATGATCCTGATTTACACAATTCCAGGTTAGGAACCCCAGGGAAAGAAGATCCCCATTTTCATCTAGAAAATGCCTGTCTGAGAGACCCTGAGTCCCACCAGGATCACAGATCCACTTGTTGGGGCAATCAGCATGGTTGGGGGAGGTACCATGATGGCCCAGCATGGTCACATGGCCATTATTGTGGCCATCGAGTGATGCAGGAGTGATGTTCACGTACTTAATGATAATGGAGCCTGAGCACTGACCAGTCAGGGCATCAGTGTCCTGGGGGCTGCACCACACCAATGGCCACAGGGAAGAGGGGGCGATGGGCTTCCTGAAGGGATTTGGGTTCAACTACCATGTGTCCACTCTAGTCGGTGTGCAACGCAGCTCAGGATGAAAGATAATAACATGTGCGGGAATCCAACCCCCCCCCCCACCAGCCCCCCACCATTGGCTTCTGGTTTAGATGCTGAGGACACGCCCTGGTTAGACACATAGAACAACCCATAACCCCACCAGGTCTTGAGCGATCACTAACGACCCAGGTCCCCTGAACTGGACCTGATTTCTTGGTTTTGGTAAAAACAACCCCAAACATTACATTTTTTATTCTTCATTTGATCAATTCAGTTTTAAAGAGGCATCTAGGCGTTCTTGAAGCGTATACTGACCTGTCAGAAAATGGAACATGTAGGTAACAGCCGTCCCTGTGGGCCAAAACAAACCCCACAAGGCATTTCTACGATTTCTGGTTTCTTTAAGTTCCTTCTTGGAGGGGATATATACTGCCAGTCAATTTGATTATTTCCTAATGACTATTATGAAAGGTTTAGGCATTGTCAAAAATACGCAAACACTGCCAATAAAATACACTACAATCATTTGTATTTTTTGTCACCCACAAGTGTTATTTTTCTGGAATAGATTTGTCAAAGAACATGGCAGCTCAAGCTGGGCGTGGTTCATCAGTCAGAGCCGGTGTCACATTTTCCAGCCGGCTCCCTTCTGCACGCTCCTGACTCCTCCGCCGCGACGTACTTTCCTTTGTTCCTCTTCAAGCTGTCTGGTCAGCAGTGATAGCACGGTGCCCTGGGCTCTTCTTTAGAAAAATGTTCCCTGCCCTGTCTGGACCGTGCTCCGTGAGCCCCACCCAGCCAGGAGAGCCACCGGGATGAAGAGCTGATGCTCCGGGAGTCCATTGGCTGACGGCGGGGTGTGGAAGGAGGGGAGCAGAGAGTCCTGCTCACACTCACAGCCCCGTCACTCAGGAGCTGGGTCAGAGACGGTTACGGGCGGGGTCATCTCTGTGACACCCGGAGGGAGATGATGTTCTTTCTGACTAATAATGCAGAGCATCAATTATGATGTAAGCTCTCTTTAGGTAAAATAAATGACCTGTTGCTATGGAGAATTTTCAGTTTATAAGGGTATGAGCTCATAACAGGGCTAAGTGCTCAGAAAATAAGACACCAGCTATGGTTCCCTGCCTCCAGCTGCCCCAGAGCTCTCCCTTCACAGGAGGTGCGAATGTGTGCGCAGCCCCTGCTTCTGGAACTCTGCCCTCTTCCCCTCGACAGTGTGCAAGGGAGGGTGTGGTCAGTGAAACAGCCTCTTCAACCTGGATAAAGTCCCACACAGCTCACCTAAACCTGGTGAGAAAAACCAAAACGGAAAAATAAAAAGGACTTGAATATAAGCGCAGACGGAATAATGACACAAATACAGTCAGGTGGAATGAAAGGTTAGACTATTTCTGGCCTCAATGCACCTGATCTTTGTTTCGATGATGTCATTTTGTGCAAGTTTGTGCGTAAAATTACGGAACGTGTGCAGATGACAGTCCCTCAAATTGGAAGTAAGTGTATCCCAAAAAGCAGAGAAATCATGTCATCTTCAGACCACACTTTTAAAAATACTAAATAATAACAGGGAGCAATCACAGTGCAGCAAGCTCTGCTCTACACGAGTGAGGGCGTTGACACCTCGGCGGCACCCCACAGTCCTATAGGAGGTTGCTGGTATCAACCCCCCTTACAGACTAGGTGTCAAGAAATAAGGCAACATATTCAAGTCCCATAATTACCCACCAGCAAAGCCAAGATTCCAAACCCCCTCTCTGCGCTCTAAAACTGCCTTTCTGCTGGGAAGAATAACCGTTTTTGTTATAGACTCAGAGATTAAAAGAAGAACAGAAGCCATATGAGCTAATTACATTTTGTAAAGTTTTATATAACCATTTAATTATAACATATCTGTTCCCCATGTGCTCTGAACGCCCTAACACATGCTTATTTATATGTTTATGTTCTATAGGTTTATATTTTATGGGTAACACGGAGCTCTTTTTATATTCCTATATTAATCAACGTTTTCCCGAAAAACAGAACCCTTAGGATAGAAACAGATATCTGTAAGGGGAGGGTTATTATAGGAATTGGCTCATGTGGTTACCGAAGGCAAGTCCCATAATCTGTGGTCTGCACAGCTGGAGACCCAGGAAAGTGAGTGGTGTCATCAGTCGGAGTCCAACAGCGTGAGAATGGAGGGGGAGGCGGGGGCGATGGTGCAAGTCCTGGTCTGCGTCTGAAAACCTGAGTATCGGGAGCTCTGACGTCGGAGGGCAGGAGATGATGGACACGCCAGCTCAAGAGGAGAGAGAGGGAATTCGCCCTTCCTGTGCCTTTTTCTTCTATGCAGGCCCTCCAGGGACAGGATGACGCCCGCACCGATGAGGACCATCTTAGTCAGTCCACCGATCCAAATGCCAACTTCTTCTGGAAACACCCTCACTGGCACACCCAGATGTTTCACCAGCCATCTGAGTGTCCTTGGCCCAATCAAGTTGACACATAAAATGGCCATCACAATTCCATATGGGTACATTTTAATGTTCAAAGTTGGTGATTTTTTAAAAAACCAAAATATGATTTTCATGGAAGAAATCCTAAAAGTACAACCAACCAGAATGTTGACAGCGTGTCCCTTCTTGCACACCGGCCTTGGACAGCAGAGTGCGGCCCTGGGCTGTCTGCTGGGATTGTGGTGACCCTCCTTCCCAGCTCTGACATGGCTCCTTAGACTAGTCTTCTCTGTGGTCCAGGTTCCCTGAGATCAATGACGGTTTGGCTCAGATCACTAAGTTTCTGCACAGCTTGGCCACGTTCGAATAGAACTCTATTACACGATAATTTGATGCATTCAAAATTCCTCCTCTACTCTAAACAAGGGTAGCAATTATAGTATCTTGTCAATGCATCTCATTTTGCCTCATTTTAATATTGGTCTCATACATTTTCCCAGAATCTCTTTCACCTTTCACAGCCACATTCAATAGCATTTGATGCTGCTCCCACCACTAACTCTGATGAGGTCAGCTGAACTCCTTTGATCCAAGATGCCCACCAGCCAGCTGGTCACTGGACCGCAAACGCTCACTGGACCAACCAGATTCTCTCAAGAACTTCTAACCCCAGAAACACAGGAGAGCTGTCAGTTGGTGATGGATGATGCAGTCGTGACCTCATGTGGAGTGGGGCTCCCGGCACTGGTATGGGCAAGTAGAGGATGGAGCGGGAAAATGGAGACACCATTGGAAGGGAGACCCTGCAGCCGATTTGGGGAGCAGCCCCCCTTCTCACCATGTTCCCAGTTCCCTGCCTCCAAGACTCGGGGTGCTGGTGCTTCTGTTCCTGGGTTTCCATCCCATGTGTGGGAGCCCTTCACCCCTCTTTACAGAACCACTTGTCTCCTTTACCTGATGTATGACGGTTGAGCCTTCACCTCTAACAGGTTGGAAAGCTCCAAACAAAACAGACATTAGAACCTGGGCTCTCGGGCTGGCAGACCCAACCAGCCCTCCTTGGCGTCTATCCACCTCCAGCCAGACTCCCACAAGGCTCTGGGCACCCACCAAACGGCCTCAGCCTGGAAATCCCATCCGTGAGGTGGAGCCAAGTCCTGTCGACTTGAATGTGGGCTGGAGGCGTGCAGGGGCTGGAGGAAACAGTGGGGACACAGCAGGAGCAGGTCCTCATGTTGCTCATCATCACAGAAGGAACAAGAGTACCCTCTGTGCCTGGTGTTACTGCTCCCATCAGAAGGAGCATCCTACTGCTGAAAAGTTGGTGAAGTTCTGCTTAGGTGATTATGAGCATAATGGGGGTTTCCTGGTCTATGGATCAATCTGATCCTTTTTCCACCTATTTCATCATTATTCACCCACTTCACCAAGACTATTATTAGCTCCCACATAAATAGGGTTCATTTCATCTTCCAAGAGCTTCATAAATTCTAAGTAAAACCGAGTGAATGTCCTTCATCAGAAATTTATTTTCATTGTTTCTATTTAACATAGAAAATATCCAAATAATTTTATGTTCTTAGGGACATTTATAAAAATGCATTTTGATCTATACTGGGGAGAGCCTGTGGTTCTAATTTACAGATAGGAAAACTCCAAAAAGAGTTAGAGGGAAAGCTTTTGAATAAAGCTGTTGTTTTTCCTTGTGCAGATGAAATGAGCTCTGCAGAAAGCGTGAACGTTGTACGCACCCTTGCAGCTCTGTGGGTCAGCACCTGGTCCCATCACGGCACCAGGGGAGCATCATGTCACGAGCCTTCTTTCATATGGGAGTGACTTCCTTTTTGCCACGGTTGGTAAGGAGGTGTTGCTCCCTTGATGCAGGTAACGGATGTAGGGTTTACTTCCTCCCCAGCCAGAGCACATTTTTGTTAAAGATTGGCCCGTGAGCTAACATCTGTTGCCAATCTTTTTCTTCTTCTTCTTCTTCTCCCCAGAGCTCGCCAGTACATAGTTGTATATTCTAGTTGTGAGGCCCTCTAGTTGTGCTATGTGGGACGCGGCTTCAGCATGGCCTGATGAGTGGGGCTAGATCTGTGCCCAGGATCTGAACCGGCAAAACCCTGGGCCGCTGACACGGAGCACAGGAACTTAACCACTGTGCCACTGGTCTAGTCTCAGCCCAGAGCATCTTGACCACTGCTAAGGTGGGAGAAGTGGAGAGCACCAGGAAGTGGCGCCATATTGAAATTGCTCCTACATGCAATTCATGTGGAGGGGGTCTACACAGAAGGTAGAGAGGTGAATCACCTCACAGCAGCAACAGCACTGGGCCAATTCACTTCTTGACATCTAGAATGATCAAATGGACTAAGCTAATGTCACTCAGCAACAGAGTGTCTGGGGGGAAGAATGAGTGAGGTGAACACTGAATAAGCTTTGAAGCCCTTTGAAAAAACTACTAGCTCTCATGGGCAGGCCCCATGACTGAGTCATAAAGTTCATGCTCTCTGCTTTGGCGGCCCAGGGTTTCGCTGATTTGGATCCTGGGCGCGGACCTAGCATCACTCATCAAGCCATGCTGGGGCAGCATCCCACACGGCACAGCCAGAAGGACATACAACTAGAATATACAACCATGTACGGAGGGGCATTGGGGAGCAGAAGAAGAAAAAAAAAGATTGGCAACAGATGTTAGCTCAGAGTCAAACTTTAACAAAAAACCAAAACCAAAAAAAACTACTAGCTCTCAAAACTACAGAGCATTTTCAAATATGAAGTTAAATGATTACACATAAAAAGGCAAGGATAAATTTAAATAAATCATCCTATAATTGTGAGCCTTTTCTTGAGCTCAAAAACATCTCAACTTAAAAAAAAGTCAGACTTTCCTGTTTAAAATTCTCATCTTCTGTGTTCTTCAAAGATAATCCACTCTCTAAAAAAGCATTCCATTTAGGCTACACTTGGTCTGTGGCTGAGAGCAGATCTCAAGTCGTTCGTTCCATGAGCTTCCGTCTCACGGCCTTGTTTGGAAGTCTGGAAGGGCCAGTGTCCTGCAGAATAAATGCAGACGAAAAAGACTAATTGGTCCCCAAATGGAGGCATATGGCTGCTTTCAGCATCTTGACTTTTAAAATATTTATTTAAAACAAACACTTGCAGGCCCATGAAAGGCTTTCCCCGATTCCTCTTGACCTTCAGTGACCTCCCGCCCAGGGCACGTTAGTTTCTCCCTTGGGGATGATTAAAGCTTGACAGGCTTTTATTTATTCTTTGGGAGTCTCTGAGAGGTCACAGAAGTTTTAAAAATTAACTTGGACGCAGACCAGGAGCATCCACCCTGCGGAGCCCTCCGCTGTGTCCTGGATCGCACCCGCAGTCGCAGAGTCTGGGACCACAGATGCGGGCCAATCCATCTTCCATCTCTAAGACTTACCAGCGTTTTATAGCACGTAGTGGCCTTTCCCCTATATTTGTAAGTACAAGCTTGTTATCTTCTACCAAGAGACTTGTACGATAAACAAAGTACAAAGCACTGTCACTATTTTAATAGGCTGGAGCCTCATGCATGGATGTGAATTGTACGCTCACATGTTGGGGAACACGGTACCTGTAGGAGTATCTACAGATAGACCTGTAGCTTCAAGTCTATCTAGGCATCATGCCGTTCTGAGGGATTTTTGTAGCTGAAAACCCAAATAAGTAACTGCCATCATTAAAAAGAAAGCTTAATATAAACTCTCATTATTTTGCACTTCTTCCAAAACTCACGACATGTGTTTAGCTTCAGAACAGCTAAACTTCCTGTCTGCCTCACTGCTCACGTCTGGAAACAGTGTTTCTCCCCTCTATGGACAGAACCGGTGGGATCTGAAAATTGTCACATCGTCTGGGACAAGGAAGATGCACCCACTGAGTCACAATTTGACAACAGTGGCAGGATGTAAAAATACACACCTTCTTTTTAAATAACAAAATAAATTTTAAAACATATCTTCCTCCATATGGTGCTTACTTTAGCAACTATTTGCATCGCTCCCTGTTCCTGTCTAATATTTCTCTTTAGACGTGATCATGATCAAAAGCAGATTCAAGGTCTGTCTCACTTTTATTGTCCAAGTGTATTTTTGTGTGTGATTCTTTAAATTCCTCAGATTTGCAGTTATAAACTTGTGAAATATTCCATTAAGTGGATGATCTATACTTCCCTTGACTATTTATCCAATCTCGGATATTAAGTAGTAGTATAGAGAAGCCGAATTCACTTTGTTAAGAAAAGATGTAGAACTCTCTGAAACTGCTAAAGTGAGAAAACCACACAATTCTAGATTAAAAAAAAAAATAGGGGGCTGGCCTGGTTGCGCAGTGGTTAAGTGCACACATTCCACTTCTGGGCGGCCCAGGGTTCACCGGTTCGCATCCCGGATGCGGACATAGCATTGCTTGGCACGCCATGCCGTGGTAGGCGTCCCACGTATAAAGTAGAGGAAGATGGGCACGGATGTTAGCTCCAGGCCAGTCTTCCTCAGCAAAAAGAGGAGGATTGGCAGTAGTTAGCTCAGGGCTAATCTTCCTCAAAAAAAAAAGAAAAAAACCCATAATCCCCAACATCTTTTTTAATTTAATAGTCCAGACTCTTTAGGTTAAAACTGTCATGGTCATCCTAAAGCTCCAGTGTAGATAAGGACCTCTGGCATCTGAAGACCCCCATCCTTAGCTTTTTCTCTTCCCTGCTCGCCAGTATTTTAAATAATGATTTCCTGTCGTGAATTACTCGAAACATATACATTCATAGCCCAGAGGGAATGCAAGCGTTTCTTCTTCGTTTAAAATGACAATAAAGACAGGGAGAGAGTTCTAAAAACATCTGGGGCAAGTGAGATAAATAAACGATAAAAATGGATAATATTACCCAAAGTGCACACACCAGCTTTCATCAGTGTGATGACTAGACAGGAGTGGGGAAATTTTGGGGCTGGCTGTATCTTCCTACTTGGTGCGTTATCTTGATTTATCCACAGTTTTGGTGACACAGAGGAAGATCAGAAATGGCCCTTGGTTCATCTCATGAACTATTAGGAATCTCCTGGGATTGTCCTGAAGCCTCTTATTTCCAATTCACAAAGGGGCAGCTTGTAGCAACTTGTCTTTGAAAACTGTACAGAACTTTCCATTTCAAGTGAGTTAAAAAAATATCTACCTGATGAAGCAGCGTGAGGGTTTTTTCCCTTCATTCCCGGTTACCACACCATCCCAGCTTCCTTAGGCCCTGGCACGTTTGTTGGCTACAGGGATAAAAGTCACCAAACACTGTGGAATGGAAAACATCTGGAAGACATCATACAGGAAAACCTCTGCTCTTCTCTCTGAAGCACCTATTAGGGGCGGGCTGATTCGAGCCAGATAAGGACGCCTACGAGCCAGGTGCCAGTCTCAACAGAGCAAGCCTCGTCCTCCTTCCAGCTACTGCAGCGACAAAGTGGGGTGTGGAGGAGAATAAGCGTTGGGCCTACATTCCTTCCCGAATATTTCCTCTATTGAAACATCAAAGCCTTCTTTTACCTTAAAAAAAAAATATATGTTCTCTGCTCTGTTGCCTTTCTAAGCTCCTTTTCTCGGAGGCAGAGAATTCCTGTTAATTGAGACTCTGGAAGAATTCTCACTTCCTAACACAAGAGACCCCATTGGCTCCAGTAGACATGGGAGTAAACGTCAGATACAGGTGGCCCCTGCCTAGATGTGGGAGCTCTGGTCCTTATGCTTGGGGACCGGGCGTTTGCTGCAACTGTTATCACGTTGATGGATGACAGTGTTGACCTGAGACGATGCTAGACACAGTCAACCCTGTCAGGAAGTCCTGCCGGCTCTACCATCATGATATATCCAAAATGGCCAACAAATATATGAAAAGGTGCTCAACTTTATTAGTTACTAGGGAAATGCAAATTGAAACCAGAATGAGGTACCACTTCACATCCACCAGAATGTCTCGTATTAAAAAGTCTGACAATACAGGCGTCAGCAAACATGTGGGTCATGTGGACATTTCACGTACTGCTGATGGGGGTCTTGGGGTCCTGGCACATGGTCTAGAAAGGACGTGGGGGCTTAGGGCTCCAGGGGCCTGTCCCCACACAGTTGTCTCTCTCTATGCAGACACAATGTTTGGGGACACTTTCCTAAAGAGCTAAAATGGAAAGATGTGCAAGAAGAAGATAGAGGCCGGCCTGGTGGCGCAGTGGTTAAGTTCGCATGTTCCGCTTCTCGGCAGCCCAGGGTTCGCCGGTTCAGATCCCGGGTGCGGACATGGCACTGCTTGGCACACCATGCTGTGGTAGGAGTCCCACATATAAAGTAGAGGAAGATGGGCATGATGTTAGCTCAGGGCCAGGCTTCCTCAGCAAAAAGAGGAGGACTGGCAGTAGTTAATTCAGGGCTAATCTTCCTCAAAAAAAAAAAAAGAAGAAGAAGATAAATGGGAAGTTCAGGATGGGGGATGGAACTGGGGGGAGGGGAGAGGATAATGTGAGGAAGGGCCCCCCAGGGGGGTGGGGGGAGCCATGCTACTTTTCCTGTTGGATGATGAGTGACTGAATTCTTGCTCTCCTGCTTCTCTTTAAGCGTTCATCTTAGCTGAAGCCGCTATCTCTGCATATGAATTATTTTGTTAAAACTCTTTTAGGCAAGTCGGAATTAAAGAATGGATGGGAGGGGAGGACTTTGAGCTGTGAGAGTCATCAACTTTCCAAGGAGTTTGCCTGAGAAGGGGAGGAGGAAAACAGGTTACAGGAGGGAGGGAGGTGGAGCTGGTGCCGACAGCCCCAGGATGGTAAGAGAGAGACTACAGGCCCCTCTTGTTGCTGCCATTCAGGATGGGACAGGATAAACAGCATCCTTTCCCCGGGAGGACCACAGGGAGGGGTGTCCTCAGGAGGAGCTGGGGTTCTGGGAGGCCCTGAGGGGAGAGTGTGTCAGGCAGTCGTGTGGCCAAGCTGTGCACAAGGAAAGGGTTGGAGGGGAATGAGGAGGGAGAGTGGGCCAGAGGGACCTGCACAAGCAGCTGAGGCCCCAAATAAAGGGACTTGGAGCCGTGCGGTTTGTCTTGGGGACTCCCCAAATCCTACTTCCTCCTGGAAAGATGTGGGGAGCTGATAGAGGTCCTGAGGGAGGGGGTCCCCCAGTCCATCGCTGGTGCTGGGCATCCTGGCTGGGATCCAGGATCCTGGGGGGAGATGCCGGAAGAAACCTAATGGTGAACCCAATGGTGCTCGTATGAGGTGGGTCTGTGTTTCTTTTTCCTTGGGTGCTGTTTTCCTTCCTCAGGAAAAACAACTGAAAATATTGTCCTATCTATATGTATGAATTGTTCTGTCTGTCCCCAATTCTCTTATTTCAGAACCCAGGAGCTGTGTTCCCAAGTCACCTGTTTTGTGCCTTAAGAATATGAGTCAACAGCAGAGCATACAAACACAGTGTACTCACTCCCCAGACCCCACCCTTGAGGCAGGGTTCTGGGGCTGCCCATCTAGAATATTTGTAGATCCATCAGGGTGATGGGGAGGGCGGAGACCAGGATAAGCCGGGGAGTCTCCACTGATGGGGCACCAGAGAGGGCAGAGGGAGCCGGCACAGGCTGTGTGCTTGGACACCGGGGAGTCCAGGCAGGGCGACATGGGAGTTAGGAGAAAACACTGGCCCCTGCAGGACACTAAGGACTCAGAAGGGTAGGGATGGTGTGGGGAAAGGAGGGGAATTGTTCTCCTTGTTAGTTTAAAAAGGCTGAAACATCCGCTGGGTTTTCCTGAAACAGTGATAAGAGACAGGCTTTCTCACTCGGCTCTGATTTCCACATGTCCTCTGTCTGAAGGTGAAACAGCTGGTCCTGGTAGGCTGCAGGCCGGAAGGTGCATTGACAGTACGCATCCCTGAAGAGGAATGTTGTCAGCCTATCAAGGCGACACCTGGGGAGCCTTCTTAGAATCTCGGTTCCTGGGTTTTCTTGGGTGTTAATTACAATGCAACATTTTAGATTCTGTTCATTTTTTTTATTTTTGCTCAGGAATACTGGCCCTGAGCTAACAGCTGTGCCCATCTTCCTCTACTTTATATGTGGGATGCCTGCCACAGCATGGCTTGCCAAGCAGTGCCATGTCCACGTCTGGGATCCAAACCGGCAAACCCGAGGCCGCCAAAGTGGAACATGCACACTTAACAGCTTCGCCACTGGCCGGCATGGAATCTGTTCAATTTTAATCGAATGCCAGGTGTTCATACCCCAGTGAACCACCAGAGCCAGCTTCTCACTGATGCCAAGAGAAGCACTTAATAGGCTATTTCTGGATAGAGTTTAGTGGCTTTCCGAGCCTGAACATGCTATTATCCTAACTCAAGGCCAACTACGCCAGGACAAAGAGGATGGTCTTTTTATTAATAAATAGAATTCCACGTAAAGTGAAAGTCCCCTTCCCAGAGCACCAGGGCTCTGATGCAAACATACGGTGCAATCAAAGTTTGCGTGCATCAGCTGTGTGCTGGCGTGACATCAGTTCTTCAGCACGTGAACAGAAGGATTTCGGGGAGCTCTAAGGACCGCACCCCTCCACCCTGTCGGCCTCACTCTGCTGAACCTCAGAAGAGGACTAACATATTTTCTTCTCTGAAAAACAGATTGGTTTCCATTGGCAACATTTGCAGTTCCCATAAAACAGGAATTCTGTCTCCTGGGCTTTCCTACTGCGTTTCTTTAAATTCAAGAGCAGGCATGATAATTTCCATTTTATGAAAGACGGAGGTGCTTTTATGAGCCAAGCACAGGGCTTGGCTAATGGTCACTAGGTGTCCCCATCTTTGCAAGGCTCTGTTACAGGCAGGATGCTGCTGGACCCACCCATCCCTGGCCCGAGGGACGCGGTCAGTGTCCTTGGGGTCGCTGCTCTGCAAAGCGCACTGGTCTCCGACCTTGCACCCTGAACAGACTCGTGATCCAGAGACCCCGTGCTCACAAGGACTGGGGGGAAATGGGCCCTCTCCAGCAAATCTTGCTAAAACAAAACAAAGCACAAACCTGGTCCAATGGGTTTATCATCCTCAGCCCCACAAAAAAACCTGTCTGCCAGCGATGGGGCTTTCCCTGCTGCCGGCCTGTGGAATCCACATCCCCATCTCCAGCTGTGACTGATTCCAGATTAAGAGGCTGCAATCTCTTCTGCTAGATAAGGACCCCCTAACCAAGGTCCCGAGGGCAAGCGAATTTGGAGGCCTCCCACCCCATCAAACTGGGCTTTCCTGAGTAAGATTTTCTTCCTGTTTGATAACAGTGTGGGGCCAGAGCGCTTTCTAGTGAAGTGTGAAATACTTCTCTCTCCTGGTCTTCACCTGCTCAACTCTTGGATTGAACAGACTTGAGTTCTGGTTGTTCCCACTAAGCAATCAGACAAGCGGGTGAGGTTCCTGGATGAGAGAGGATGAGTTATGAAAATAGCTGTGAGAATTCTTATCCCTTCTAACACCTACGACAGCGTCAGATCCGCCTGCCCAAGATGCCAGGGAGCGACGCAGCCCCACCCTGGGGGGTTGGTATTTGTTACTGAGGGGCTTTCATTGCCCCCCCCGGGGGGGGCTGGAGGGGTGGGAGAGAGGCACGACCCCATTTCAACCATCATTCACATTGTGTGGAAGGACCACAGTTCAGTTCTAACAATGAAGCTTGGCATAACCCCTGCCCCACCTGGGATGGGGATCCTGGTGGCCGAGGAGAAATATTCACCCACAGGCCCAGTCAAGACCCACAGACCCTCAAAACCTGCAGGGTCTGGGCCTGGACTCCAGCAGATGCAAAGAGAAACGAGGACAGCCACTGCCTTCCCTGTGCGCTGAATGGAATAAAATACCGGGGCCCAAGAACGTGGGATTGCTTCGTTTTAAAAAGCACCATAATTTTCTTGTTTCCGCTGCAGAAAGAAAATATCCTGATAGACCAGGCCAGAGTTAGCGTGCACTTTCTTATTAGGATCCTCTGACTCCGTGCTCTACACTCCCCTCCCC
The DNA here is from genome assembly GCF_041296235.1 of Equus asinus. Lineage (NCBI taxonomy): Eukaryota > Metazoa > Chordata > Mammalia > Perissodactyla > Equidae > Equus > Equus asinus. The sequence goes on along the minus strand of NC_091790.1, from coordinate 23,748,343 downwards.
AAGCACTCTTGAAAACAGAACAAACCAAGCCATAGCAGACCCTGGAGGGGGATCCACGGAGAGGTCTCCTGGGGGCCAGGTGCCTGGGCTCTGCTAGTGGGGCCCCACCTGCTCTCACCTCGGTCCCCGATGGGGGACAGCGCAGGGAGCACGCGATGCGATTTGTCCTTTTAAGTGGCCCTACAAAGGCGCTATTCTTAAGGCCGAAACTATTTCCTGCTCTCTTTTTAGAAGCTGGAAAACCTCTTTGGCTGGAAGTTCAGCCAATTGCCTCTGACAACTATTACTTAGCCATTCTGGAGAATTTTTCATGGTCGTCTCAGTTTAAAAGCCACAGAAACTAGCTTATTTATCTCTATTCCCCCCCAGAAGCTGATAAGAGATCAACTACAAAGAGCCACTACATCCACCGCTGAATGGGTCTCTCTTTCTCACATGTCAGTTTAACTTCTTTGCTGCCAGGGCAGAGCCACGAGAACACAGTTTGGGCCCTGGAGAGGCACAATGCACGCTTTCTTTTCTACTACCAAAATTCCACATTTTATTTTACACATTTTTTAAAAAGAAAAGCAATGAGTGAAACCTTCCTTATGCACAAAGCTTAACTTATCTTCAAGTGTTACGTGAGATTTAAGCGGCAAGTTACGTGCCAAAATGGAAAATGGGGACGAGAAATTTTATGTTGAATTTCCATAAAAGCCGTGAGCCACTAAAAACCCTGCTGGAATTCTCCTGCTTGACTTCTCGGTCAAATTAACAAGTCTGTGCAGGGGCACGGGAGGAAGAAGATGTTTTCGTAAATCCTTTATTTATATTGTAACAATTTAGACATTCTTGCAATTACATCTTTTTTCTTCAGGGACTTGCATGTAACTAACAAACTAGCTCTGGATCATTTGCACGACCCTGTCTCCATTTGTTCTCATTTTCTACCCAAACTATTTCACCCAAATCCCCATTCTTCTGTGAGAGCTAATACTAGCCTGGGATGGATTCATGCTGCCGGGAAGGGTGGGACCGGAGCTGGTATGTGATGAGCCTCCCTGAAGAGCTGCTTTGGACCGATACCCAAGGCGCTGTGCATGTGCGGGTCTGTGCACCCCTGGAATAAGCGAATTCCCCCTTACAGCTTCTGCCAGCCTTCACTCCACGTTCATGTTTATGGCTCGGGTTGCTTTTGCTCCTTCCATCCAGAAGAGCAGGAATAAGAGTTTGCTTGTTTGATGCACTGGGAGAGGGGCAGCTGGGCAGGTGATCAGGGTCCCTGCTCAGGTTCCTCCTCTGCAGTGACCTTGTCCCAGGCCACCACCCTTGTTGGATGGGGGGGTCTGGATGCAGAGGAGGTCGCGATTCTGGGAGCCTGGCCCCAGACCACTGCTGCTGGCATCTTCTCTTTCTTTTCTTTTTTGGTGAGGAAGATTTACCCTGAGCTAACATCTGTGCCAATCTTCCTCTATTTTGTATATGAGATGCCTCCACAGCATGGCTGATGAGTGGAGTGGGTCAGATCCCAGGATCCAAACCCGCATACCTGGGTTGTCGAAGCAGAGTGCACAGAACTTTTAACCACTCAGCCACAGGCCGGCCCCCTGACATCTTCTCATTTCTGGGTTCTCTTTGGCTCCTTGGAGGAGCAACCTGGGAACTCTCTCTGGCATTTTGTTTTCAATCCAACAGGCTCCGTGAGTCGAAGGCAGGAGAAGCAGTTCTCGGGATGGAGGGATGTGCTCTGTCCCACGCTGTCGACAGTGGCTCAGCACCCTGACCCTGGGCACCGGGGGTCCACAGGCACAGCCAGTGCTCTTGGTTGCTGGGGTCCCCCTCCCAGCACAGAGCCATCCCTGGTGCATGGCTCTCCGGGAGCCTTCTTAACTCCTGCCATTTTTGAGCACCCAGGCGGATCCAAGAGCCCCTTGTCCGGGCACAGGGGCAGGTCAGCCCCACCTTACCCTGTGCCCCCCAGCTCTGGTAACTCAGTGCCACTCAGGGCAGAACAATGAAATTCTCACATCCAGGGTTCTGCCAACAATGGCTGTCCTCAGAGAGCACTGCCACCCTCCCTGACATCAAGGGTGAAGAAGACGGGACTGTCCGTGTCCCTGTCTTCCTGGAGTGGCCAGGATGGCCACTGGTGTGTGGGAGTCCTGCTGGAAACGTGTCAAGAGCTGCCGCATGGCGTGGCAGTGCCAGCTCAGGTCCTAATGAGGGCGGGTGCCTCCATTGTGGGCTGTTTTCCCTCCTCGGTCTGGTTTAATCTTTAACATCTATGATGGGCTAAACCAAATCCTGTTTAATCGACTGTTTAACTTTAGAAATAGTAATCTCTCAAGAGTCTAAATTGGACAGGGTCTGAAAACAGGTGGCAAAATGACAAGTTAAGCGTTGGGGTCCTAGACTGAAGCCGCCCCCTTGTGCACGTTGCTCGTAGGAAAGCAGATGCTCCATCCTCCCTCTGTTCATGGTTCTTCAAACCTACGAACCTCGGATCCACCTGGGCTGTGTTTACACTACAGATGCCAGAAAAATCTAAAATATAGGAGCACGCCCATCTCAGTGACCCCAATGTCCACCACGGGCGGCGATGGAAGAGCAAGGTGACTAGATAGAAAGAAGAGATTTTGAAGGACAGGCTGATGGTTTGCAGAGAGGATGGTGCTGCAAAATTGGGTCAGCTCTGGGCAGCCCCAGGGTGCACGCCAGCTCTCCCCTTCAGAGTCCTGGTCCCCCAGGCGGGATCTGTCCAGTTCACGTCCCCTCCAGTCCCCTCAAGGACTAATTAGGACCCCAGGCTCCTCAGCACCCGGCAGAAGCTGGGGAGTTGAAATAATGTGCTCAAAGCCATTGGGTACTTTTGTCAGGGTAGGAACTGGGATTAAAGGTCAAAAGTTGTTCTCTCTCTGTGCCTTGCGTAGAGAAGACAAAGTTTCTCGTGATCATTTTGAATTAATTAGACAGTGGAAACCACGCGTGCATACTGATTTCTAAGCACGGTATCTAGAGGGATCTCTTTTCCAGCCAGCTCTAAAAACAACCAGACGGACTACAACGAGGCCTTTCAGATAAACCCTCAGAGGCATCTTCTGCTGCTTCAAAGCTCCCCAGGACTGATTGTAAAAGCAGGACAGACAGCGGCCGGCAGGGTCGCTGGGCTGCCTGCAGACAATCAACACCCAGCTCAGCGGGAAACACATAGAATGGGGTTTTCACTTAAAAACAAGCACCTTGTTGTTACTTGACACAGACGGCTAATGTGGAAAACTTTAAAGCCTCTTCAGTATCTTTGACTCAATGTTGGAAATGCTACTTCTTTTGGAGGGTAAATCAACTTGCAAGTAGTTTGTTATTTCAATGTACAAATGATAAATGTCTGGCAAAACATCTATATATTTGGACCTGGAAACTTATAGGGGTGGTACTTGAGGACCGAGACTGGGACAAGAATTTGTCGTTTCCTGGATGGCGTGCACTGCTCAGGATCTCCAAGTTGCTTTTTAAAGTTATATCATACCTATCATCACCCCCATTTTATGATCCAGGAAAACGAGCATCGTCGAGGTTAATTGGCTTTCTCAGTCACACAGCCCCCAGGACGATGTCCACCCTGATGGTCCAGCTTCTCTTTGACCTCTTCCATGTTGGATCTGCCTTCCCTCCCTTTCTGGAATCTACAGCAGGAAGGAAAAGCTGCTTCATAGAAACCTGTGCTTTTCAACTGTACGGCTTTGTCCACAATGACTCAGAAGTTTCGTCTCAGCAGCTAGAACTCCTATCTTTCCCTCACGGGTGGGGGCCACGCATGTGTCCTGGATTCCGAGCCTCTTCCTCCTGAGGCTTCCGGAATTTAGGAATCACGTTTCCTTCTTAACACATCCTGACGTTCAATACCAATTGTTCCACAGTAAGTTTTAAAATCCTGCTTTTGGGAATTACAAGCAATGCGTCTGCCTGAGGCTGAAGCTGGAGCTAAAGGAAGTGTGAGAGAGAAAAGCACATTAATATATTTGAAATATTGAAACAGACGGAACCACACACACAAGAACAGCGATAGTCTTACTGCACAGACAACCCCTGTCAATTGACATTTTTCTTAAAACATCATACGTTTAGCTTCACAAAGCTTGTTTTTGTAACTGCCATGGGTCAGTCCCTTGTGTAGCCCTGTGCACAGCCATGAGGTCGTTCGAGATGTTCCCCCGCAGTGTTGAAGAACATTGAGAGACGGATCCGGGCTGCTAGCGTGGGAGTGCACAGTGCAATCACACACCAGGCCATGTGGTTTGGCCACCACCCAAGCCCCCGGTGTCTGGTCCTTCACCTGCCGCTCATCCCGGGTCACCCTCCCCTGCGGCAGGGACATTTATTCTGGAAGATGGAGACATGCCGCTGCTTCTCTGGCCCCACATCAGCACCTGACAGGAGAAGGACGCCCCTGTTTCTTGTAACCTGAGGCCTAACGACGCCACTCCAACCTGAGCACGGATGGGCATCCAAAATTCCAGCCTTGCCACATGACACACCCATGAGTGTTCCCAGGACAAATAGTGCCAAGAGATGACTTGTGTGGGTGGGGAGGGGACAAGGCAAGGTCATCTGAGGGAAGGACCTTACAAAATCCGTTTCGCAGCTGTGACCTCCACCCAGCAGGGGCAAGAAGGGATCTGCAGGCAGTGCGTAAACACATCTGTCATTCCTTCCTGCCTGCTGTGACTCTCATCGCAGCTCTCCAAACACTTGGTTCGATCCTTCTGTGTTTGCCTTAAACACAGCCTCCTTGGAAACAGCATGGGTTTTAGGGAACTGGGCAGCTCCCTGATGTTGACCTTTGAACTGAGGGGTTTGGGTTGATTGACTTCAAGGAGGGTCTCAAGTGAAATATCAACATTCTTCCCTTTCTAGTCAGAGCAGACACATAGGTAGATGCATAGGTAGTTACATAGATAGATACGTAGATGGATACATAGCTACATGGATAGATATGTAGATACATAGGTAGATATATGGATAGATACATGGATGCATGGATAGACACAAGGATAGATACATGGATACAAGGATAGATACATGGATACAAGGATAGATACATGGATAGATACATGGATGCATGGATAGACACAAGGATAGATACATGGATACAAGGATAGATACATGGATACAAGGATAGATACATGGATAGATACATGGATGCATGGATAGACACAAGGATAGATACATGGACACAAGGATAGATACATGGATAGATACATGGATGCATGGATAGACACAAGGATAGATACATGGATACAAGGATAGATACATGGATAGATACATGGATGCATGGATAGACACAAGGATAGATACATGGATACAAGGATAGATACATGGATAGATACATGGATGCATGGATAGACACAAGGATAGATACATGGACACAAGGATAGATACATGGATAGATACATGGATGCATGGATAGACACAAGGATAGATACATGGATACAAGGATAGATACATGGATAGATACATGGATGCATGGATAGACACAAGGATAGATACATGGACACAAGGATAGATACATGGATAGATACATGGATGCATGGATAGACACAAGGATAGATACATGGACACAAGGATAGATACATGGATAGATACATGGATGCATGGATAGACACAAGGATAGATACATGGATACAAGGATAGATACATGGATAGATACATGGATGCATGGATAGACACAAGGATAGATACATGGATACAAGGATAGATACATGGATAGATACATGGATGCATGGATAGACACAAGGATAGATACATGGATACAAGGATAGATACATGGATAGATACATGGATGCATGGATAGACACAAGGATAGATACATGGATAGATACATAGAGGGATATATAGGTAGATCTACAGACAGATATATAAATACATAGGTAGATACAGAGACAGATACACAGACAGATACACAGACAGATACAGAGACAGTTACATACGGAGATACATAGATAGACACATGGATAGATACATAGATTCACAGGGAGATAACACAGGGAGAAATAGTAATTCAGGGTTTTTCTTTCTTCCATTACACAAGTTTATTTCCTTCTTGATTTTATTTATAACATGTTTATTCATCTTGAACTAATTTCTGCTTATCAGATCCTTGATTTCCATGCATCGGGTACATCAGCAAGTACCATTTGCTCTGCCTTTTTTCCGAGGGCAGATGTAAAATGCCAGCCTGCAAACGAGTGAAGCTAACTGACAAAAAATCAATCCATCCCAAAGCTAGCTTTTGTTCACGCCCGGGTGTGGTGAGAGGGAAGCCCCGGCTTGGAGCTCTGCTCCACTTTGTGGCCGGCGGCAAGTCCCATCATCTCTTTTTATTTTATTTTTTTTTGAGGAAGATTAGCCCTGAGCTAACTACTGTCAATCCTCTTCTTTTTGCTGAGGAAGACTGGCCCTGAGTTAACATCCGTGCCCATCTTCCTCTACTTTATACTTGGGACACCTACAACAGCATGGCTTGCCAAGTGGTGCCATGTCCTCACCCGGGACGCAAACCAGTGAACCCCGGGCAGCCGAGAAGCAGAACGTGTGAACTTAACCACTGTGCCACTGGGCCCGACCCCCATCACCTCTTGAGCCCTCAGTGCCTCTTCTGTGGAAGTGACGGTGGGACTGACGCTCTCCGTCTGAGGTCCCGTATCCTGGAGCGTGACCCACCGTCATAGCACAGCCATGGTGGAAGCTGTGGATGAAGCAGGGGGACCTCTAACGGCACAACCAGACAGCCACTCAGAAGAGTCCTTCTTATAAGAAGAATTCGGTTCTAGGAATTAGGTTGGAAGAAGCCATTTGAAAATGCTTTTTACTTTTATTTCTCACTCCCTATTTTCAGAAGCATGAAGCCTCTGGTCATTAGCGGAAAGGAGGTATATCCAAGCTAGAGGGAAATTACTCTCAGGAAGTTTTCTTGTCAGCTCTTTGTGCCAATCTCTGGAAAGCGTGCACTGAGCAGATGCTAAGCTCCTCCAACAAGAATCATTGCGTAGGAAGCGGCTTCCATGAGGACGTGAGGCTCCTGCTCAGTCATCAGTGCAGAAGATGATTGCCTCTGCTGTGCGTTCAGTGAGTGGTTCTCTACAGGGGGTAATTTTGCACCCCTGGGAAACGTCTGGAGACGTATTTAGGTGTCACAACTGTCAGGGGACGGGGTAGTGGCTTCCAGTGGGTAGAGGCAGGGATACCGCTAAACATCCCACAATGCGCAGAGCAGCCTTCAGCACAGGGTCATCCAACCCCAAATTTCAGCAGTGTCAAGGCTGAGAAACCTGGAAAACTGACTAAGTGACATCCTCCCAAAAAGGCAGAAGGAGCCGAAGGACCCGTCTGATGCAAACACATGGGCTTTCTGGGGGAAATATTTTAAAAATTTAAATATACAGCAGAGATCCTAAGAAAATAGGAATGCATGGAAAGAGAGGAAGAAGGAGGGAAGGAATTAAAAAAAGGGGTAAAAAAATGAAAAAGAAGGAAAGAAATCTTTACAAAGAGGAGAAGAAAGAGAGAGAGAGAGACATTCCCTATGAAGGAAAAATAGGCTAGACACAGACTGTTCATCGGTAAAGCCGTATTTCCTGAAGTCTAAGGTGTCCTCATTTACAAGGAGGACTATTATTTTATACAATTATAAGAGAGTTTTTATTATAAGATATATTCACATATCTTATCTTAGAATGAAGGAATGGTGATTATAGAGTTCAGGAGACCGTGAAATGATGAGACGAATGTGATAAGGGAATGTCACTGTCCATGTAGATGTTACACCCAGCTAAGTCATCATTTAGGAGTGAGGGTGAAATAAAGATCATTTCAGGCAAAGAATGAGATCATGGACCCTCAGGGAAAGAACTTCTAAAAGATACTCAAGAAGAAGAAGAAAAATGAAACGAGAAGGAAAGAGAGAATGCAGGAAGCAATGTTGATCCAATAAGTTGTGAACGTGGTGAAGCTAGATAAGAGCATGAGGAGCAACCACAGCAGCAACAGTAACATCCGACAGAGGAGATGCCAACAAGACGCAGCCAAAATGCAGTGAATACGAAGGTCGGAGTCGAACAGAGGGATTGAAAGCATCCTGCAGCATTTGCATTATACGAGAGAAGAAAAGAAATAATGGTTCAATTTATGCTTTTTGAAGACAAGTGTGTATGTCAAAATATGAAGAATAGGGGTCGGCTCAGTGGGGCAGTGGTGAAGTTCCCGTGTTCCACTTTGTTGGCCTGGGGTTTGCCGGTTTGGATCCCGGGTGCAGACATGGCACCGCTTGGCGAACGCCATGCTGTGGTAGGCATCCCACATATAAAAGTAGAGGAAGATGGGCACGGATGTTAGCTCAGGGCCAGGCTTCCTCACCAAAAAGAGGAGGATTGGCAGCAGATGTTAGCTCAGCCTCAAAAAAAAAAAAAAAGAAGGACCACTGAAACAAAAGAAAATACGTACCTTTCCAACACTTAAGAGGAATAAAAGGAAATAAAGAAATTGCGATCAAAATAATATGGAGAAATCAAACAAAAAGTACAGTGACGAGCAAACGTAGAATAAGATATTGGAAATCAATTCAAATGAACTCAATAATTGTAAAAGGACCTGAGTAGCCATTAAAACAAGGGAACACACTTACAACATAATATCATATTATCATAATAATACACAGATATAAATAAATCTACCAGGAAATCGCAACGCACAGAGAGAGGGGGTTGTGACAATATGACAGGCTGAACAGATTTTAAAGAAAGAAGCATTATTAGGGACATGAGCCACCAGGGTGTGATGACAAAGAGAATCATTCACCAGGAAAATAAAGCCGTCTTAAAGCACAGCTGGACAAGACGGTCTTTAACTGTACACAATGAAATTGGCCAATCTAGTCATAGGGACTCTCCATCACACCTCCCCCAGAAACTAACAGATTATTCACGTGGCACAGGCTATGGGAAGGACCCACTTCTTCACGGATACAGGTGAAACCCTGCCAACACCAAGCACAAGGGGAGGGTCTCCAAGAGCTGGCCCCAAGGAGGTCACAAAGGAAGTCCCCACAGATAGGAAACACAAAGCAAACTAAAAGATTCTTTGACCTCACAATCAACTAGAGATGCATAACAAAAGGACAACGTCCAAGACCCCTTCCTGTTTGGAAGATTTTAAAGATCTTCTAAAAACTTCACAGGTCAAAGAAGAAAGACTAATGGAAACTAAAAATATTTACCAATTAGCACCCACAAAACCCCTGCATATCAAAGGTGTAGGATATGGCTGGTACCAAGACTGACAGCCTCTGAGCCCAGCACACCACCTGGAACCACAGGATAACCCCAAAGAAAACAGAGGGAAGAGACCAATGAAAGAACAGAAACTAATGAAACCAAATATGAAGGAAAAACCAAGAGTACCAGTACAAATAAAATTGCTTCTTTGGAAAGCTGAGTTACATTAATACACTTCTGGCAACAACAATCAGACAAAAAATGTAAAAAGAAAAAACCAATTTCTTAGGCAAAATGAATAATATTGTTCCGCTTCTAGCAGGACTGACCAAGGATAAAAGCCAGAGGGAGCAGAAATAAACAGTAATACAAATGAAAATCATGCACCCACGTTCACAGTAATTATGTTTCAAATCTTAAGGGAAACTCATGAATACTTTTATGTTACTACATTTAAAAACTTAGCTGAAATGGAAAATTTCCTGGTAGAGTATAAGTTTGCAAGCTGACTCAAAAAAAGTAAGAGAAAAGATGAGAAGACCTACAAGCGTCAAAAAAAAAAGTATAAACGCTCAAAATCCACAACACCCCTAGCATGCTCACATGGTTACACAGGTCAAGGTCTCCTGAACCCTTAATGAACTCGTGGTTCCTGTCTTCTATATAGGGTGATTGGAATTTAATGAGAGAAACCTTCAGAGAACTTTGCATGGGCTGGTAGAGCTTTGATAGGAAAACCTAATCTGCCTAGCACAAGAAAAGAATTTTATAGGCTGATCTCACTCACAAGCATAAGATACAATCCTAAACAGAGTGTTAGCAAACTGATTCCAGCAATGCACTAAAAGAGACAAATCGGGGGCGGGCCCCATGGCCGAGTGGTTAAGTTCGGGCTCTCCGCTTTAGTGGCCCAGGGTTTCGCTGTTTCGGATCGTGGGTACAGACATGGCACTGCTCATCAGGCCATGCTGAGGCGGTGTCCCACATGCCACAACCAGAAGGACTACAACTAGAACATACAACTATGTACTGGGGGGGAGGGGGGGCTTTGGGGAGAAGAAGAAGAAGAAAAAGAAGAAGATTGGCAACAGTTGTTAGCTCAGGCGCCAATTTTTAAAAAAAACAAAAACAAATCATAACAATTCGATGTCTGGACTTAAACCCCAGCATGGGTGGTGGTGGGAACGTGGGTAGGGTGCAAATGAAAAGAAGGGTTTCGACTGACACATGTTGAAACTGTCTGACAGGCATTTTGGAAGTTCTAGTCTCTCAACTTTTGTATATGTTTAAAATGTTCCACAACAAAATGATTTAAAAGTGTAAACAAAAACTCATAACCAATATTGTTCATCCCACGCGTGCGTGATTGGTTTAACTGGACAATTTATTAACGCAATTCATTTTACTGACAGATTAAATGAGAAAAAAACAATTGCATCAAAAATATTAAAATTTCACACTCTTCTGCAGTAATATGTATGTGTATGCAAATAATAATAGACAAATTTTTCCTTAACCTAAAAATAGCCTGTCTACCTAAAAATTATACAAAAACTGGGAGGTGTTAAAAGGACTTTCTTTAACACAGAACAAGAATGAATGAGTGCTGGAGGCCCCGGCAAGCACAGTGATGCTACAAAAACAAACAGAAAATATAAGATTAGAATTTGTAGTCAGTATATATTGGGAAGAAGCCTTCTTTCTCTTACACCCTTTTCTTCTCCAATTCACCCCTCGAAAACCTTTGGTTTCATGTAGAAGAAACACCATTAGCTTCTTTCTTAATAACTCTTCACAGCCCCCACACCTACCGACTCGGAGAGGCTGAGTGACAAAGGTGACAGGTGAGGTTGGAGGGAGAACCGTGCCTGTAGCCAGGACCCATCTCAGGGGCATGGGACCAGTCCTGTCAACTGGATGCTCTGCTGTCATTGTCTTGAAATCTTATGATCTTCTCTTTGAGCCTACCTTCTGTCTGCTAGGGCGGTGGAACACGTGTCTGTTCTTGTTCTAGCCTTCCTGTTTGCACAGAGCAGTCATGATGCCCATGAGCACAGGATGTGGGGGACCCGTGACGGCCGGAGTTCAAAGTAATGTGTTCCATTTATGACCCAGTACCTGGGAGACGATGTTCATGGAACAGAGAAAGGAGGCAACGTGTCCTGAGAAAACCCATGGACCCAGGAACCCTCCCTCATGCTGGGAGTTCTCATTACTTCCCTGTGTTAGCGGTTCATTTAAGCTGAAAACGTGACACAGAGGGAGGAAAAGACAGGGTGGCCCCAACTCCCTCTCCTCCGGGTCCTTCCTCGTTCCCAGTGTGCCCGGGCGGAGGTGTCAGGTGAATGTGCACCCAGCAAGAAGTGGACTAGAAACCACACAGTCCATTGTGTGCAGAAGTTCCCCCTTCCGTTAAGAAGGAAATACATAAGCACCTAAGAGCTACAAAATACACATTGTGTAACTTCCATGATTGCTTGGACAAGCTCAACATTCTTATATTTACCTTGAAAACCGGAGTTGTAGAATATAAAGATGATTGGCAAAATTCATGCCAGTAATTTAAAATTTTAATTTCTCTATACTTAGAATGACGTTAAATAGCTACCAAATAAACACCATGACAAGTTGGAGGGAGACTGTGGAACTGAACAAGAGCTCTGCATTTTTATTTTGCACCGAGCCCCTCATGCTCTGCTCATCCCTGGCTTTTCCTTCCTCCTCCTTTGCTCTGAGTTTCTGGCCTGTCCCAGTGAATGTGTGTCCTCCATCTTCCTAAGCCGTGGGGTCAGCTGGGTGGACAAAGGGGACAGGCCAGTGTCTGACCGTCAGATGAGCAAATATGCTAATTTGGGGTTCCGTACTGGGAAACTCGCTTGTTTGTAGGTATCATGTATTCTCGAATAGCATTTCCTCAAATAGAGAGGATAGGATGACCTCTGGCTGGATTTTGGCTTATTTTGACTTCAGAAGCTGGGTAGGAAAGAGGAGTGTTATTTATTGGGCCCAAACAAACACTTTGACTGGATGGGCCGTGTATATCGACAATCCCAGAGAAACCACAAACTCTTAAAGCTAAAAAGAGAGTGAGTTCAATAAGGTTGCTGGATACCAGACAAACACACGTGGACACACACCTACACGCAAATGCACACATGCACCAGCGCCAAATAGTAAGAAAACATAACTCAAAATTCCAATTTCATTTATGGTACAAAAAAAAAGTACATGGGGATAAATGTAACAAGAAAAAATTGAGCTAAACCTTAAGGAGGATATTTGAAAATGCTTCAAAATACAGAAAACAGACCTAAATGTTAACTGACGAGAAGACTCGCTGTCATAAAGATGGCAATTCTCCCTAAATTGACTTATACATTTAAATGAAATTCCATTGAAATCCAAAAAAGGTTTCTCATAAAACTTGATAAGATGACGCTGTGATTCACACGCAGGTACAAAAAGTCCAAATGATGAAGATAACTTTCAAGAAGAAAAGTTGGCATATTTGACCAGTAGTAGATATCAAGACTTACTAAAAACTGTGGAATTTATTTATGGTTTTGGGAGGATGGAAGATTGAACAGTGACCAGAACAGGACCCCCCTCCAAAGTCACTCCCACATGGGAGCGTCCTCAGGGAGCCAGAGCCGAAGGCAGGGGAGAGAGAAGATTGGATCCGTCCATCGTGGGGTGAAGACAGACACAGAAGACAGGCGAAAATAAAAGGAAAGCTCTTTCTCACACCCACAAATATAAATACCAATGGATCAAGACCCATGTTGGAAAGGCAAAAATTTAAAACGTAATAATTGTAAAGAATATCTTTACCTTATCACACTAAAGAAAAATCCTATGAATAAGATTTTTAAAAATCCACAGATCGTAAATGGAAAGATCCACAAATGTGACTACACTGACATAAAACCTCGTGTACAACAAAAACCTCACAAAGTTAAAGCTAAGCCTCATCTGGGAAGTGATTTTTGAGACACCTGTAACTGATTGCTGACCAAGAATTAGTCTCCACATTATAAAGACCCTTGTACATAAGTGAAAAAAAAATTAGAAAAATGAGATAAAAGGATGGGTACAGGTAATTCAAGAATGAAAGCTGAAAGGCCGATAAAAATATGAAAAGATATTCAAGTTCATTTGTAAACAGAGAAAAGCAAATTAAAACCGTCAGCAAACATCATTTTCTATCCATCAGATTGAGAATGTTGTAAAATCTGATAATACCAAATCTCGGCAAGAAGTGAGAAAATAGGAAGTCTTACGCACCGCTGGTGGGAGTGAAGGCTGGTCGAACCTCTGTGGTTGCAGAATAAGTGTCCCCCTAAAGACGTCCAGTCCTATGAATATGTCACATTTAGGTTCTCGACACCCAATTGCAATGTGTGGGGGTGTGTGTGAGGGGTTTCCCGGTACCACTAACGAGCAGGTCTCCAGACACCAGCTGGATGTCCTACAATTCAACCCGATTCTGACACTGCTATCCTGCGACAGCATCCCATGCCTCAGAGTAAGAGCTCAGTCCCATGAGGCCCCCACCCCGCCCCCACCTTCAGATGCCAATCAAAGTCCAAGTTGTCACCTGTGCTTCTGACCAACAGACTATAGGTTGCAGGTCCCCACGACCCCCTCCTTGGATTCATTAGTTTGCTAGAGCAGCTTACAGGACTCAGGAAACCAGTTAAACTGGTTTAACCAGATAAACAGAAAACTCACCAGATTCCCAGTTTATTATAAAGGATATAACTCAGGAACAGCCAGATGAAAGACATGGGTAGGGAAGGGATGGGAACAGGGGGATGAACTTCCATGTCCTCCTCAGGCACCATTCTCCCCCCGTCTCCAGGTGTTGACCAACCCGGAAGCTCGCTGAACCCCGTCCTTTTGGGTTTTGATGAAGACTTCATTACATACACGAGCTGATTAAATCATTAACCATTGGTGATTGAACTCGATCTCCAGCCCTCGCCCCTCTCCAGAGGTCAGGGGTGGGACTGGAAGTTCCAACCCTCCATCACATGGTTGGTTTTCAAGGCAACCAGCACCTAAAAGTCACCTCCTTCACATAACAGAAGATATCTTTTTCACTCGCAACACTTAGGAAATTCCACGGGTTGTAGGAGCTCTGTGCCAGGAACAAGGACGAAGACCAAATAGATATTTTTTATTATATAAATCCCAATGTCACAGCTACCTTACACGGCAAAGGGGGAATTAAGTTTGCAGAGGGAATTAAGTTTGCTGGTCAGCTGACCTGAGATGGGGAGATTATCCTGGATTATTGGGGTGGGCCCAACACAGTCATGGGAGTCCTTATAAATGGAAGAGGGGCCAGGAGAGAGAAAACCAGAGAGACGGACTCAGCTCGAGGCTGCTGGTTTTGTGGAGGAGGTAGGGGCCATAACCAAGGCCTGCTGGCAGCCTCTAGAAGTAGGAACTGGCCAGGAAACAGACGCTGCCCTCGAGCCATCAAAAGGAGCCAGCCCTGCAGACACCTGGAATCAGCCCAGAGAGAGGCATGTTGGACTTCCACCCTCCAGAACTATAAGATGATAAACTTGTGTGTGCGTGTTTTGTGTTTTTTTTAAAGATTGGCCCTGAGCTAACATCTGTTGCCAATCGTCTATTTTTTCTTCTTCTTCTCTCCAAAGCCACCCAGTACATAGTTGTATATTCTATTTGTAGGTCCTTCTGGTTGTGCTATGTGGGACGCCACCTCAGCATGGCCTGATGAGTGGTGCTAGGTGCACGCTCAGGATCTGAACTGGTGAACCCTGGGCTGCCGAAGCGGAGTGCATGAACTTAACCACTATGCCACCGGGCTGGCCCCAAATTTTTGGTGTTTTAAGCCCCTAAATTTGCGGGAATTTGTTACAGCAACCAGAGGAAACTCATACAACCACTTTGGAGAGACCTAGTAATGTCCATAAAGAGAAATTCTTGCTCATGTGGACGAGAAGACAGAATGACGTTTAGATCATTGTGGCAGCTTGTCTGCGGTACAATGTAAACACCCAGGGTTCCGGGAATGGCCAGATCAGCTGGGCCGGGTCAGTGGGGGCACACGCAGGCCTGGTGTGTGTGTGTGTGTGTGCTCCCCCTGTGTTTATAAGAGAGTCTGATGGGTGCAGAGATGGGGAGAGCTCACTCGAGGTCTGCCCAGGAAGTATTCTCCATGGCGTTTGTCACCCAAGTCAGTGCCAGGAAGTGAATAACCAAACTGCAAAAATGATGTCATTATGAAAATTAAAGACATAAAACAATGCTTTATAGTGTTGCATGCCCACACACGTGTGATAGAAGGAATGAAAACAAGAAAGAGTTTTCTTGACTACAGAACCATGGCTGCCCCTGTGATGGAGGAAGGAATGGGGCAAGGGTGGGGCTCTCCAATGAGTTATTACATGTCCTCTACTGTTTAAAATTTAAAGATTTAAAGGAAATAGAGCAACACGGTAGCCTGGGTTAGATGCAGTTGGTGAGCGCATGAATGACTGATACATGATTTTTGCATTTTTGTGTGTGTTTGAAATGCTTTGAAATTTAAAATATGTTTTTAAATAAGAAAAAGGCAATGAACCAAGAGGAACAGAGACACATAGTCCACAGATGTGGAGTCCAATTTTCAGTATTTAGTGGCACATTTTGTTCCCTCCTACCACCCCATTAAGCTTTTTTTTTTTGAGGAAGACTGGCCCTGAGCTAACTTCCGTGCCCTCTTCCTTCCTCTACTTTATATGTGGGATGCCTACCACAGCATGGCGTGCCAAGCGGTGCCATGTCTGCACCCGGGACCTGAAACAGCAAACCCCAGGCCGCCGGAGTGGAACGTGCGAACTTAACCACTGTGCCCCTGGACTGGCCCCCCCCCCCCGATTAGGTTTTATTTTAACAACCAAGAAAGCCTCTATGTGGTGTGTTAGAACTGAAATCAATTCCGGGTGGACACAGGGACCTGGGTCCTGGTTGGGGTCTCACCATTCACGAGCTCTGCCCAGCAGGCTGGTCAAGGCCCAGATCTTAGCTTCCTCCTGTAACGACAGACGTCCCTTCCCTTTCTGAGCTCCAGGGAGCTGCAGCGTCGTTGTGGAGGTTTCAGATGTGAATAAGGCCTGACCACACCTTGCACGCCTTTGCCAGGCGGCTCTGACCTGGGACCCTGGACAAGAAAGCTGGTTTTGAAAGCTGACGGCCTTCGATGAACTTCAGACACCTCCTCCTCCTGGTGAGGGTCACCCCGGTATCCACCTACCAGTTTGCTTTAGTTTCTTTAGCTTTTTGATATAATATAGATATACATGCCTACCCCATCTACCTCACAGCACTGTCTGAGCGTCAAAAGAAGATTTTCATGTAAGCACTTCAGAAAAAAGAGCTAAATAAATATTAACTATTAATCCTAGGTATTTGTTAAAAATAAATAGTAGATAATAAACATCAGCCATTGCCAACTATGCCATAAATCTCTGAGTTAATTAATACCCCTCTTAACCCAAGTGGTCGACATCTTTGCAGCTACAGGTCTCTGAGAATCCCTTCATAAACTATTCTTTTCCCTCGATTACATGTAAAAATAACTCTTCATATTAAATGGGTTTCTAAGTTTATTTTGGGCTCCTCAGCCAATCAGTGTCTAACGTGAATTTCTGAAACTATAGGTGCAAAGAAATTAAATTTATTTTATGTCTTTTCCATTGGTTTCCCCAATCATCTTTTTTTTTTTTTTTTGGTGAGGAAGATTGGCCCTAAGCTAACATTTGTTGCCAATCTTCCTTTTTTCACTTGAGGAATAGTGTTGCTGAGCTAACATCAGTGCCAATCTTCCTCTATTTTATGTGGGAGGCCACCAAAGTGTGGCTTGATGAGTGGTGCTAGGTCCGTACCTGGGATCCCAACCTGTGAACCCCAGGGCCACCAAAGCAGGGCACGTAAACTTAACCACTACAATACCAGGCCGGCTCCCATCTATGATGTTTTTGAGGTGAATATACAAGAACTGCTTACTAACAGTTCTAAATACAAACTAACTCCATGGTTCTGCCTGACTCCGGATCCTACAACCTCCACTCTTTTGAACATTTTGAACTTTGGCAAATTAAAAAGATACTTGACAGCAAATAAATAAATACAAATAAAATTTAAGGAAAATTCTACTCCAACAACTATTATTCTTGTTACTTAAATTTTGCAATGCCCTCCAAGTGAGGGGGAATACCCCCTCAAAGACAGTCACAAGATCACCACTGGAGTTGGAGAAAACAAGTTTCTGTTTTTGTTTTTTTTTGAGGAAGATTAGCCCTGAGCTAACATCTGCTGTCAATCTTCCTCTTTTTGCTGAGGAAGACTGGCCCTGAGCTAACATCCATGCCCATCTTCCTCTACTTTATATGTGGGATGCCTACCACAGCATGGCGTGCCAAGTGGTGCCATGTCCACACCCGGGATCCGAACCGGTGAACCCCGGGCCGCCAAAGCAGAACATGCGAACTTAACTGCTGTGCCACCGGGCTGGCCCCAGGAGAAAACAAGTTTTGATTTACAGAGTTGACCTAACCCCGAAGACAGAGCATCCCAAACACAAATGTATTTGCAGCACACCCTTAGTGAACTGAGTCCCCAAATTGTCACCCCATAAATGCACTGCAGAGCTATCTACAAACTCTCTGATGTCACCGTTGTGAACGTCCCCAAGACGCTGTATTTTGATGGTCTTACAATAGCTTGTTTCTACATTAGACACAAAGCTGTCACTGAGGGAAGTTGCTATAGTGCCAATCCACTCCAAGGGTTGACAGCGGAGACCCAGTAAAACAGTCTAAAAGCAACACAGAAGGTTGGATGTTGTGAAGAAGGGATGCAATGCAGTTCTCTCTCCAAGAAGCATCAGGACCACACAGACGCTAATTAAATGATGGGGACGATGCGTTTCCAGCTGCAGGACCAGGCAGGCTGGAAGGCGGTCAGACAGCTGCTGTTGGGAGTGATTTCCAAAGCTAACACACTGGGAGTGCCAGGGGTTTCAAGGAACTGTTGAGTGGCTCTTTCCTCTTCCTTAATGACCAGTGAGATCCAGACCTATTATTCAAGCAGAGGCGGAAATCCTCTGCACAGCAGCTGCTGAGGCTCAGTCTGTGTCCCTAGGACGTTACTGAGCAAGATTATCTGTTCAGCGCTGTGCATTGCTAAGGGATTAAAACTGACTTCATTCATCACAGGCAGCCTAGGATTTCTCCTCGACTGAGGGATCAGAAGAAAGAAGATCCTTCCACCACGCCCTGGCATAGAGATGCTTCCTGGGCTCCACATCAATTCCATCCTACAGGCTTCTGCTCGTCCAAACCTCAAGCTCTGCTCGCCCTTTCTCTTCTTCAGGATGACTGTGTTTGTCAGCTTGGGTGCAAACTCCGGGCAGTGCAGCTGCGAGGAGTCTGTTGTCGGGGGAAGTGAAACATTAGCAGGGACCGACATCACTATTGTCACACATCAGAGACGCGCCATCATGACCTGTCACCTAGGAGGCCAAGTTTGTCATAGGAACCGAAATTTGAAATTCCAGCATGTGTCCCAAAATGGGATGAGTTCATGGAGATGGAGGAAGATAATTAAGGAAAATGAATTTAAAGTGCACTCAAGTGATGACTTCTTGTTTTGTGCACTGTAGGTTTTATCCTTGGTTAGGAGACCATGGCGGAAAGAAACAAAAGTGGAAATAATATGGAATAAAAGAATAAAATGGGATAAAAAATACTGATTAGAACGTTCTTATTTCTATAAGGATGCTCTTCTTGAAAATAAGAACATATTCTCATTTCAATAGGAATTTTCATTTCTTACTGAGATAAATGAATGACATGGGAAAACTCTTGTTTTCTTTGCATTCTATGTCACTGTTGCTCGGGGTGCCTTCTGCAAGAGACTGAGGGCTCCCCAAACCACGGACCTGCGTGTGGTTTGTCTGGCTCACACACACCTCATAGGTCCTCTCCGTTTGGCGCTGGCCCCACTGCCATGCCCCTGGGCCAGGGGAGCACAGCCTCTTCACTGGTCTCTCCTTAGCCCCACTTCAGCACAGCTGGATAGCAGGCCTTTCCAAGCCCAGGTGTACAGGTCCTCGCCCGCTTCTGAGAGACTGAGCACACACACAGACAACAATCAGACATCTGTAAAGACGGAGCTGTCACCACAACCTGCAGCCACCCGCCTGGGAAACCGACCCCTCGTCTACAGTGAACATCCCAGGAAGTTAGCTGCCTACGTCAGACTTGCAGGAAGCCAGGCTGCCGTCTCCGGTCACAATCCAGGAGGCTGCACAGTCACTTTTGTAACAATCAGCCCCAAATAGCTGGAACTTGATCAATAACTGACGACTGCCCTAATTTTTTCCCCTGCTTCCAACTCAGGACCAACCAGAGAAAGCCGATTTTGCTCCCCTCGCCAACCACATCGGAGCCCCACTTCTGGAATTCCCTCCCCACCTCCCCCAGGCCCACGGCCTCCATCGGGGTGCTCCTGAGCCCCCCTCTGCACTAGGAGGCTCCCCCACTCCTCTGCCTGCCTGGGGTCTCTGCCACATGACCCCCCTGCTCCAGCGT
Source organism: Equus asinus (assembly GCF_041296235.1). Taxonomy (NCBI): domain Eukaryota; kingdom Metazoa; phylum Chordata; class Mammalia; order Perissodactyla; family Equidae; genus Equus; species Equus asinus. Next base: position 23,728,485 of record NC_091790.1, on the reverse strand, counting down.
CTCTGAGTGGACAGCCTCTGCTTGTTCTCTTGGGTGGTCTTCCTTTATTTCCGAACCTCAAAGTCTCCCTACGCGTCACCGGGATCTGGACTCTCCTGGACCAGCCCTGAGGTTCCCCTGGTACCTGTCGGCCTCACTCCCTCCCAGCTCCAGAGACCTGCTCTGTCCTTTTGTCCCTGGATTCCTCCCGCACCTGCTCTTTGCTCCCCAGTCTGCCTCCTCTCCCTTCACCCCTCTTCCCTCCTCCCGCACCTCAGCCTCAGCCCCAGCCCCAGCCCCAGAAGCAGCCTCTGCTCCTCCCAGTCAACCTCCAACCTCCTGTCCACTCTGAGTCCAAACACTGCTCCTTCCTCGAATGTCCCCTACCTGGCTCCCGCGGCGGGCTCCAGCAGGCCCCACAGCATGGGTACCTGCCTCGTTAGGGTTGTTAGGTTATCCTTAGTTATTGCAGATTTTCTCCAGCCAGACAAAGCTTCCCTGAGGCTGACGCCCTGTTTTTCCCCTCCCCCCTCATCGCAGCTAGCACGGTTCCTGGACGCAATGGGCGCTCACTACATATGGTCAACAGGAGGGATGAAGGTTTAGACTGGGCATGGTCGCCCACTACCCTCCTGGTCATAAGGAAAAGATTCAGGACATAGAACTTTCTTTTTCCTACAGTCCTGAGCACTTTCTCAAATTCTCCCACTTTCTGCTCTGTGCCTACAAAGGGGCTGTCACAGCAGACCACCACAGCCCAGGCAATTTAAACAATAGACATCTATCCTCAGGGGTCCGGAGGCTGGAAGTCCACGATCAAGGTGCCAGGGTGGGTTGGTTTCATTCTGAGGCCCCTTCTCTTGGCTTGTGGGCTGCAGCCGCCTTGCCAGGGTGGGGGGGCTCACACGAGTTCCTCTTTAACCCCATCAAGGAGGCTCCACCCGTAGGACCTCATATACCCCTAATCACCTCCCGCGGCCCCGCCTCTAAACGCCATCACCTGGGGGTTAGGGCATCCACATATGGATCTGAGGGGAGATACAAACGTTCAGTCCACAATAAAAGATAAACGTTCTGTTTCCTTAAATGATGCAGTATGGTTTGCTAAACTACATTGGGGCATTTTCTCTGACATAAACTTTTTTCTAATTCTTATAGATGAGCAATTCTTATATATTTAATTTCCACCTTAGCTTGACTATGATAGTAGAACTAACTTACCCTTTATTTAATTTTGTTTTGGTCAAAGTATTTGTATCTTCATCATGCTGGAAGTTACAAGTGATTTATAATGATTCCATGAAGTCAAATTGTGACTTGTCTTTTTAAAAAATGCTTTGGGGTGGGGAAAGAGCGCGTCTGTCTTTATTCGTACTTGAAGGTGCCCCCATGACCGGATAACCCCACAGGCCTCATTCTGCACATGTGGGTCTCCTGCTTTGTAGCCCTTTGCTGAGCAGTTATGACCATGTCTGTTCAAAAAAAAGCTAAAAATATAAGAGACTCAGGCAAATAGATGGAATGTCTCAATGAGTCCTCATTTCTGCACTTTCTGCCCTGGACCATCTGCCTTCTGGAAAATCCTTCATCTCTGAATCTATAGTGCTTAAGACTCTGCTTTGTAATGTAGCGCTTGATTGACTGCTTATGGTGGTGCTCTAAATTTAAAGTATTTCCCCAAAGAGCTGTCTCCCTTGGGGCCTGCATACAGCAGACCCTCAGCCCTTCCTGATGGTCCCCGGGTGATGCCTATGGAAGGGGGTCAGAGACCCGTGCTGACTCCTCACCTCACAGGAGGCCGGGCCTGACCATCACTCCACTGACCCGCAGAGCTGGACAGGGCCCGGGGCATACTTGGTCTGCTCTGTCCCTGCCGCAGCCTCCTCTGTGCCCCTGGGCTGTGTCCTCCTGCTGAATTACTGAGCAGCAAAGGTGTCTGGGCCCCAGGCAGATGGGCGGATGTGGCATTGTCACGGCACAAAATAGGGGTTCTCTTGCCTGATATGCATACAAAAAGTCAGTTATTACGTGTCAGCTTTTGGGAAAAGAAATGTAGCTCTACTTTGTGAGACTAAGCTGCAAGGAGACGGGATGTGTGTGCTCAGATCTGTCTCCCAGCTCCAGGGCTGGGGGCACAGTTTACGGGATGAAGAGCAGGGGGATTTGGAGTGTGGAGACAGAGGATTGGAGGTGAGAAGCCAGGCAAGTGATGACCTGCGCACGTAGTCCAGCTCCATGCCTCCTTCATAGCACCCATGCTCACAAAATGGTGGTGTTGGCAGGATCCAAGGGTGGAACTTTTAGCTCCCTGATGCAAAAAGGTCACTTACGGAGCATTTGCACAGGCCCAGTTGATGAGTTGGTGGTCTCAACTAGCCTGAACTGGACAAGGGGGTCTCAGTTCCTGCAAGACAACTCTTGATTACTCTGTTGTTAAGATGGGGTCGGTTGAAGTGGTCCTGGAGGGCCTGCGCTTACAGCATCTCGAATTACATTTACTGACTCCAAACCTGTCTGCGAGAAAATGCAACAGCACCCTCAAGGAAGGAGCTTGGGGCCGGGGGCAGATGGAAGCGTGTGTCTGGGCCTCCACGGCTGAGAGAGACAGAGACAGGGAGGGAGAGAGAGACAGAGAGAGAGAGAGGGAGGGAGACTGACTGACGGCTGAGGACACTTTCTATCTGAAGACGCCACAGTGGCATTTTGCTCACAGTCCACAGTTTTTAGGGTTAGTTCCCTCAGTTTGCACGCTGACTTTGCTTGGTCAGTGTGGTTGGTTAGTGGGCACGATTAGTTTGCTGGTTGCACAGACAGGCCCAGGATCTGCTGGGCTGTCTAGCTGCACTTTTGAGGATGAGAAATGGAGGCTGGTTCCCGGAAAGATGAACACTGTCAGAAATCCTCAGAGGCCCATACCCATCGCATCCCCTTCCTTGCCGATTCCTCACGATCTTGGCAAGCGACACCCAGCCCGAGTTTCCAGTCCCGTGAGACAAGGACAGGGTTCCCTATCACGAAGGATGGAAGTTGGCACTTTCCAAAGATGGCATTCAAAGCCCCTTAATCGTGAAAGGCTCCCATAAAGGCCAGAGATGATGTCAAATAGAGCAGCACGCCCTCCATAAAGGGACTATCAGGGCCATTTCTGCAGAACGGCCAGCTGGGGATGCAAGCTGTGAAAACTGCATGGACAGAGGTTCGGGCTGGGACCTGCGGACCATGAATCCTGTCTCAAGAGCCTCAGCTGCTAAGCGGCCCAGGCGACATCAATGCCCCATCACCTCTTGTGCCACACGGTCAGAAGTAGATCATTTTCATAAAGTACCCCATGTAATACATTTTCTCATAAAACGCCCATCGTGGGTGCGTTTGAACTATTCTATAAATATCAATGCAGTTTTTAAAAAAGCTCAGCAAGACCCTTCCACCTCTGCCAGTAAGCGGGCTCCACTAAGCACAAGCGGGCATTTTATCCACACAGACCCGACGGAATGCTTGAATTTCAAAGTCGGCTCGGGGCCCTTTGAAATGGTCACGTTTTCAAGGTTTGGCAGAGCAGCGCCCCCCATTCCATCTTGGCTTTCAGAACCTCAGCCTCTCACCTCCCACAGGTTGACTTTTTTGTTCTAAAATGTGAATCGCTTTTTAAAATGTTAATGTGTTTAAACTGCATCCTGAAAATAGCTGTCTGTTACATGAATATCTAACTGATGCCAAATAGATAAATAGATAATAGATAATAGATATAGATAGACAACAGAAATAGATAAATAAATTAGATAAAATCTAATATTTTGGCTGATTTCCTCTCCTTTTCCTTCAAAAGTTCCTGTCAACCATGCATTTAACCCCCGGGCAGGGGCTGAGGGGGTCCAGACCCCCCACAAGGGCCCACGAGGCATGGGGGGTGGAGAGGGTAGACCCCCTCCAGGCCCAGGGAAGCATTTTGGAGTAGTTCCCACTGACTCAGGATACAGCTGCCTTATGAATTGAAGATGCTGCCTTACTTGGCGGGCAGCTTCCCTGAAAACTGATCTTCTCCATTCAAAAGTTGAGGGAAATCTTCTTTGAAAAATAAACATCAAAAAAAGGTTATTTTTTTTCAAAACACTTTTATGGTCAACTTACGTATATTGGAACCGGAGCTTGGACCGTACTCAGGTGGAATGCATTTTCCCACCTCGGGGGAGAGAGCACCCACGTGCTGGGAAGGGAGGAGGGGATCCTGAACACCTACTGTGTGCCAGCAGGGAGAGGAGAGTAGGGAGGTTGCAAAGGAAAGACTGATTCTCAAAGATCATGGCTCCCTCTGGGTGTTTATTCTCATTGAGGGCTTAAGATTGGAGTTCACACTTCAACCCAATTTCCAGAACACAGTCCTGCAACCGTCTCCAAGAACATTTTCTGGGAGGAATGGCTTCACAGGCCTGGGAATATGCTGCCCACCCCAAGTGGGACCAGGACAGAGGTCAGCAACCCCCAGGATTACAGCACAGACCCCTGGGAAGCAGGGGTGGGAAGTCTCTGTTGTGAGAAGACGCTGACAAGGAAGGAGTAAGCTGGCCGGGGTGGCCTGTACCATCTGACATTTCCCAGTTCTCTATGAAGGTCCCCGTTGGGTGGGGCAATGCAACCCCAGAGTCACAGCCATCTCAGGGGACCTGCTCATCATCTCCTCTGTGGGGACTCCTTCAAACGGTGCCTTTGGAGATAAAACACATTGGCAAGAGGATGCACACCCCTACATCAGCATATTGAGCAGCCAAATACAGAATACAGCCGGATGCCATGCTTGGCCATGGAAAGGCCTGTGTTCCTCAGGAGGCAGCTTCCCCTGGAACACTGGTCCCTTTCCCGGCCGGGATGCTCTCAGCCATTTCCCTGTGGGCCTCACACCATGGTCATGACCTTCAGGGTGGCCGGCTGGAACCTGCGGATCTTTTTCTTCAGGGCCTTGGAGGCCTTGATGCGGCAGAGTTTGGGGACCGGGGGCAGGGGTGGCCTGGCGCCAGCGGGGGCCCTCGGGGACGGCTGTGGGGCCCCCCGAGGCCAGGCCAGGCCGCCCCCGCGGCCCCGGCCTCCCGCCTCGCAGTCACTGGTGCTGGACTCGCCGTCGCCAAAGCGGTTGGCGGTGTGGTCGCTGGCCTCGTCCCCGCTGCTTTCAGCGATGGTGGAGGGCAGCACGGAGGGGCCCTCGGAGGCGTCCGACTCGCTCCCCGAGGGGGCGTCCTGCTGGGGCCGTGGGGGCCTGGGCCGCGGGCCACCTCCTCTCCTGGCCGCCGGGCTGGGGTCGGGGATGCTGAGCGGGCGGGCCCTGGCTGAGATCTCCACAGAAGACTGCCACCTGCGCTGTTTCCTCCTGGCGTCCCCGGGGGCTGCCACCAGAGGGGCGGCTGCGAAAGGGAACAGGGCCTGGGCCGATGCCTGGTGGCCCTCCTGGCGGGCCACCAGCAGGGGGACGAAGCAGGGCACCGGGTAGAGGCTGGCCTCAGAGCAGGACCGGCCGGGTGCATCCCCGGCCAGGGTGGGCCTCCTCCTGAGAACGCTCCCCCACTCAGGGGGCAGCGGGGGGACCGCGAGGGCGCCCCACGGGGGTGGCTGCCTCCCAGACCTCAGCGCCTTATCGCTGGTGCCTCTTCTGATCTTCGTGGCCTTTGTCTTGGGCAGGCTCGTTCTCAGCCCCGTGGGGGAAGCTCTGCTGGCAACAAAGAGGGGGCGGCCACAGTGCCCTGGGGCCAGAGCGGGGCTCTCCCTGCCCGTTCTCTCAGTGGGCGACCTGGCCTTGCCCTTGCAGCCATCAAGGGCTGACTGCTGAGCCCGCCCACACCCCAGCAGAGGGGAGGCAGGGATGTTCTCTCCACGGCTGCTGCCGTTGGAGGGGTTGCATCCCTCTTCAGGAAGGATGCTGGGGTGTGGGGTGTCCACAAGGGGATGCTGCTCGAGGATGCCCCCACTGGCATTGCCCCTCTGAGCCGTCCCTCCCACTTCTGCTCTTCCTGGGGTGCAGACCAGCTTCTCCAGGTGGTCCTCACTGTCCACTCTCCGGCCACTGAGCTCCTGCTGGGATGGGGACACCTCACACCTTGGGGGTCCCTGCTCCCCCACACTGCCCCTTGGAGGGGTCCCTCGGCCCCGCAGTCGCAGCAGCCTGTCTATATAGGCTCCAGCAGGGCCAGCCTCCAAGACCGGTCCAGTCTGGATGGAGCTCAGACCTGCGCGGCCGGGAAGGGCCTTACTTGGGGGTGAGTGGCCATCACCCTGCGGGGTCTCCTTGGTCAGAGCAAAGAGGGGGCTCTGCAAAGCCACCGCATGCAGGGGGCTGGGGTATGGGTACACCTCCTTGCCACCCTTGGACACCAGGTCACGCTGGTACTTGGGGTCCAGCATGTGAGGTGGCAGGTCCATCCCGTGGCAGAGGAGAGGAGTGGACTTGGGGTCTGCGCTGGCCTTCTGGAGCCCCACCTCAGCCGGTCGGACTCTTTCAAGATCCCCTGGGAATAAGAGAAAGAAAAATATATAAATAAGGGAAGAATCGAAGGCAGGGTTCACTCCACTGTGCGCGCAGCTCCTCCAGCCTGGCTGTCTCAGGAGACAACCTGCCACCTGCCGTGACATTCGGTGCCGAGACATAAAAAGTCTGGAAAGGTCTCCTTTGATGCTGATCTCATCACCGGTTCCAACCAGTCCCCTTTCAGTGACACCTTACGAGATAAATCCTGACTCAAAATGTCTGAGCTTGGTCCCTCATCACAGAAGACATGGAGGATGCTCAGAGAGACGAGCCATCTGGAATCCGCCATGTGGTCCCAGGACAGACCCTCCCAGAGGCTTTCACAGACACGGCAAGAGGAAGTCATGGGGACGCTCACCAAGGAAAGCCCAAATGCATGACTACCGCAGGTCTCGTGTTAGAAATAAGCTGTGCCCAGAGGTGACCCCTTTCCTCTGGGACAGTCTGAAGAAACAGGCACCCCCTGGGCTGTGAGAGGAAGCCACTGTGAGCTGACCTCTGTCCATGTCCACTCCCAGCTGTGCCCCCTCTGCTCTCCCATAGATGCCAGTGATGTGGCCCGAGGGTTTTGCAAGAACGTTTAAAAACACTTTCCGACATCTGTTTTAAATAATAAGAAAAAATGCTGCTTGTTACAATAGCCCTGCTGTGATGAAGAGAAGTGGGTGTTTGAGTCCCACCTCCATCCCAAAACCAAGAAAAGTCGATAAAATTGGGAGCAGTATCTGTGGGGTTAGTACTCACACCCCACGCACAGGGCTTCTCGGCTCTGTACTCAGCAGGGGCGGCCACCGCCCCCTGCATCCCCCCACTGCCTGGGATGAGCCTGAAGGGCTGTACCCCAGACTGCCCCCCACTGCCTGGGATGGGACCTTCCCCCCATCCTGGCTCTCCTTTACCTGTAGACACTGGCCTGGGCCGGGATGCGCCCTCCTCGGTGGCCTGGGGTCCCCACGTGGGCAGGGGGGTCCCACACACGGTGGTCTCATCAGCCGACCGGGGCCGGCAGTCCCCCACACCGAGTCTGGTTTTGGGGGCAGCGGGCAGCAAAACGCTCAGGGAGGACGACATGCGGTCGCTGCACACGGACGTGCAGGAGGTGGACAGGGAGCAGGAGCCGCCATCGCTGAGCTCGTAAAAGCCTAGACGGGGCAGACAGAGGTGGTCAGTGCATGTCCTGGCAGTGGGTCCCCTTCTTGTCGGAGGGAGCCTCTGCGCCACGCGGAGGCTGTGGGACCTCGTTGAGGCAGGCCTGGGGGAATCCTCCCCATTAGTGCCTACCGTCATCCCATCAACAAGGCTGGGGGAACGCCCTGCATCCCCCACCACACTGCTCATCCCTTTCCTTGGCAAGTGGTTCATGTCACCCTAGAGACTCAGTCAAGGGGTGTCACCCCAGCTGGCCTCTCCCCAGCTCCCAGCCCGAGTCACAGGCATCTTCCTCCCTCCCTCCGTGGGGCCTGCCAAGTTCAGCTGAAGAGCGAGCAGAGGAAGGAGAGCATTTCTGGAGGTCCTTGGGCCAGGCCTGCTACATGTATGACGGAACCCGGACCATGATGCGATTGTGCAAATTTAAAACAAGAGAAAGAAACCTCAGACCACATTGTATGGGGAGAGAGTGGTGTCCTGGGTTTGCCGTCCGACCCCACGTCTGACCAGCACAATCTGGATAAAAAGCCACGTGCCCAGACCGTGAATGTCAGGATGCTGCCACTGTTATCTCTAAGTGACCTCAGAGTTGGGGACACAAGGGCAGTGGTGGAAGAAACTGTCATCTTCCCTGACAAATTATACTGAGTTTAGACTGAATAAACCTATAGACTTAAAAAAAAAATACTTTTGTTGTCTCATAAAAGATATTTACAGCTTCCACGTTGATCCAGCATAAATAGAAGCCAGAATCTGTCTCAACTCAGAGAGATGACAGACTCATGGGGCCGTTTTTCATCAAAGGCAACATTTTTTGAGGCCAGCCCAGTGGCACAGTAGTTAAGCTCACACACTCCACTTTGGCAGCCCAGGATTTTCAGATTCGGATCCTGGGCACGGACCTAGCACTGCTTGTCAAGCCACGTTGTGGCAGCATCCCACATACAATAGAGGAAGATTGGCACAGATGTTAGGTCATGGCCAATCTTCCTCAAACACACATACAAGAAAGGCAATATTTTTGCAATTAAAAATAAATACACCCACATATATATATATATGTACACATACGCACACATTTTCTCTCTGTCCTTTTTTTCTAAGCACATTTAAATAAAAGTATTTCATTTTTAGTATTCTTCAGTAACACGCTTTTTCAGGCTTGCATTTCAGATCAGCCTGAGAAACAGAGGCAGGGAAGGCCAGTCATTACACCAGACTCCGGGAAGTGCTGGTCCTTGAAGGCCAGGGTCCCCAGGATGCGTGACAGAACTGGTTCCCTTGTGCGAATGCTCAGGGGGGCTGAGGAGGGCCAGTGCCCACGGAGGCGGCCCGGCAGGTGACCGGGTGGTACCTGAGCTGGGCCTGCTGTCGCTGTCCGGGGCCTCGCTGGAGGTTCTGCGCACGTCCAGCTGCAGCTCACTGATCTGCTGGTCCAGCTGGTCCAAGTGGGTTTTCAGGCCGACGTCCTGGCGTCTTAAACGGTTCTAAGAAGGCAAGGAACGAGAAATAACACTGTCGTGAGTACAGAAACCAAACCTCGAGCTTCCATTTGACGTCTCCATTATGCACGCAATTTTTTTTTTTGAGGAAGATAGGCCTGAGCTAACATGTGTGCCCATCGTCCTCTCTTTTATATGTGGGCTGCCTCCACAACACGGCTTGATAAGTGGTGCACAGGTCCACGCCCCGGGTCCGAACCTGCGAACCCCAGGCCGCCGAAGTAGAGCGTGCGAACTTAACCACTGCACCACCAGGCCAGCCTCTATGCACCCAATTTAAACTCCCAAAGCCACAGGCTGCAGCCTACCCCTGCGACCCCTCCCCACCCACAACGAAGCCACTCCTTGGCTCTGTTGGCAGGAAAGAATGTCTACTGACCCTTCTCTAGCAGGCTTTTTCCCCAATTGCAGACTTTTTTTTATCAGCAATTTTCATTAGATATTGTTTTATAAGGACATAGAATAATACAGTTTACGAGAGTGAAACCAGCATCAAACACAGCACAAAACCCCTCCTTTGGCAGGAACCACAGACAATATTTTCAGCTGTTGTCTTTTTTAGCTCCATGTTGGATTTTCTTTCCCATGCTCAGGCGTAACAGCCCTGCGTTTGGTGGTCGCGTGGCCGTATTCTTTGACACAGCAGCACCTATCCAGGCCCTGTCCGTGGCACCTGGGAGGGCTGACCTTTGACTTTTCCTTTTTTCTTTTTTTGAGGGAGATTAGCCCTGAGCTAACATCTGCTGCCAATCTTCCTCTTTTTGCTGAGGAAGACTGGCCCTGAGCTCACATCCGTGCCCATCTTCCTCTATTTTATATGTGGGATGCCTCAACGGCGTGGCTTGCCAAGCTGTGCCATGTCCGCACCCGGGATCTGAACCGAACCCAGGCTGGCAAAGCAGAACATGCGAACTTAACTGCTGCACCACCGGGCCAGCCCCTGACCTTTGACTTTTCAAGGGGATAGGAAAGTCCCCAGGAGAGGACAAAGGGGCCCCTACTGCATATTCTTTGACTCCCTATATTACAGGCGGCATTTTGAACTGTTCCAGGTTTGGCAGAGCTGTTGGGGTTGAGGGAGAGGCCCTGCAAGAGAGGAAATGGCAGCTGAGCCTGGAATCAGCCCAGCCTGAAACCCGCCGCAGGATCTTTTTGGTTTAGAAGTTCACGTCTGAGCTGTGCCCTCAGAAGGTCTGTCTTCTCCAGGCCTCAGCTTCCCTAACTCAAAATGGGTTATCAGGAGCATTAACCACACACACACAGGCGCATGTGTGTATATATGTTATATAATACATATATAATACACACATGCGGTTCATGCTCATTGTATACATTCACACAGGTATACATACATACACACGTGTAACGATATATAGTCATGTGCTGCAGAACGATGTCTCAGTTCAAACGGACCTCATAGACGATGCAGGTCCCATAAGATTAGTACCATGCAGCCGAGATGTGTAGTAGGCTGCACCATCTGGGTTTGTGTAAGTGCATCCTACAACGTTCGCACAACCACGAACTCACTTAACGACGTGTTTCTCAGAACATGTCCCGTCATTAAGTGACGCACGACTATGTATGCACAACACCAGCACCGACTGTTTGATAAATGCTGATTCCCTCCTTTCAGTGATAAAACTTCACCCTGTCTTCAAGGTCCACGGCGTCCATCTCTTGTTTTGATTAACAATTAAGCTTAAGGCAAATAATTAATAAATGCAATTATGTGGTTCATCTTAAGAAAATAATTAACTGTATTCCAAATTTTTTACACAGGAAATGAGGAAGTCCCCATAATTTGGGGCTCAGGGGAATGACTCCAGTAGTTTCAGTCATAGGAAAAATCAGTCCAAGAGAGGAGCAGGTGGCAGTAATTTCCGAGTCTTAGGAGAAATTCCGGAGGGTTCTGATACCCACCAGGTGAGGTTAAGCGGGTGAGGGGCCCAGGCCCCAACAGGTGGCACACGATGAGTACAGACCATCACGCCCAACTCCACTTTCCCCAGGACCCAATGTGGGGGTCTCAGAACAACCCCCAAGTTTTACAGAAACAGAGACTTGCAGCCATATTATTGTCTATAAATGTAACACAGCAAAAACCAGTCCTGAGTTGAATCAAAACTTGCCACTCCCAGAAGCACACAGACCAGCCTCAACGTCCTGGCTTCCTACCTTGAACATTTTCTACCAAGGGAGGCCCATCCCCCCGCGAACAGTGCGACCAAAGGGGCCAGTGGAGCGAGCAGGGATGGGCTTCCGGCCAACGGCCAGCCATGTAAAAGCACTTAGACCCGAACAAAGGGGCCAGTGTGGATTTTTACTGCAAATGACTTTCCTTTTCCTGTCATAAACCAAGACCACGCTCCCGACGGAAAATTAAGCTGTGAGGCCACACTTCACTGTTGAAAAACATGGATCTGACCTCTTCTCTTTCCAATCACGATGCTGTTTCTCTTTCTTCTGGAGGAGGAGAACATCTCTGCATCTCCAGCTGGCTCTGTCTCTCCTGGGCCCCCTTTCCCTGTGTGTTTGTGCTGCGATTAATGGCTCTGTGATCAATGTTTGGCCAGCCAGGCCTCCAGTTGGTGGTTTCTGGTTAATGTGAGAGGCCACAGACGCACAGGCTCCCGGGTCCTCACAGATGATTTACAGCATCCTCAGGACCATTCAGGATTTACACCATCATAGTCCCCGTTAACCCTTCCCCTCAACTGGGATTCTTATGTCACTGCTTTTCATTAACTCCTGGGAGTCTAATCTGCTAACAGTCAAAAGTCCCTTCTGTGCCAGGGATTGAGCATAATCTGCTGCAAAGCCCGTCACAGAGCATCTACAACCATGTATTTCTGCAGAGGAAAAGTGTTACAAAGATGTCGGCGCTGTGTGAACATGACTAGCACTCACATCGATTCCCTCCAGAGCGGCGAGCAAGCTGGGGGGGCCACCTCCTCTCCCTGCTCACTCCGAAGGCAACCGGAGCACTGTTGGGCAGTGTATTGGGTCAGAACCCCTGTACCTGGTTAAGGGGTCCCTGTGTCACAGAGAGCACAGCCGTGGTTCCCCAGGAGGTGGGATTGCCTGGTATAAACACAGATTCCTGGGCTCGATGCTGCATCCGTCAACTGAGACGGGAGCACGCCTGCAAATCTGCATTTTAACAAGCTTCCCAGGGAGCACAAAGGGACCACAAGAAGTCTGAGAACTTTTACCCAGGGAATGTCATTAAAAACACAGTCACGTGTCGCTTAATGATGGGGGTAGGTTCGGAGAAATGTGTCATTAGGTGATTCCGTCATGATGCAAACATCATAGAGTGTTCGTACACAAACCTAGACGGTACAGCCGACTACACATCTAGGCTGTATGGTGCCAATCTAATGGGACCACCATTGTCCATTGGCCCATCGTCAACCGTTGACTGAGATGTCATTATGCGACGCATGACTGTGTATTCAGCTTATCTCATTCTTAGAAATGTTTACTGTATTTGCCATAAGAATGATCCGGTTTCCACTTGTTTTATGTGTTGTTCCCATCTACAGCTCAGCATTCCAGGCTTCTCAAACCTTTATGGCAGATGCAGTGGACAAAAATAAAAAACGCCCCAAAGTTCAGAAGACAGAGATGGCATCTAAAAACACCTCTGTTCTTCCCTTGAAAGCTGAGAATGTGCAAAGAAAACATTTTACGCATGAATTCCGTGCCTATCGCAGGTGCCCTGCGGGTGGGTCAAGGTTACTACCTAACCTGAGAAGAAATCCATCAATCAACCGCAAAGGCCCCGGGTCACAGATTAGCCTCATGGATAACAGCCCCGGAGACCGGCAGACGGAGGCCATGCCCGGTCCTGTGGATGCCTCGCCCTCACTCCTGACCTTGAGCGTGTTCCTTCCCCTGTGAGTTCTGCAGGTGAGCATGGTTGGTTCAAGCACAATACCAGCCATCACATTTATGTGATGCCAAGTCAGCCCTCAGCTCCTGCAGCGTTCAACGCTGGGCCTGACGGTGAGGAGGAACTGTTGCACGCTGTCCCTTTTAGGACAAGTCACGACCAGCAAAGTCAACTCCTGGGAAAGTCATCAGGATAAGATTTCACCGCCCGGCCCCCAGAACTTCTTCCACTTCCCGTCTAAGGGGACCTCACTCACTGACGCCGACAGCGCCTCCTGGTGGACATGGAGCGCCTGTCGGGCATCCAAGTTTTTCCACATCAGTGTTGCTGGGCACGTAACCCGTATAAAAATGGGGGTGGCAGCCACTCCTTGGGGAATGACAAATCTCCCCGGGAGACCTAAACAGGTGAGCACAGGACTGGGCAAAGAGTAAGGGCTGCTTTGGTCAGAGGTCGTGGGGAGTCATTAGCTTAGAAATCTAGAACAGGGGGAGTGTAAATAATGAAATCATTTTCCCTTCTGCCACAGCAATAAAAGTCGCCCGCTTATTTATTCAACAAATACTTCCTAAGCACCTACTGGGCGCTCTTTTGTGACTTCAGCCGCAGCCATTGAAAAGATGCTGCGCACATTCCAGGTGTTAATGTGACGAATGCCGCCCTTTTCCTAATGGCAGGTTAAATCCCCAGAAATGCTTGAGCTCATTCTCACTTGGGAAATCCTGCAGGATAAAGCTGTCAGGGGACAGATAAAAGTTCTTCCTGTCTTCACACCCGAACGAACGGTGACCCACGAGCAGGTTAGCAACAGGGTCGGGGTGGGAGGGGGCCCCCGGGTTAACCGGCAGTCACTCAAGTATGTGGCTGACTGGAGATGAAAGTCTTAGGATTGTATTCTTCATCACAGACCTAGTATCACCCCTGATTTTTCCCCTCTAAGAAAAATGTGGAAGTGTTAAGGGCAGAGCTGATGTCACAGAAATTCAATTATTCTTCTCTTTTGATCCCATAATCCGTTCCAAGAACAAAGTTTCAAGACGAAGGCTGCGTGTTCCTTCTGGTCCCCACATTAAAAAAAAAAAAAAAAATTAAACAAAAAAACCTGTTTGATCTTCTCTTCCAGAAGCCTACTTGTAATTAGTGGCTGAGAACTCACAGGTCTGATTCGTGAGTTACCTCAGCCAGGTTAATCGTCAACTCCGCTCCTGCCCCCTCGACTGAACAATTCAGGACAGCATCTCAACAGAGCCTGCCTAGGACACGCATGTCGGGCATCTTTGTCGGCTCATTGTGGGGCCTCTTGGAGCCCAGTGTAAGGAAAGGTGTGTCTGGGTGCACACGCACGACCTAAAGAAGCTGCCATGACAAGATAAACTGGGCGGGGAACACAACCCAGGAAGGCTCCAGTCAGTAATCAGCGCCTCCCCTCTGTGACAGCAGCTGAATCACAGAAAGGCTGCAAGGTGTGTGTCTGTCAAGGCGATATCAAGACGGCAGGAGTCCCGGGTGGGGGGGAAGGGGGCGCGTCTCAGGACACTAGACTTCTGATTCTCGAACCCAGCGCAGTTACCAAGTCAGGGTGACCGAGCCAAGCACACAGCAACGCTGCAGCTCCATCCAAGCTACTTTGTAAAGACCGCGACTTTTAAACACGGCAGGTCTGAATTTCTAACTTAAAAGAAATTACACTTAGACTAATAGAGTTAACTCCATTCAACAGAAACCTTTCCATATGGCCTTTTTACTTTTCCTTTAAAAAAGACTGAAATACTGCGAAAAACTCTCTTGAGTCGTTCCCAATGCGTGAAATGAAACCGCACACCCGATGACTACCCTGGGGAGCAACCAGCAGGTGTCTTCAATCGTCTAAAGAGGAACCATCGGCATTTGGAGGAGGCCAAAGAGAGAGGAGACACAATGGGGAAGCCATCCTCAGAGGGTCCCCGGTTCCCTGGCCTCTAAGACCTAGAGGACACACCTCTTTCTACAGGTCAGGTTACATTCTAAAGATGAAGCCAGCCCTCACGAGGTACACGCTTTCCCCCATACTTTGTGACAATGACGACCCCGATCAACCTGAGCCCAGTTCTCTGAGTACCAGCTCGAGTTGGCTCTGCACGCTGGCACTGTTGTCCCTGATCTTACGCAGCAGAAACAATCTGGTACCAGGATCCCAAGTGGCCGCCACCAGGAGAAACCGATTTAATGCGTTCTTATCAGAACAGCACCGAAACTCAAGCAAACAGGAATGCGTCCTAAAAGTCTGTCTGCGTGGGGAGGAGGCAGCGCCGGGGGCAGCCCCAGCTAAGCGCGCGGCTAAGCGCGGGCGTGCAGGTCCTGGCTTCGTTCAGGCTCCGGAGGGCTCCCCCGGCGCCTCGGGCCTCCACGCCCGTCTCCTTTGGAGCCGAACTGCGTGCAGGAAATCCCAAGGGTGCCCCTCGATCGTCGCCCAGCCCAGGCGCCGCGCTGCCTGCGCCGGGTGGACACTGTCCCCGCGGCCCGGCGCGCCCCGAGCCCCCCACGACCCCCGCGCGCGCTCCTTACCAGCTGCTCCTGCAGTGCCGCCAGCGCCGCCTCCAGCCGCAGCTCGTGGGCGCGGGGGCCGCGGGGGGCGGCGGCGGCCCCGGGTGGGGGCTGCATGGCCAGGGCGCTCCGCACGCGCGCCTGCTGTGCAGCGCGCAGCCCCTGCAGCTCGTGCAGCCCCGCGAGCGCCGCGCGCAGCCTGGCGCCCACCCGGCGGCGGTCCCAGCCAGCGGGCCCCGGCGGGCCGCCTGGCGTCCACATCCCGCGCCCCCGCCGCCCCGGCCTCCCCGAGCCTCCCGGAGCCGCCCGAGCGGCGCCCCGGCCGTGCGCGCGGCCTCCTGCGCAGCCTCTCCCCGCCCCCGGCCCCGCAGGTCGCCAAGGTAGGGTGGGACCTATCGGTGGCCGCGGAGGGCGGTGTTTGCACACGCCCCGAGGTCACAGCGGCCGCCCCCGGGCCCGCCCCGTCGGCTGAGCCCCGCGCCCTGGGGACCCCGGGACTCGCGCGCTCCGGGGAACGCGGAATGCGTGCTGTGACCTCGGAGGGGACCGAAGGGGAAGGAGGGCGCCGGTCAGGGAGAGGGGAAAAGGGATGAAAGTGGAAGAAACCCGGTGAAAGGTTAAAAAAATTTTTTTTAAAGATAAATTCTTGGGACAGTATCACGTGGAAAGGACTTTGTTACTATTATAAACTCATTATAACTTTGAAAAATATACGATTCGCTTTTCCTAATGTAGATCTGTAGTTTGGAAACAGCTTGTCTTTTTTTTTTTTAATTAAGATTTTATTTTTTCCTTTTTCTCCCCAAAGCCCCCCAGTACATAGTTGTATATTTCTCGTTGTGGGTTCTTCTAGTTGTGGCATGTGGGACGCCGCCTCAGCGTGGTCCGATGAGCAGTGTCATGTCCGCGTCCAGGATTCGAACCAACGAAACACTGGGACGCCTGCAGCGGAGCGCGCGAACTTAACCACTCTGCCACGGGGCCAGCCCCCAGCTTGTCTTTATTATTATTATTATTAAATAATTGCTTATTAAGATGTAATTAACATACCATACAACTCACCTATTTAAAGTGTACAAGTCAGTGGTCCTTAGTATCTTCACAAAGTTGTGCAGCTGTCACCACAAGCAATCTTAGAACATTTCACCACCCCAGAAAGAAACCCTGTACCCATTAGCAGTCACCCGTCATTCGTCCCCTGCACCCTAATTGTTAAAATGCCTGTTCTGGCATTTTATATAAATAGAATCTTGCAATAGGTGTTTTTTTTTTTTTGTGACTGGCTTCTTTCACTGAGCATATTTTCAAGGTTCATCCGTGTTATACCATGTATCAGGGCTTTATTCCTTTTTATTGGTAAATACTATTCCGTTGTATGAATGGGACACTTGTATTTATCCGTTCATTGGTTGATGGACATTTGGGTTGTTTCCACTTTTGGCTATTGTGAATAATGCTGCTATGGACATTCCTGTACTAGCTTTTGTGTGGAAATGTGTTTTCATTTCTCTCGGGTATATACCTAAGGGTGGAGTTGCTGGGTCATAGGTAACTACTGTGTTTAATCTTTTGAAGAACTGCCAGACTGTTTTCCAAAGTGGCTGCACGTCTTTACATTCCTGCCAGGACTGCGTGAAGGTTCCAGTTTCTCCACATCCATGCCAACGTTTGCGTCTTTGGTTATACCATCCCTAGGTGTGAAGTGGTACCTCATTGTGATTTTGATTTGCATTTCCCTCATGGCTGATGATGTTGAGCATCTTTTCACGTGCTTACTGGCTCTTTGTGTATCTTCTTTTGAGAAACATCTTTTCAGATTCTTTGCCCATTTTTATAACTGAGTTGTCTTTTCATTTTTGAGATGTAAGTATTCTTTGTGTATTCTAGGTGCAATTCCCTTATCAGATATATGATTTGCAAATATTTTCTCTATTCTGTGGGGGTATTCTTTCACTTTCTTGACAGTGTACTTTGCAGCAAAAAAGTTTTTAATTTAGATTAAGTCCAATTTTTCTGTTTTTTCTTTTGTTTCTTTTGGTGTCATATCTAAGAAATCATTGCCTCATCCAAGGTCAAAGATTAGATCTGTGCTTTTTCAAAAAAGATTTTTATAGTTTTAGTGCTTATATTTAAGGCTTTGATCCATTTTGAGTTAATTTTGTGTATGATGAGAGGTAGGGGTCCAACTTCATCCTTTTGCATGTGAATTTTCAGTTGTCTCACCACCGTTTGTTGGAAAGACGATTCTTTCCCCTTGAAATTGTCTTGGGACCCTTGTTGAAAAACCAATGGATCTGGAAAGTTCTAGTTCAGTGGTGTATTTGTCTACCCTTATGCCAGTTCCGCGTTGTTTTGAATACTGTAGCTTTGCAGTTACTTCTGAACTTAGGAAGTCTGAGTCCTCCAACTTTATTCTCTTTCAAGATTGTCTTGGCTGTTCTGGGTCTCTTGCATTTCCATCTGGATTTTAGGATCGGCTTGTCAATTTCCGCAAGGAAGTCAGCTAGGATTTTGATGGAGATTGCATGGAATCTGTAGATCGATTGGCGAAGTGTTGGTGCCTTCAGCTTAGGTATTCTGAACCGTAAAAGTGGGATATTTTTCCATTTATTTAAATCTTCTTTAATTTCTCTCATCAGTGTTCTGTAGTTTTCAGTGTACAAGTCTTGCACTTCTTTTGTTAAATTTTTAAAAAATTATTTCCAAATATTCTTTTGGATGCTACTGTAAATGGAAATGTTTTCTAATTTCATTTTCAGGATGTTCTTTGCTAGTGTGTAGAAATAAGCTATTGATTTTTGTGTACCAATCCCAGCAAACTTGCCGAATTGGTTTATTGGTTCTAATGGAGTTTTAGTGGGTTCCTTTGCATCTTTTTTATTTACAAGATCGTGTCATCTGCAAATAGGGCTAGTTCCACTTCTTCCTTTCATATTTCATGCTTTTTGTTTCTTTTTCTTGCCTTATTGCTCTGCCTAGAACTTTCGGTACAATGCTGAGTAGAAGCGAGAACAGGCCTCCTCTTCTTGTTCCTGATCTTGGGGGGAAAGCCCTCATTCTTTGACTGTTGAGCCTGATGTGACCTTCAGGGTTTTCTTAGATGCCTTTTATCAGAATGAGGAAATTTCAGGCTATCTTTTATTTTGTATTTATTTATTTTTTTTTATTGCAGTAACCTTGGATTATAACGTTATATAGCTTTCAGATGTACATCATAATATATTTTGAATTCTGTGTAGATTACATCAGGTTCACCACCCAAACACTAATTATGGTCCATCACCACACATGTGTGCCTAATCGTCCCTTTTGTCCCCCCCCCCTTTTCCTATGGTAACCGCCAATCCAGTCTCTGTTGCTATGTGTTTGTTTGTCGTTGTTTTTATCTTCTACTTATGAGTGAGATCATATGGTATTTGACTTTCTCCCTCTGACTCATTTCACTTAGTATAGTACTCTCAAGTTCCATCCATGTTGTCACAAATGGCCGGATTTCATCATTTCTTATGGCTGAGTAGTATTCCATTGTGTATAAATACCACATCTTCTTTATCCATTCGTCCCTTGATGGGCACCTAGGTTGCTTCCAAGTCTTGGCTATTGTGAATAATGCTGCAGTGAACATAGGGGTGCATGTATCTTTATGCATTTGTGTTTTCAGGTTCTTTGGATAAATACCCAGCAGTGGGATAGCTGGATCATATGGTAGATCTATTCTTAATTTTCTGAGGAATCTCCATGCTGTTTCCCATAGTGGCTGCACCAGTTTGCACTCCCACCAGCAGTGTACGAGGGTTCCCTTCTCTCCACATCCTCTCCAACACTTGTTGTTTCCTGTCTTGTTAATTATAGCCATTCTGACTGGAGTGAGGTGATACCTCATTGTAGTTTTGATTTGCATTTCCCTGATAGCTAATGATGTTGAGCATCTTTTTCTATGCCAGTTGGCCATTCGTATATCTTCTTTGGAGAAATCTCTGTTCAGATCTGTTGCCCATTTTTTAATTGGGTTGTTGTGTTTTTTTGTTGTTGAGCTGTATGAGTTCTTTGTATATTTTGGATATTAACCCCTTATCTGATATATGGTTTGCAAATATCTTCTCCCAATTGTTAGGTTGTCTTTTTGTTTTGTTGATGGTTTCCTTTGCTGTGCAGAAGTTTTTAGTTTGATGTAGTCCCATTTGTTCATTTTTTCTTTTGTTTCCCTTGCCCGGTCAGACATGGTGCTTGAAAATATGCTGAAAGACTGATGTCAAAGAGCGTACTGCCTATGTTTTCTTCTAGAAGTTTCATGGTTTCGGGTCTTACATGCAAGTCTTCAATCTATTTTGAGTTGATTTTTGTGCATGGTGTAAGATAATGGTCTACTTTTATTGTTTTGCATGTGGCTGTCCAGTTTTCCCAACACCATTTATCGAAGAGACTCTCTTTTCTCCATTGAAAAAAATATTGACTCCCTTGTCGAATATTAGCTGTCCATAAATGTGTGGGTTTATTTCCGGGCTCTCGCAGGCTGTCTTAGATCCTTTTGTTTTCTCCTTGGTTCTCTACGTTTATCTCATCTAGTATTGGAGAAAGAGCATTAGGCTGCGACTTAAGAGGGCTCAGTTCCAAGCCCCTTAGCCTTCCGTTTTCTCTTCTATATAATGAGTGTATTGAAGAAGATCCTTGGTGCTACTTTTCTTTGTAAAAAAAATTCATGATTCTTCCTTTACATTTTCTTCCAAAGAGGGAACTAGAGAGAAGGAGAGACTGAATAACCCTATGTCAGTCATCCGTCTTCTCCCAGCTATGGAGTCTCTTAAGGATGTCTTTTCGAGAACAAAAGTTCTTCATTTTTATGTAATCTTATTTATCATTGATCCTTTTTGTGCCACTTTAAAGAAACTTTGTTCATCCAAGCTCTTGAAGTTATTATTTAATGCTGCTTCTAGAAAATGTATCATTTACCTATCTTATTTAGATCCACAATCCACCTAGAATGGCTTTTTGTGGACTGTGTGAGGTCAGGGGTTCACCATTTACTTTTTCTGAAACACATAATCCAGTGCAATAGTTATTGAAAAAAATCAGTCCTTTTTGAACTTTTCTGCAGCACCATCCTTGTCATAAATAAAGTGTCCATGTGTGTATTTGGATCTGTTCTGAGCTCCCTCGTCTGTGGGATCAGTGTCTCTGTCTATCGCAGCACTTGTCGTGATTACTGTCACTTGATCTGAAGTGTTGATGCTCAGTAGAGCACATTCTCTCTCCTTGTCCTTTAAGGGTGTCTTGAGTATCCTTGGCACTTTACAATATTATGTGAATTTTAGAATCATCAAGTTGATCTCTACAAAAAGCCTATTGGTGTTTTGATGGGGATTGCATTGACTCTAAAGGTGTATTTGGGGAGAAATGATGTCTTTATAATATTGAATCTTATAATCTGTATAACTAGAATACCCCTTTATTTATAAAGGCTTTCTTTAACGTCTCTAAATATCATTTTGTAACTTTCCATGTAGAGATCTTGCAAATCTTTCATTCGGTTTATCCCTGCTTTCTTCATTTTCTTTTCTGATGCTATTGTCAATGATGCCTTTTAAAAATTCATTTTATTTTTATTGGTATTATATGGAAATAGCAAGAAGGTATCTTACAACATTGCTAAACTCACTTATTCACTTGAATAATTTATCTAAAGATTCTTTTGAATTTTTTCCATACACATTCATATTGTCTGTGACTAATGGCAATTTACTGTTTTTCTTTCCCATCCTTACAAATTTTAATTGTTTTTCTTGCTTTATTGCAGTGGCTAGGACCTTCAGTACAATGTCAAGAAAAGTGGTGCTACGAAGCATCCATGTATCATTTCCAAGGGCAGTGGGAAGATTTTCTACATTTCACCACTAAGAACATTGGCTATATGCGTTTTGTGTATATTTTTTATCAGATTAAGGAAATTGTCTTCTGTTCCTAGAATAGATGTTGACTTTTATCAAATATATTTTCCACGGCTATTGAAGTGGTTATATTATTTCTCGTTTTTTTTTAATGTAGAAAAGCAATTTATTCCATTATAAGCACTTACACAGTTAGTCATGAAGAGTAACAGGCCTGCTGGTGAAACAGGTCACCCAAAATAGAGATGGTATCAAACTAGTGGTCAAGGACTAACTCCTAAAAAAAAAAAAAAAGCAACTCTTATCCAGGATTAATTTAATTTTAAAAACAAATACAAGCTATTGATTCACTCTTCTCAACCTAACTGGACAGTCTTCCTGTGCTACAACTGTCAGGTAAAAACATCTTTACAACTTGGTGGTCCCAAGTTTTTTTTAAAAAAAACCATTTCACAGAAAGGAAAGAAATAATACGAAAACAGCTCAAGAAATACACTAACAAGCAAAAATATATGGGGAAAGAGGAACATGTAGTTTTGACTTAATTGGAGAAACTGAGAGGTCTACATAGGAAAATGTGCATCCTGGAAAGTCAGGTGTGAAGATTTTAGAGTAGGAATTTGTATGACTTGAATCTCCCCTATTTCCTGAATGAAAACAACACCTTGCAGTATTTATACTTCATGGCTCAGACACCTACCTCACTTGGCGATATTCCTTACTCTAGCCTTTACTTAAATGAGTCTGAAAAACTTGGGGATATAGCATTAAGAAGAAAAATAACCACACACAATGTTCCCCTTTCTGGGGCTACTTTAAACGTTTGTTACTAGAAAATTCCTGAAGAAAATTTAAATATAAGTCTGTGGCTTTGCTGAATCAAGTCCCCCAGTTAATATTTAGAAAACACCCTCTGTTTGGGCTAATAGCATTGTTGAGGGTACCTATCAGAGAGGGATAGCCAAACAAAGTCTCTGTCTCAAAACCAGTGTTATATCAATCTCAGGGTTGAGAGGAAAAAAAGGGGAGTCTAAAATCACAAGAAGTGCAGACATATCTAGGACCCTTGTCATTCTGGATCCACGCCTCCTTCAGGGTCTTCATCATTATAAATATTCTCTGCCATTTGCCACACCTGCATGATATTGTCTTCTGATACAGAACAAATCACCCAAGGTTCGTTGGGATTGGGAGAAATCAGATATCTTGGCAGTGTGACCACCATGAATAAACAACAACTCTGGTGGCCCGTCTTCTGCATCTTCTGGGGACTGTTCCTCTCCACTTTTACTTAAATCCCAGACATTCAGCCTGCGATCAGTACCCCTGGAAGCCAAAATTGTCTCATTGTGAGGTGACCACCGAACCTGGAATATTTCATCCTTATGTGATTCAAAGGAATGCAACTTAAATTTCAGATTTCTCAGATCCCACAAGGCAACAGTCCTGTCAGCTGATCCTGTGGCAAGAATGAACTGACTATAAGGATTGAAAGAAAGGCAGTTCACTTCAGCTCTGTGAGCATCAACTGAGTGGCTTGGTTTGGAAGTATTGTTTGAATGAGTATCCCAGATCATAAGTTTCTGATCATCAGCAACTGACCCAAACAGAGACTCATGGAGCAGATGCCAGGAAACATCTTCTACTACTGCTGTATGCCCTGTAAAGATGGTCTTCGCATCCACAACTTTTCCTTCCTTTGGAACGGCACTGATGTCCCATAGGCAGATGGTGTGGTCATCTGAAGCACTAAGTAAGTGCCCACTGAGGTTTGGGTTCCAAGAAAGCCCATAGCCTTCCTTCTGATGTCCTCAGAGACGCAAGTCTGGATTGCACTCTCCAGAAGGGTCTGGTTTAGAAGGATGTTTCATATAGTCAAAAACAAGAACGTCACTGGACGGAGTCTTTGTTGCAATGATGCAAGGGTTCTGGGGCATATAACGTGCCCTGTTTACTTCTCCTTCATGGTTGATCTTGATTTGTATTTCAATTTTTCCACTAACAGAGCCAAAACCTCCAAATTCTCCTTTCTCACTGTCGTAGTGTGAAGCATCAAACTGAGCATCATCGTTAGGGAGCTGCACACTGGCTATCAAAAGGTGGTTTTGTTCATCCGACGTGTGTGTCCCCAAGACAAGTCGATGAATGCTGAAATCTTTCCCTTCTGGCCTGGTCACATCTGGAAGCCACTGCGCAGTCAGGCTGGGCCACTCCAGGGCATGGGTCATCACCAAATCGTAAAGAAAAGGGGTGTTCTTTTTCCATATTTTGTACTCTTCGTTGATCACACGTTCTTCCACTGCGTCATCAAAGGCTGCTTCCTTGTCGGCCATGGCGGGCAGGCGAGCCGGGGCGATCCCGGGGTCGAGCGTTGCGGGAGGGGCGGGGAGGCTGCGGGCCTATTTCTCCTTTTTTCTATTAATATCATGAATTATGTCAATTGATTTGCAAATGTAAAGCCAACCTTGCATTTCTGGATAAGCCAAACTGGTCATGACTATGTTTCCCATTTACATATGGCTGGATTTTGTTTGATAATGTTTTGTTTTGGAGTTCTGTATCCATTTTCATGAGTGAGATGAGCTTGTCATTCTCATTTCTCATAAATTCTTTTTCAGGTTTTCAGAATCAGTTCTGTCAAGTGAGTGAAAATGCCCTCCTTTGATATTCTGCGTCAGGGTTTATTTAAGATTCAGATCGTTTCATTCCTAAATGTTTGGTAGAACATTAATGAAGCCATCTGTGCCTGGGTTTTCTTTGTGTAAAGATTTTAAATTATGAATTTAAGTTCTTAAATAGTTGTATAATTATTCAAACTTTCTGTTTCTTCTTGTGTCGTTTTGTTGCAGACGTATTGTTCCACGGTTTTTTTCATTTTGTCCATATTTTCAGTTGTGTTGGCCTAAGTGTGTTATAACATTGTCTACAAATGTTTATCGGATCTGTAGTGATATGTGCCCTCACGTCCCCAACCCCCACCCTGGCATTTTTTCTGTCCTTCGTTATTCGTGCTTTCTCTCCTTTTTTCCCCCTCAAGTGGCCTCGGCAATGGTTTAACAATTTTATCACTCCTTTCAAAGAACCAACTTCGACTTTGGTGGCCTCTCTATTTTTTTCTGATTCATTAATCTATGCTCTTTTCTTTAGTATTTCCTTCAGTTGATTTCCTTTGGGCATAATTTACTAGATTACTTTTCCTAATTTCTTAAAATGAATTCTTGGCTCATTGGCATCTCTTTCTTCCAGTTAGCATGGCTCAGACCTCATTTGTGGTGTCAGGAACTTCTAACTGGGCAAGGAGTGGGTCCCCCCACATTATAGATTGTGTTCATTGACTTTAAGGACAAATTGTGGGGTCACCTGCCTGCTTGAGCTGTGTCTGCATCCAGAGCTTTCTGCAGAGAGGATGGAACCAACTCTCGTGTGGAATGGCTTTAGAGGAAAAGTCATGAATGCAGTCTCAAATTGAGTTCTGGAATGGAGACATGAAAGGAATTCTAGCAATCATGCAGTCCTTTCTTCTTCCATTGTCTCCTGTCCTTTGGGTCAGGTGAAAAACAGTCCCAGGAAGTTAGATTTGATCGACTTGTCTAAGATAATCCGCTCCCCATTTCTCATTATTAAACCATGACAGTAGAGAAATATGCTCAACTTTTTGCTCTTTCTCTTTCTCTCTCCTCTCTCTCTCTCTCTCACACACACACACACAATAAATGTGGTATCCTCTATCACAAGTGTGTCTGAGAATGGATTTGAGTCCACGAAACATTTCTGGCCCCAGCAGGAAAGGGCTAACTTAGGTCTTCACACTGGATCTGTGCTAAGGCCCCAGGCTCGCTTCCAGACCATTGGTCATTTTCTTGGCTCTCCCACCCTCCATTCCATCCCTTGTGTCATTGGTGCTATCATTTATTTTCCACGAACTTGGAATCCTTGTTATTTTTTAGGAGATTTATCTTTCTCCATCTACACCCACTGAGAACACCATTTCCTGGGCCCCTGGAGAGCTAGTCAGAACCTGGGTGTGGACATCGGTAATCAGGACTCCTTGGCCAATGCTTGTGATTCCCAATTGACAAATTTGCTGACCCCGGTTATCTCTCACCAGCTAATTACCAGCTCCGGGGTTTAATTACATAAGGAGGCAGACTGGCTAAGGGAGAAAGAGAACTTTTTAGCTTTACCACTTTTATATCCATTCTTTTCTAATTAGATTAGCATAACTGTAGTATTTACATACCGTTCTGTAAAGATATATATCCATCAAATTTAAAAATTTCAGTAGATCTTTCCTATTCTCTGGGTCCTTTTTATATTATCCCATCTTTGTTTTATGGGTGCTAAAGGTTCTTGAATCTCTTGATGAGTACGAATTATCTGTTTTGTTTTATATTTTTCAAATTATCTCTGTGTTGTGTGGTGTCGGCTTTTCTGTTTATTTATCTTTGACTCTTGTGTGTTGTAGACTTTCCTCAGGTGACCACAGATTCTTGGATGTGGTTTGCCTGTGAGGTAATAGGAAGATTTACGTGGTCTTGAGACAGGCATTTTAATTCACTTATATTTGGTTGTAGGTATAAACTATACTTTTTTCCTTTACTCTCATTTTCACCTGGTCTCAGTAGGAAGGCGTGTGCTCTGTACAGTTTTGTATCAGAAGTCCACTAGAAATGTTTACATTTAAAAAAAGTCTTTGCGACAGTCTCAAGCTTTCAAAAAAGTTACATGCACAGGACAAAGAGCTTTGCCTCCCTTTTTCCAGAACCACTGAGAGTACAATAATGACCTGCTGCCCTAACTCCCAGGATACCTGATTGTGTGTTTCCTACACCCAAGGGCGTTATCTTAAATATCCAGAATACAGTAATTAAAATCAGGAAATTGATGTTGATTCATAATAACCGTCTAATTTTCAGATTCAAGTCGGTTTTCACCGATTATCCCACTGATGTCCATCCGATCAGAAGATTCCTGTCCGGACTACTGCGTTTACCTGTCCTGTCCTGCTGTCTCCGTCAGCCTGGAGCAGGGGCTCAACCTGTCCTTCGCTTAGGACTTTTGAAGATTATAGACCAGTTATTTTGTAGGATGCGCCTTGGTTTTGTTTTGCTGAGGTTTCCTCCTGGTTCAGGTTATACATCTGAGGCAGGAATATCACAGAAGTGATGCGATGCTCTTGTCCCATGTCCTGCTGAGGGGCATGCAGCTTTAACTTGCTCGTTCCTGACACTGCCCACCTTGACTACTTCATCTGTATCTGTAGCTCTGTCTCTCATCTGTCTGTCTGCCCATCCATCCATCTATCTGCCATCACTCATCCATCCATCTATCTAATATTTGTCTCTCTATCTCTCTATCCATCCATCCTTCCATCCACCCATCTGCAATCTATCTATCCATCAATACAATATCTATCTATCTGTCTGTCTAATCTATATCTATCCATCTGTTCATCTACCATCTATCTAACCATCATCTATCTATCTATGTATATCTATCATCTACTTACCTATCTATCTGTATTTGATTGATTGTTCAGGAAGGGCAGGGAAGAGAAGTGGGGGAAGAAAAGAAAGAAACAAGACTTCAAATGGTGCTTTTGGTTTTTTCTCTCCACATTAGTCAAGAGAAGTGATCCCAGAAGTCCCCAGAGCTGGCATGGGGCTGTGTGTGGACAGAACACTGGGAGATCTTTGTTAGGCAGCACAGTGCTCCTTTCTCTGAAGGTAGACAGACACACCTCACTTGTTGGTGTGGAGGAACTTTCTCTGTGTGGCCATTTCCACTACACTTTTACCTCTGCTGTTATGAGATTTAGGGGTGAGATAAGGACTTTCTGACACCGATGGGGACTGAGGGCTCTTCACATCCACCCAAATGTGCTGAGGAGCCTCAGGGAGGGGAGGGTCCAGCGTTCACGGTGCTGTTGGTCCCAGGTTCACACGTTATCCTCCTCTCCAGGCCCAGGGCTGGACCCAGAGGTGCCAGACTCCAGCCTACAGCTCCTCCCTTGAGCTTCCCTGAGGTCTCACATGTCAGATGTTCAGCTTCTTCCTTCCTATCACCTTTAAACTCCCCAGACGTGACAACGAATCCAGGTAGGCGGCATGGGCCTCCTCATGTCTTTTCCTTTATGATTATTGGAGGATCTGAAAGTATGTGCCGTTCGATTATTATATGCCCATATACTTATTAAAGACTATAATTTGGAACACTAAACGCCAATGGATGAAATATTGATAAGATGCCAAGAAAAAACAAGCTGAATTAAAAATTGTATCTATATTATGATTGTAAGTATATAAAAAGCACACATGCATATCACCAGGGGCCCCGTGGAAGCATGAGAAAATTATAACATTAATTTGTAAGTTTGCTGTGGTTGGGGGTAACTTTCTCCACTGGGTTGATTTACTTTCTTCTTGATCAGTTTCTTTGGTACAATTAGCCAATATTCACACACACCCTTGGTACAATTAGAAAACTTTTTTTCCAATCAGATTGGCAGAGATCAAAAAGAAGAAGAATACACATTGTTGGCAGGAGATTGTGGGGCGATGTGCTCTCTTGCACACCACGGGTGGGTGTGTAAATTGGTAGATACTGCCTGGAGGACAGTTTGGTAGCATGATCAAATGCCTTAAATGATCTTAGCCTTGGATCCACTTCTAGGAGTTTATTCTGAAGAAGTGATCAGGAAAACATTCAAAGATGTGTTTTTGAAGATTGTTCAGAATGGCAAAATTTGGAAGCGATGTACATAAGTGGAACTTAACTGAGTGGTTGAGTTCACATGCTCTGCTTGGGCGGCCCAGGGTTTCACCAGTTCAGATCCTGAGCATAGACATGACACCACTCATCGGGCCATGCTGAGGTGGCATCCCACATAGAAGAACCAGAAGGACCTACAACTAGAATATATAACAATGTACTGGGGGGCTTTGGGGAGAAGAAGAAGGAAAAAGAAAAAGAAGATTGGCAACAGATGTTAGCTCAAGTGCCAACCTTTAAAAAAAAAATTGGTGCTGTATGTAAGTGATCTTTTGGCCTTTAACCTCTGTTTCTAAAGGTGCAACTTTGTAAAATAAGTAAACATTACCCTTATTAAATTATTACCCTTGTTAAATATTAACCATCAGTAAACTACTTGAAAATACCCTATTATAACTGAGCAGAGTGCTAGGGACTGAATTGTGTTCTCCCAAATTCATGTGGAAGTCCTAACACCCAGGACCTGAGACTGTGACTATATTTGGAGGTGGGGGTTTTTAAAGAGGTGGTTAAGTTAAATCAGGTCCCTGGAGGGAGGGGGGGCTAATCCAGTCTGACCAGTGTCCTGATAGATATGCAGGAGACAGGTAAAGAAAATTTAATACCTTCTATCCATTCCCCAGGATCAAACTTTCCTTGTGTGTTGTATTGGGTAGCCTTTCACAACCTTATCCGTCTATCATCTATCATCTATCGTCTGTCTGTCTGTCTATCCACCTGTGACCCATCGTCCATATCACTTCTGTTCTCATACGATCCACACTACTCTAGTACCATCACCATTCGACTCTCTGAATAGATAACTGATCGTCCCATGGATGGATTACGCTACGCCTTCTTCTAGTGGTAGAACATTGACTTCTTTCCTTTTATTTCTCCCACAACAGCACTGCTGCGAGAAGCATCCTTGTGCCTAGGGCCTCAGTATTGTCGCTTTAAATCTACAGGCGACATTCTCAAAAGTGGAGTTTCTTGATGTCAGAGAGCATGGATGTTTTCATCTTAATATTGCAGGATTCTCAAAAAGATTGTGACAATCACTGACAGTGTTTTAGAGTGCGAACTCCAAGCCCTGTATAGTTGCCAGC
The DNA here is from genome assembly GCF_041296235.1 of Equus asinus. Taxonomy (NCBI): domain Eukaryota; kingdom Metazoa; phylum Chordata; class Mammalia; order Perissodactyla; family Equidae; genus Equus; species Equus asinus. Next base: position 23,699,179 of record NC_091790.1, on the reverse strand, counting down.
ACTGAATGTCATCTTTTCAAAATATTTTTTTTTCTCATTGAAGTGGTGAAAAATGATATCTCACCATCTAGTCAACGTACAAAGCTGTGACTTTGCCCCCTGTTCCTGAGCAGCTCTCGTTCCCTCCACTAGGGACAGCTTTCTCATACCTCCACCTGTTGGTCTTCATCTTATTAATGGGAGGAGCTTTTTGCGTGTTCTGGCTACTATTGGTTGTATATGTTGGACATTATTTTTCCCCCCAATCTATTGTTTTTTTCCAACTTTGTGGTATCCTTGACATATTAGCACTTAATTCTTTTTCTTTTCTTCCTTTATGTCTTTATGATTCGTGTCTTACTGAACAAGCTCTCCCCCATTTCAACATGAAGTCAGGATTTGGTTAAATCTTTTTCTGATATGACATGTATCCTAATATTACATGTATATCCTTCAGCCACCCAGACTTTATTTGCACATGGTGTGATGCAGGATTCTATCATCTTCCCCATGTGATCTGTTAGCTATCCTGGCATCATTGCCTTTTCTTAAACAAACTTCCCTTCCCACTGAACTGAACTGCTGTCTCTCTTACGTATCACCCATATACCTGAGCTGTTCCCGGGCCCTCCAATCTCTTCTTCTGACCGATTTGTCTGTCCTAACGCTGATCACTTACTATAGAATCTCAGGGTAAAGTTCACTAAAGTAGATATAAAGTTATTGACACAGAAAAATGTTCATGAAAAAAGGGGATTCCAAAACACTATGGCTCCACTAAAAATGTGTGTGTGTGTGTTTTGTGCATAGGACAGTGTGAAAATCAATACACTTAAAATGTTAGTAGTATTTCTTTCTGGGTAAAGGGAGTATAGGTGAATTGATCTCTTTTCTTATTGTATTATTGTTTTTTCCATGAGCATTACCTGTGTAATGAAATTAAAAAGTTAAAAAGTTAGTGACTTGCCTTCACTTACAAAATAAAAGCTACCAACTTAGTTTTGACTTCAAGCCTCTCTATCTGTGATAGGATCACTTTTGTACAGCAGTCAAGAGAAATTTTGAAAGTGAAGAAATTCACGGGCATTGCTCGCCTAGGACTCAGTCAAGACTAAAGCAGCTTATTTATTTTGATTAAAGGGAATGACAGATTAATGAAGTTGTAGCAAACGCACATTGGCCTCTATACATGTTAAACCAACTGTATTAAATTAATAATTACATTCTTGCCAACATCAGGCGGGGATTATGCAACTAGGTAACGCTTCAACGCATCAGTCAGTGGACACATTTTCCTCTATCTATAAAATAATCTAAAAATGATTGGAACCTCGAGATTTCCACACCACGCAGACTTCTTGGTGAGACTTCCAAGTGTCTAGGCCTCTGAGAGTGAAGATTCACTTTGTTTGGCTCCATGTCTGTGTGATTCCTGGGTGTGCAGATACATTGTGTGATGTTCTGCCATTAACGGCGATGGGATTGCCTCCCGGTAAGGCTGGGAGAAGATGCCAGCTGTATTGTGTAACATGCAACTCTGAATGGTTCCAAAGACCTGTTTCAAGAGGGGGATGGCAGTCCACCTTTGAGGCAGTGACGTGTCAACGGGGCAAGCTGGAGAAACATATTCAGAGCTGGAGCCACATAGCTCCGCACGGAGAATGAACTCAACACAATCCTGTTCTCCTCACTTGCTGTCTGCAGTTGGTGGTTTCAATTGTCTGATGAGACCCATACTTGTTATGATGGGGGTTCATTACATACTGATGCTTCATCTGGTTTTGCAAAATGAAAACGATGGTTTACTAAGTCTGAATTCACATTGGTATGAGTTTTCAATGTTTCTTGATGTTCAGCGGTGCCTTAAGAATTTTCTGTGTTTTGTCTTTTCAATGTGAACTGTGGATTCAATTATTTGGAAGTAATACTCGCCATTCTCGTGTCTCGAGAGAGCAACAAAAAGACAGAACTTCTGCACATGAAGCTCCACTGGACTTCAAAGACACTTTTCCCCAAGACAGGCCTCACCAGGGTGAAAACCCCACTCAGGCACCTCTGTGCTAACACGCACAGTTTGTGATTCATTGGAACAGGCAATGAAGCGATGTCAGGACTGAAATTTCCATGCGATATTTTGCCTAAAGGCACCATAAACCCCATAAAATGATGACATTCTTTCAGACTCGGGTGCTCCGACTTGATTTTCAGAGTCATAATGAATTTCTGCAATATTAAAGTCACATGTCAAGGAGCCATATAAATGCACTTATATACTGCCAGTTGTCCTACTTATTTATTTAAAAAAAGAAGCCATATCCTAATTCCTTTTCTTTCTTCATTGTTTTCTTTCCCTGTATTCATCATTTAATACTATTGCTTCAGTAATATTTTAATCTTGACTCCTTTCCTGATGACTGCCTGGAGGGGTAGATTACTCGCTTCTCAGAACTTTGGAGATGGCAGATAATTATCTGTGATTATTATCTGTCCTGTATTGGCACATAGTGGTGTAGGCATGGGCAGCAAAATATAATATATTTGTGTGTGTGAGTCTGTTTAAAAAAAAAAAAGGACACATTCTGTCCTATAGTCAAGAATAATGCATAGTCATTTTTCTACTTCAATGTTCCAGGATTAAAATTGCAAATTTATAGCATTTTGTAAGGAAGGGATTGAATTAAAGAAGATAAACCTACCTTATAACTTCTGTTATATGATGTTTAATCATTCCACAATCAAGGAAGCTCTAACTTATGCATCATTATATGTAAATACTCGTGCTGAAGAGGACTTTATTATCTAGGGCCATTTATCACTTGGATAATGGTGGTCAGTAGTTATCTTTTACATATTTCCAATTGCATATCACAGTGCAGACAGGTTTTGGCTGTCTGTCATCTTCTTATAAAATGTCAATATGTGGCTGGCTGAGTAAGTTTCACAATGTCGTAAATCTCCCGCCGTTCCTATGAAGTGGGCGTTAGCGTGTTATGCCACTTGTCACCTCTGCTGTCCAGGTTATGCTGTGTGTCCACTCCAGCAGACGGGAGTCTTGGAAGAAGGTCAATAATATGTTAATTACACACTAGTCTGGGGCTCATGTGGTCGCCAGGCAGCTACTATATTCTCCCTACTCTTGGGTTGTCATCACCAGAGATATTTTGTCTTCACATGCGGAAATAACCTTATCGTTTTTGCTGATTATCAAAGAAATATGTAATGATGGTTAAGCAAATGTGGAGCAGGAGAAAATAGTCCATAAATCTCACCTTATTGTGCACAGTTTTGAATACGTTCTATTTTAATTTTTAATTTCAAATCAAATCTCTTTTTTACTTAATTTTTTGGGCCATTTTCTATGTTTATATATGTATATATATTCCATTTTGTGATCGTACAATAACATATTTCACTAGTCCTCTCTTGATGGGCATTATATAATCAATTTTTTCTCACTATTCTAAATCATCCTGAATAAAAGTGCTTATTTCTTCCCAACTCCTCCCTCCTGAAAATAGTCTTGCCAGTACAGGGTGTTATCATTAACACTTCCCTCCAATTTTTTTTCTTTTTCTTTAAAGATTGGCACCTGAGCTAGCATCTGTTGCCAATCCTTTTTCTTCTTCTTTCTCTTCCTTCTCCTCCTTCTTTTCTTCTTCTCCCAAAAGCCCCCTAGTACATAGTTGTGTATTTTAGTTATGGGTCCTTCTAGTTGTGCTATGTGGGATGCCACCTCAGCATGGCCTGATGAGCAGGACCGTGTCTGCTGCCAGGATCCAAACTGGCAAAACTCTGGGCTGCTGAAGCCGATCGCGAAAACTTAACCACTTGGTCACGGGGCCAGCCCCTTCCCTCCAATTTTGTATGATACTTAGATTAATGTTGAGTTTGAACATCTTTTCCGTGTATGTTACATATCTGTACATCTTCTTTGGTACTTCCCTGTTCAAATCTTTTGTCGAAATTTAATTGGGATATTTATTATGAATATATAAGAACTCTGTGAAAGAAGTGAGGAGAGTTTGTCAAAAATAATGTGAAATGGAAAAAATCTGGGACCACTTAAGGTGAGGAGCAGAGCTCAGTAAGGTGTGAGGTCACTGGCAATAAAAAATTGCTCAGGGGCGGGCCCTGTGGCTGAGTGGTTAAGTTCATGTGTCCCGCTTTGGCAGCCCAGGGTTTCGCACGTTTGGATCCTGGATGCGGACATGGCACTGCTCGTCAGGCCACACTGAGGCAGCGTCCCACATGCCACAACTAGAAGGACCTACATCTAGAATATACAACTATGTACTGGGGGGATCTGGGGAGAAAAAGCAGAAAAAAAAATTGTTCAGTATGAGATCCCTAAGGGATTGGAGGAAATTAATTATGGTAGGCATATTTTCTTTAAGTGGGAATTACATATTTTGGAAAGAGGTTCATTGAAACTAGTGAAAATAAAGGCAGGTGTTAGTGGCGAGGCTGGTGTGCTGTCTTCTGTGGACCGTCCACACTTGCTGAACGCCTCGTTTCCTGAGTATGTGTCTCAGTCAAATTCTCCTTTCCGTATACACACCCACAGCTTGGGAGCCCCAGAAAGCACACACTGCAACACCAGTCACCATCAGACACTCACTTGAGACTGGAAAGTAAGAAAACCTTTTCATCTTTGAGAAATAGGGAAGTTTGGGCCAATTTATGTAATTGTACAAGTTTAATTGTTAAGCGATTTTGTACGGGATTAAATTAAATGATTGTTTGATTGTTGGCAGATACATTGTATGGTAGTTTGCTGACGATTCCCCTGGGCTTCAGATCACGTAATTACAGGAAACAGTTACAGCCAACTCTCTGTGGGCAAACTAGGTGATTTGGGAAGAGTTACGATTTGTAGTCACTGGCACCTTAGTTCTGACAACCACCGTTCTCAAGGTGTGTCCAACTGCCCTCGCTGGACGCGGCTGGTCCACGGGGTTCCCACTGCACAGGAGGGAGCGGCTCATCTTTTGTAACTGTCCTGAGGCGTAATGCGGCTTGTAGCCAACGCTGCTGAAGAGACCTGTCCACAGTTACACAACAGAATTAATGATAATTGCCGTGTAACCACGCAAAGCAACGCTTATCTCTCAGGGAAGGGTCAGGGTGAAGCCAACTGCTTTCTCTTTGGCCGTAAAACCCAGGGTGTGTTGCATACACATCCTTGGGCTGCCTGGGGCTAAATTTGGGGTCAAAAAGTGTCCAACTGCTTTGAAAAGGTGAGACTGTCGTCTGTCAATTTACCCGGAAGAAAATTGGTGTAAAATGAAAAGGACACTTTCAGGGAGCATTGGTGGGTCTTCTTAATTTTATTCTTTTCCTATGCTAATGCAGATGTCTGTTCAAGTGAACCTGGATGGTGACAGCCTTTCCTTAGAATCTGCCTCCAACCCAGGTCTTCACAGAGAGCAAGGAATTCTCACAGTTTCCACTCTTCGGTTCTCCCGTGGGGAGCCCCCACACGTCCAAGGCATAGCCTTTATGAACAGCCCGCAAATAGAGACAGAATAGTCAAAGAAACAGAAGACAGCAGCTTGGTGTCATAAACCAACCTAACCAATCAGATCATTAACATCCATTAGACTATTTTCCACAGATTTCAGGGTAACCGATAATTAGAGGGAAGAGAAGGTTAAAAGTTTCCACAACCTGCTGCCAGGCCTCGGACAGAATTCCCACCCACGCGAAGACATCTGTTAGCCAGTTGGCACACACCTGTCCCGCAGACGTTCCTGTACTTGCTTCTCCGGGTTCCAAACAAGTGCCCCGTGTGCAAAGATCGCTTGTGGCAGATGTGACGAAACCTGAGCGCAGGTCTCAGCTAATCCTCTCGTTGGAGGAGGAGATAGAATCTTCCGGAAGTGACACAAAGTGGTGACAGAATCAGAGTCCTGGGGCAGAGTTTAGGCTGCACAATCTCACACCCCACTTCCCGAAGGAGCAGAGGGGCCCGAAGAATACTTCTCACCCATCCTCGGTCTTCAATATCACGGGTAATGCCAGGGAGCATCCCTTACCTGGCCTGTCAGAGCAGGGAGTGTGGCGCCTGTCACCAAGGAGGCCTCCCAAAGGACGCCTGTGGACCCCCGGGGCCGTGTCTCCCTGACTGGGACACCTCAAATGGGGGTGTTAAACCAACGCATGCAGACATACCACTTTGTGCTAAGTATTTTTTTAAATTGCAGACAATATATCGTTGATGCTTATCTCCAGAAAATCAGGTCCGCTTTAAGCAGGCCATGTGTATTGTGCTTAACTTGGGCTCACTCTCCTTTGCTACTGAAAACACTAGCAATCAATGTCTTTGACGCATTAGCATTATTTTATGTATGGCCATCTGGAATCGTTAGTCCATAAAGACATTATCATAAGAGAAACAACTGCTAAGATTCTGTGCTGAGTCTACTTACTCTGCAGAAAAATGACTTTTTTGTTCAAACCATAGGAAATAACGGGCTAAGTAACTGAGTCAAGCCTGGAGCTCTTTTTGAAAAACAAAACAGAGGAGATTTTTGTTCCTCGGCACCAAAGCGGGTGATCTGAAAGCAATGGTGAAATCCTGCTTGGGGCTGTGAGGCCTGGAGTGGGTCTGTCTGTGTCCTGTTTCTACGAACCAAGTGGGTTCCCCCATGGTGGTTTTAATAGGAACGGGGACCGGGGCTGCCCACAGAGCTTTGCCCTTAGCTTTCCTGTACCGTTCTGCCTTCCTGCTGTGTCTGCATCTCCCCCCAGTGCCCTTTCACAGTTGAAGTCCTCATTGCGTGAAGCCATTGGAAGCCCGCCATACATTTCAATAGAGAGTATCGACTCAGTCTGTGCCAAGGCTGCATGTCAGAAGCCACACGTGGCAGTTCTTTTTAAATATTAGCTTTATCACTTTGTTTTATGGATTCACGTAGTGCGAGTTCTTTTGTTTCTGGCTTCCCTCTCTTAGCACGGTGATTTTGATGTTTGTCCATCTTACATGGACCAGCCATTCATCCTTTCGCTGGCCACACCAACATCCCGTTCATCTGTTCACGGTTGATGGGCGTTTGGGCTGTTTCTAACCTTTGGCTGTTAGGAAGGAACTGCTGTGACTGCTCTTGTGCAGGACTTTTGCGGACGTGTCTTTCCGTGTCTCTTGGAAGTGGAGGGACACCCAGGAGAGGAGGGGCCGGGTCATAGGGCGGACATACACTGAGCTGATTAAGAAACTGCCAGTTTCGGAAGTGGCCATGCCTTTTACGCTCCACCTGCGTGCAGGAGAGCCCCTGCCGCCACACATCCTTACCGGAGCTTCATGTGGTTGACCTGCTTTTCAGCTGTTCTAGAAGCTGTGCAGTGTTGCACTTTTTTCAGTGCATCCAGATCAATGACTGAAACAGCCACGTCCTCTGAATTTACCAACGAAACCCTGGCAGACGTCTAGGAAGAGAAGGCTCGCTCTCCTTTCTCCATCACCCCAGCACCTGTTCTTTGTCATGACTCCAGAAGGAGCGTGGGACCCCAGCATGCCCTCTCCCCATGCTGGCATGGACCTCAGGGCACCCTCCTTCGGGTCCAGGTCCCAGACCTGGGGATGTGCTGGGCAGCCTCTCCCCTCACCGGCCCCTGTGACCTCGTGCTCCTCAGCCTCCGGGGTCAGCTTGTTTCTGCAGTTGCCACTTCCCTGAGATCTCAGAGTCTCGTGATGTCTCTCCCTATAATACACGGCTAACAGCTATTTATGTCAAATTCTCTGTTACATCATGGGTGTGCGTTGTCATGCACTTGCTGTTACATGTCCAATGGCAGCTCCATATGTATTTACCTCTGTATGTGTGTCTTTAGGATAAACGCACAAAAAGAGAATTGCTTATGTGTCCTGATGAAGTTGCCCCTTAGGAAGTCCGTCCTGATTAATATTTTCACCAGCCATGTAGAGACCTGGCCATTTCACACAATCTTGCTACATCTAAATATTATTATTATTATTATTTTTTTTTGAGGAAGACTGGCCCTGAGCTAACATCCATGCCCATCTTCTTCTATCTTATACATGGGATGCCTGCCACAGCATGACCTGATGAGCAATGCAGAGGTCCACGTCTTGGATCTGAACTGGTGAAACCCAGACCGCCCAAGCGGAGTGCATGAACCAACCACTATACCACTGGCCTGGCCCCTGAATGTTATTATTTTCAAAAATTTCCATTAACTAAAAAACTTAGTATAACTTCATGAAATCAACTAAATATAAGTATTAAAGAATTAATTAGGTAATCTTGAAAAACAAGGCATTAAAGCAAATTAAATTCCATGCATAGTCTTAACTTTTAGACTGTGTTTTTCTATTAACTTATTAGGCATTTACTAGATACCAAGTGTTGTATTTTGTAAACATTGGTTCATTGATTCAAGTCACCTATGAATGTACGTTAATCTTCCCGTTACTTAGGAAGCCACTGAATTTTGCTAACAGACTCCAGACCTGTGTTAGACCAGACATGGATCCCAGGTATGTCTGAGGTCAAAGCCCGCACACGGGAGGAGATGATCACGCAGTCTGAGAGACAGACTGGAAGTCACACCTTCCAGGTAGAACTTCTGTTGACCAAACCCGGTAATTCCATTTTTCCACCAAGAAAAAGATGAATGGGAATTGCATGGAATGCCCCTGCTGATGCTCCTAAAATTCTCCATGGGGAGGTGTCTTTCCATCCAGGCGCACATCCACCTCTGCCATCAGTGGAGGTCGTCTGCTGGGTCCAGGGGCACCTGGTGGGATCCAGACACAGGTATCAATCAGGCCACACTGTACTGAAGTCTCCGGGGTGAAGCCCAGCTCTTCCCTGGAGACCTCAGTCGGCCTGGTCCCTCTAGTCTCAACCTCACCGCCTGCCGGGGGCTGTTCTGCTCCCCCTCAGCCGTGGGGGACCCTTGGCTTCAAATCCTTCCCGAGATCCTGGGGCGGGTCCTGCTCATCCTGCAAGACCCTCCTGTGTGCCCTTCCTTCCTGCCATCTGGGGCCTGAGCATCCCTGTGTCTGGCTCTGGTCACGTGTTATGATTTCTCCCTCTTCTCTCTGGCTGGGAACTCTGTGGGGGACTCCTCCCTTGAATTCAGCATCCTTATGTCCTTGCATAACCCAAACCACTAAGATGTATTTTCTGCTTTCATTCCTAACTTCTGTTTTAATCCTTCTTGTGTTTATGCTGCCTCTGGGAGCATGCCTAACAAGTAGATGCTGAAGTCAGGAGCTTAGATGGGGAAGGGGTCCCTCAACCTTCCAGACGATGTGTTTGCAAACCACATAAACCCATTATGAAATTAAAATTTACCCAAACTTAGATAAATGCAGTAATACACGGGACATTTTGTCAACAGTATATCCTGCTAGAAAACTGAAGCAGAAAGAATTTTATTGTGAATTTTCAAATGTCGTGAGTTTCATAGACGCTCTGTGCCAGTCCCTGGAGAAATTGTGCGTTGGCTCCCCTTGCATCAAGGGCGTCTCCTGTGCAAAGTCCCATCCCCAAAGACGTGAAGCCGCCAGGACTCCAAAGTCAGTTTCCAAATAGAAAATTCTTGGTGAGAAAAATACATTTTCTTTATTTTTTCCTCTTTAGCAGTTGAATGAATTGACTAATATCATTCTATTTACCAAAAAATAATAAAGGTAATTTTGTCATTCTCCCTGTGTTACCAACGTATATATGTATGTGTGTGTACCTGTATATATATTTTTATACGTATGTACAAATATACATGTAAATATATACAAATAAATTTACAAAGGTACAAATAAATATACATATATATGTATATGTATATATATGTTATATACACTTTTTTCATTGTGGTAAAACATGCATTACATAAAACTTACCATCTTAACTGTTTTTAGTGCACAGTTCAGTGGCTTTAAATACATTCGTATTGTTGTGCAAGCATCACTACCATCCGTCTCCAGAACTCTTTCATCTTCCCAAACAGAAACTGTCCCATTACTGCTACCTCTCATCCCCTCCCCCACCCCCATGTGACTGCTGTTATACTCCAGCTGACATTTTGACCCCACCATCTTTTTCTTTAATTGAGATCATAATAGCTTATATCATCGTGAAATTTCAGTTGTCTGTTCTTGTCAGTCACCATATAAATGTGCCCCTTCACCCCTTGTGCCCACCCTCAACTCCCTTCCCCTCTGGTAACCACTAATCCGTTCTCTTTGTCCATGTGTTTGTTTATCTTCCACATATGAGTGAAATCATATGGTATTTGTCTTTCTCTGTCTGGCTTATTTTGCTCAACATAATACCCTCAAGGTCCATCCACATCATTGCAAATGGGATGATTTTGTGTTTTTTATGGCTGAGTAGTATTCCATTGTATATATATACACCACATCTTCTTTATCCACTCATCTGTTGATGGGCACCTGGGTTGCTTCCACGTCTTGGCTATAGTCAATAATGCTGCAGTGAACACAGGGGTGCATAAGGCTCTTTGAATTGTTGATTTTGAGTTCTTTGGATAAATATCCAGTAGTGGAATAGCTGGATCATGTAGTATTTCTATTTTTAACTTTTTGAGGAGTCTCCATACTGTTTTCCAGAGTGGCTGCACCAGTTTGCATTCCCACCAGCAGTGTATGAGGGTTCCCTTTTCTCCAAATCTTCTCCAACATTTGTTATTTTTTCTCTTGGTGATTATGCCATTCTAATGAGTATAAAGTGATATCATAGTGTAGTTTTGATTTGCATTTTCCTGATGATTAGTGATGTTGAACATCTTTTCATGTGCCTATTGGGCATCTGTATATCTCCTTTGGAAAAATGTCTGTTCATATCCTCTGCCCATTTTTTCATTGGGTTATTTATTTATTTATTGTTGTTGAATTGTGTGAGTTCGTTATATGTTTTGGAGATTAACCCCTTGTCGGATATATGATTTGCAAATATTTTCTCCCAGTTGGTGGGTTGTCTTTTTGTTTTTGTCCTGGTTTCCTTTGCTGTGCAGAAGCTCTATAGTCTGATGAAGTCCCACTTGTTTATTTTTTCTTTTGTTTCCCTTGTCCAAGTAGATATGGTATTTGAAAAGATTCTTCTAAGACCGATGTCAAAGACTATACTGCCTAAAGTTTCTTCTAGGTGATTCCACCATCTTTTGCTGTTTTTCTTTTTTCAATTTGGAAAAAATAATCAAGGTTGTAGGGAGAGATGTAGGTGGTAGAATGGTGGACCTTTGCCAGAAGACAGTAATAGTATGCTATTGGTCTGTTGGTGGAAGATGTGCGCAAGTTATTTTCAAACATTTTTCCTTGTGCCTTATGTTTGTGGTCCATGTTGGACTGCAAGCCCTTGAAAAGGTGGCTCTCATGTCTTGTACTTTGTCCTTGCTTGGTGACTTGTGTGGTGGTCATCAAGGCCCCATGGTTGGCTGGTTTTAGAAGGAATCAGTCAGGTTGCATTGCTTTCACCAGCACCATCGGATGAGGAATTCATTGCAATTCATCAAAAAGATTTCTGATTTCAGCTCCTTGGTGTGTGGTTCTGAGCCTTTTCTTCTCTTGATAAAGTAACTAAACTACTATATACATTTGGCTCCTTTTGCAAAGTTCTCTACACATGTGGCTTTATTATTTTCTCATCACCTTTTAGCGCAATACCTTTCAACGTGGCTCTCCTGACACCCAGATCCAGCGAATTGGCACATGTGGCTGGTTCGACTCAAACACACCCCTGGCAGCGGCAGGGCCCGCTTGGCTCCCTCTCACTCGAGCTCCAGATGGGGCTTCTCTTTGTCGAGAAGTCTGGAGTCTTCAAAGGCTAATTCCAGGCTGGGCACCAGGCCCGGATGAGTGGTAGAGTGACAGATTGATAGCTGCTCCCTGGCCACCTTGGCACTAGGTGGGCTTGTTTTGCTTCTCTGTGGGCTGTTCCCACTTTTATTTTATTCTGAGTGGGGGAAACACAACCATTTTTGTACAGAACAGTGAGCTTGACTTCCCATTGTGGAACGCGCTGGGGGCCTGAACTCCTTTGTGTATTGATGACTCATGACATCTTGCTCTTCTGATAGAACAGATATGTCTTTTAGGTGGAATTGGCTTGAGTTAGACTCTCAGACGCTAAGCAACTGGACAGAATTTCTAGGAGAAATACGTGCTTTCAATCATCCTGTGAATGGCAGGTCAATGAGGGGAGCACATTATGTGAAAGTATTTGACTGATACAGGGTGAGAAAATGGCCAATCATTGCCTCACGGCTGGTAGTTCACGTGCAGGTGAACACCCGGCTCAACCTTTTAATGCGTTGTGCTTGGGAGGGGAGCCCCCAACAACTCCGGTGTCCCTCAGGGCTGCATGCCCGTAGACTTCTCACCACAGTGAAGGACACAGAACCAATCTGACACCACGGACTCAGGATAAGAGCAACACCAAGTCTAAAACCCAAGCGGGATCATTCAGTGCGCTCAACATCTGTTATTTCTCAACGTTCTCCAATGTTTTTATACTAGTTAAAAATAACATTCAGGGGCAAACATGGTGGAGAAGATAGGCCCGTGAATGGAGATCAGGGAAGGGCCCAGGGCTGCCCCGGAGACAGGAGGACTCTTACGTGATGACCATGTGCATGACGGTACCATTGGTAGATATTCCTGAGCGGTGTTCATCAATAGCCAGCAGAGCCTCATTGTTCTCTTTACTTCTCCAAGGGGCCTCCATCCTGGCTGTGTCATAGAGCCTTACCTGGAAGACTCCTGAAAAATTACTAGTGCTTGTCAGCCCCCCTCCCGTCCTCAAACGATTTAATCAGACTCTTGACATAGGAAGAACCGATGCGTTGGTCTTGTCTGAAACATCCCAGGTGATGCTGGTGTGAAGGGGTGTGGGGAACCCCTGCCAGAGTCTCACCAGCAAGCGTCATGTTACCACCCAAGGTCAGACGCCAGGCTCATGAGTCTCACTCCCGCCCCCTTTCAGCTCCAACCTGAAGGTTGGCTTCTGCTCAGTGGATACCATGGACCTTGGGCACAGGAAGGGATCTGTGTTCACCCGTGGAAGCTGGTCATGTGACCTTTACGTGCTCATGCTGATTTTGGATGTCAGTGACAAGTTCCTGAGAACTCCATGCTGGGAGATACGCTTTAGCTTCTCAGGGTGGCTTACTTATTAGGTAATTAAACTGATGATGTATTTATTCGTTTTGGTCTTAAAGTGTTGTGCAAACACCCAGAGGCTTTCTAGCAAAGGGAGTGTTATTTTATTAATCAAGTAACGTGTTAAAATCTGGGCAGGTACCCTTCAGAGGGTGTTTCCCGCAATCGTGGCTTACGGCTCAATTTCATTGTGAAGTTGTTGATTGAATGTCTGGCTTCCCCTTGAGTAATAAAACACAGCGGAGACGTGTGCATTCTGATTCATGACAATTCTTGGCCCTACCACCTTGGCACTGTACTTGCTGGCTAGGGAAAAATTAGAAATCTTAAACAAGTTTATAAAACTGCACGAAGAGATTGTACTTTAGGGTTAGAAGTCTGCACATTTCTTAGAGTTATTATAAAGGATAGTAATCTGCTTTCTCCATCTCCAAGAATGTGAAGAAATTATGTCAAGATCCAGGAAGAACTGAGTCAGCAGTATTTGCCATGAGTCAGGCATTCGCATTAAACGCGCTAAGCCATGCACACTGGCTTCGAATCCCAATTCTGACACTTCTTAGCTGTGGGATGTTGGGCCCACAATGCCTCAGTTTCTCTATCTGTAAACTGGTCCCCAAAAAGGTGCCCACATAGAGTGGTTGTGAAGAATAAATCACTTAAAACATGTGAAGTCCTTAGAACAAGGCCTTACTTTGCAAACACTCAAGAAATGCTAGCTATTATTAGCAATATTAGAAGAGCAGAGGATGGTGGCACTGTCTTTGAGAGGTTTAAAATCTAGATGGTAAGAGAAATCACTGCCATTTGAGTATTTACTCTGTGCCAGTCACAGCACTTTTAATAAGCAAATATCTTTTATCTGATTTAAATATGAGCACAGGTGAAAATCCAGAAGAAAATTGGTAACGGAAGCTACAATCATGGGGGGATACAAGATCGACATAAATTCAGAACACAGGGTTATTGAGTTTGCAAAAGCCAACAGGATTTTTCAGTGGAGGCTTACTTGAACAGAAGAATCTTCAGAAGAGGAAGCTTCTGGTGACTTCGCCAGCCCGCCTTGGAATCACATGAAACGAGAAGCCAAAACTCAGAGGAGAAAGCAGAATGTCTGGGAAGGCGCCCGAGAGGTGCTGGGTGTGGAGAAGCTAATATGATTGAAGCAGCTCATAAAAAAATAAATCAGGGGCTGGCCCCACGGCCGAGTGGTTAAGTTCACATGCTCCACTTTGGTGGCCCAGAGTTTCTCTGGTTCGGATCCCAGGTGTGGACTTACACAGCACTCATCAAGCCATGCTGTGGCGGCGTCCCACATAGACGAACTAGAAGGACCTACAACTAGGATATACAGCAATGTACTGGGGCTCTGGGGAGGAAAAAAAAAGAGGAAGATTGGCAACAGATGTTAGCTCAGGGCCCATCTCCTCCTCAACAACAGCAAAAGACATCAGAATGGGCTTCCTTCATTCAGTGGGAAATTGCTTCTCAGATGTCTTTATTTTTTACTTTTTTTTTTTTTGAGGAAGATTAGCCCTGAGCTAACATCTGCTGCCAATCCCCCCTTTTTTGCTGAGGAAGACTGGCCCTGAGCTCACATCCGGGCCCATCTTCCTCTACTTTATATGTGGGACGCCTCCCACAGCATGGCTTGACAAGTGGTGCCGTGTCCGCACCCAGGATCGAAACCAGTGAACCCCGGGCCGCAGAAGCGGAATGTGTGCACTTAACCGCTGCACCACCGGGCCGGCCCCTCAGATGTCTTTAAAGCAGACTGTCATCGTCCCCAGGGAAGGTGTGAGTGTGAGGTGTGTGTCGACTGGAAAAACTGGGATTGAATAAAGGATTTTAAAAGTGTTCTTTATTATGGTTTAATTTCTAAAAGTAGAGAAAGCAATGAACAGTTGGAGCACAGACTGCAAGGGACCATTTTTGCGTACATAAAAAATTACAATGAGTAAAGTCAAGGACTGGTGCTAGAGCAATAAGATTTTCTAAACAGGTCGACCAGCGAGCCCTGCAGCGAGCGTTGGCCACATCCATTCGTTCGATGTTCTGTGGCACCTTCTCCACGCCAGGCCCCTCCGCCAGGTCTGGGACTTCAAAGTTGCTCAGGACACGCACAGTGTCATGGAGGAGGGAGAGACATCTGCACAAGTCACAGCGCCTGTAAGACGAGCTGTAAGTGTGCCCTCTGTAAGGTTAGAGAGCCAGCCGCTGTCTCTGCCATGGGGAGGGTGGAAATCGTCCCATCTCTTCTCAGCGAGTCTGCTCCATCTTGAAGGATGAACAGCCTTCCAGGAGGAGGAAACAGCAAGTATGCAAATGAGGATGCGTGGAAGGCCAGCCTCACCTGGAGAGAGGAGGCAGCTTGGGTGTGGCTGACGTTTCAGGCCAACATGTCAGTCCCTTCAGAGGCGAGGCCAGGCAAGAGTGGAGGGCGTGGAGTCCGCGGAGGGGTGGAGGTGCTGAGTGACAAGGACACCTTTTATTGTGATGCTAATTGGCTGCAGCATCGAGGATGCATGGAAGAGATGAGGTGATGATGGAAACGGGCGGGCGCAGAGCCTACCAGGGAGATGACGACCGTGCTGGGGGTGTCTGGACGATGCCTGGCAGCTACTCAAGGCAGCGTAAAAGGATGCAATCTCAGAGGAGCCCAGCACCTCTACCTCAGACCCACTCTGGGCTTCAGAGACCTGGGAAGCTAACCCTGCATCCTCTTGAGCGGGACGGACAGGGGACTCTTTATCCGAGTGTGTGAACACTGGCACCTGGGGAGCCCTGCAGGGGAGGGGACATCATTCTCCAGGGAAGGGGGCTCCCTGACTGGCTGGAGCTGCAGGTGGAAGTGGAAATGCTCACCTGCCTGGACTCTGGGATTTCCAGCCAGGGGGTGAGCCCTCCTGGGGGCCACAGTCCACAGGCTCCCCCCAAGCCCTTTGCTTGCCTCCCATGCCTTCTGCATTCTGCCTCAGTTTTCTTTGTAGCCAACACATCAGTGCTCTCTATTACCCATGGGGTCAGAAACATTGTCTACTGGTTCACTTCTCCTAGGGAAGAGCCTGGTCAACAGCAGGTGCTCAGCAATATTGCTGAATTCCTGGAGGAACGGAAGCAAATAGAAACTACGAAATTGGGAGACGAAGACCCTGGCGGTGGGCTACATTTTTAGGTTGGCAATTCCCAAATTCTGGTCATGGAGACCCCCCAGAATTAGCTGCAGGAGGCTGGTTCAAATGCAGATTTCTGGCCCTAGCCTGGTCCTAAAGAGCAACACGGTCCAGGAGCTGCTGTTTCCAGCCACACATCTCATGGTCTTTTCTGAGCTGATTTCCCGTTCAGTGTTTCTGTTTAGTTGATCCTCTGGGCTCGTCTTGGCAGAGCAGGCACTGCTGGAGCGGGGCTGGCTCATCGGGGAGGGGGCCATCGGAAGATACTGGTACACCCGCTGGAGTGTGAGGGACGTGTCTGTGAGTTTAGAGAATAGCAGTAAAAGGAGCGCCCTTGTGCCTGCCGCCCCGCTGAACAAGAAGTCGATTGCTGAAAACTTAAGAGGTTTCCCTCAGGCTCTCCGAGTATGTTTCTCCCTCCCCTGCAAGGAGGAGGAAGTTAGTCTGAAGTTTGTGTTTGTCATTCCTCTACTCTTCTTTTAAGATTTTCCCCATATATGTTGTTGGTTTTGTCCATTTTTCACATTTATACAAATGGAGTCCTATTGTGTGGTTTTCTTGAGTATAACATAGCCGTTGAGAGTTCTCGAATGCTGGGTTTCAGTCTCTGCTCCAATACTCACAGCTGTATGATTTAACCTCCTGTGCCTCAGTTTCCCCCTCTGTAAAATGGATGATCATAGTCTGCCCTTCTTAGAGTAGTTATATTAAATGAGTTAATATAGGTGGAGCCTTTAGAACATAAATAGAAGCCACTATTATTCTTCTACAGCTCGCTATTTCTCACTCAATATCAAGTTTTGGGCTTCATCCGTGCCAATGCATGCGACAGTAGTTAATTCGTATTTTTGCTTTAGAGTGATTCGTTTTATGATTACACCACTATTTATTGATCCATGCCACTCTCGTCTCCAGCTTTCTCCCCCATTACAATGTTGCTTTGAAACTTCTCACCTGTGTCCTCCTGGTACGCGTCTGCAGGAGTTTTCCTAAGACAAAGGTTAGGATAGGAGCTGCTTGTTTCTATCCATCACCCATAGTCAATGTCACTGGTTCCATCAAATCCTTCCCAACGTGGTGGGACGACCCTCCTCTCTTGGTTTCAGGGCAGGAGGGATTCTGTTCTCCCATCTTCTCACCAACAGAGTTACTTTTTGCAATTTTGCTGAATGTGAAAAATTATTGTGGTTTTAATTGTGTTTCCTTGAATAATGATGAGACGAAGCATCTTTCAATAATACCTTGAATATTCGTGCTCATCATTTGTGAAACGCCTCACGTCTTCCAACCATTTCTCTGAAGGATTGTGTGTTTTTTCTCACAGTGTCACAGTCTTTCTTGTATTCTGCTTCTTCCAGGAAGATTTGCTGTATCTCCTGTCAAGTAGGTGCCCACGATGACATTTAGCTACATGACATCAGGTACATTTAACTACATTGTAGCTTCAGTTTTCCGATTGGTCCTGTGGATTGAATTCTGGCACAAAGTTGCTTGATTTTCTCCTGCTCTGCCTGGAGTCATGCAGCCAAGGGAGGTGTCAGCCTCCGGGTCCCCCATGATGGGGTGGGGTCTCCCTGTTCACCCACTTCTGGGGTCTCTGCTTTAGGAAGAGGGCCTCCAGTGTAAGAGTAATAGCGTGTGCCAAGGATTTACGGAAAAAGTTATGGGAGAGAAAATTCAAGTTGAGGAAACACTTTTTCTCCTGACAACTGGAAAAATAAAACAAAACATAGCATCATCACTAGATTTTTATCAGAATACCTCATTCCATTTGAAAGAATGTGGCCCCAGAGCAGAACTAAATCATCGTCAGCTTGTGTCTGGCGTTGGAGATGGAAGGAAAAACATCCACAAACAGACACCAGCTTAGTTTGTGCCGATCTGACTTATTTTCCTGAAGTCCTTCTCCCACACGCATCCCATCCCATGTTACCTCATCGCTTATTAAGAAAAATAAATCCTGCACAAATAAATAGCTCCCTTCCAAAACAGAGAAAGGAACCACAACTGGCCCAGGAGGAAAATATCAGCATTTGGAGCATTGGCTCCTGTCTGCTGAGAGACCAGAATTAAAACACTCAGCATATTCCAACACTTACCGAGGGAGAGTTATTTTCTTGTGGGCGGAGTTGTCACAGTGGGAGGCAGAGGAGTGCTGGGGAGTGTGTTGGGGGAGAACCTACATGGGAGGGGCAACCTCGTTCCACAAAGGGCCAGAGAGGAAGAATTTTAGTTATCTCAGGACAAGAGACCAAATTGAGCATCTCATGTAGGTATTTAGACGGCTAGAGAGAAGAGCAAATTTCCATAAATTTTTATGATGAAATCCAGAACTTTATTAATGGACGTGAACAGTTGAATTTCATATAATTTTTACACGATGTGAAATATTCTTCTTTTCATTGATTCTCAACTCCTTTGAGATGTAAAAATCACTCTCACTCACGGCCTGTACCAAAATAGCTAAATTCGGCCCGCGGGCCGCAGTTTGAGGACCCTGCCATGAAAAGCAGATGCAGAGCAGGTCAGCAGAGAGGGGGTGCAGGGCGGGAACCCCAGGCCTGTGAAGGGAGCTGCTCCAGCACTGAGCTTGGTGTAGCTCTAAGCTCCCTCTTGTAGGGCCTGCACACGATTAACTTGAGCCTTTAGTCATTCGTGTTTGTAAGTCCATCTATTCTGTGTTGAGTTACTCTGAAGAAATCCCTTTCTTTTTGTTGTAAACCCTAGTTAAAAACTATTAACAGGGCTGAATCAGAAACACTGCCATCCCCTGTCCTTCACAGAAAATACGCTGAAGCCTTGTGTACTGGGTGAGCTGTGACGGATCTTCTGATGGATCTATTCCCTTCTGGCCGAGGGGCAGGGACCAAAGCAGGGGAGGGTTCTGTCATCAGGCCCCGATGGCCGACAGTGGAAGGTAGGTATTAGCCTGGAGAAATGGCTCGTCTTCTCATCATGGACGCTCCAGGGAGAGAAGCGTGCATTAACTATACTCAGCTGGTTTGCAAGTCACTTCTTGTGGATCAAGTTGTTTCTCAGGGTGAAGTGGGGCTGGGCTTGGATCAGTTCTGGTGCTCGGTGTCATGGGAATTGCTTCTTCCCTGTGGTGGCACTGGGCGGCAGCCTTGAAGGAGGAGCTCCAGGGGTCGAGGGTACCCGGTAAGCTGCCCCTCCAGGACCCAGATGCTCTTCCTGCGATGAAAACTCACAGAAATGCTCTCTACATTTTCCCCTTTCCCTCATCTGGGCAGAGACAGGAGAGAGTTCATCTGCTCCCATTTATCACTGATAGAACCACCAGGACTTACTATGACAATGACATATGAAACATGGCTTTCCATGTTTATTATTATGGGCAACTGGGATTTTGAAGAAGACGTTGATGCGTTTTAAATGGAATGACGCTCTCCTGGCAATGGCTAGAAGAACCTTCTCCATAGGATTTCTCAACCAATGGAGAAGCTCTGGGAGGCACCACACAAGACCTTGGCTCTTTTTCTAGAGATAAACCTTGTGTACAACTCAAAAAAGAAACCGGAAAGCTTTGCTTTCCTTCCCTGAGTCTGACTCCGCTTTTTTCTGCTCTGGAATGATTCTGAGTGCTGGAATGTCTGTGTTTTTAAGTAGAATGGAAAGCCCAATTTCTCAAGATGTTGGAAGAGCAGAGGGTAAAGAATGACTCTTGGGGCATTGGGTGCAAAGGCAGAGAATGCAAATTAGTGTCCCACAGGACGGACGACAGGAGAGTAGGAATTGCACCCTTACCTGAATTTATTTGGAAACGTGGATACCTTTTTGTGTTCCTTATTTGCCACTTGAAGCATGTAAACAAATAAGACAAAATTCCAATATTTTTTTCTTTAAAATGAAAAGTACTTCTTTTTTCCAAGAGAACATTGGTGATTGCCAAAAAATCCAGGAATCAGTTAAAAAATGCCACACATTTGAAAATAAAAAAATCTCCTCAGAACACCAGCAATCTGAAGCCGCTTTAAAGCTGATCCTGCAAATCCAAACACGTAGGTTAACACATCCTCACGGAGAAAGGGCACCTGAGGTCGGATGTAGTTGCTGATGGTCTGGTTGGCTTTTCCAGATGGATTTTGTAAATTTCTTTAAGGAAGAAACGATGTATCTCATTCCTCTTCATCTCGCGAGTGCCCAACACACTGATGGATGCTTAATGGGTTTGATGAGACAAAGAAATGTTTGGTAAATAAATTACCTTATTTTATATGAGAGTTTTAACACAAATTATTTCTTTTGAATCTTTACAAAAGCCTCGTGAAGTGTGGACTCTTTCCACCCTCATGTTACAGATGGAGAAACTGATGCAAATAAAAGTTAGATAATTTGCTAGGATTCCTCTGCTGATAACCAATGGTGCCTCATGGATGCAGGGCTGGTGTTCTGGACCTCACGCTCTGTCTCTAACCATGGCCATCTTTATTTTATTGCCATGCTGCGTATCGTCACTTCTAGCAAGAACTCCTTCTCAAGCAAAATTAGAGGTATAAAATTAGTCTTGGCAGATTTTGGTTTTCTGTTGAACAACATTTGATCTCTCACGATAATATAATCTAAAATATATTTTAAATTTTCTTTAAAAAGAAGTAAATTCTATTTAATTTTCAATCATAAAATAAAACATAAGCATATCACATGAAATTTAGAAAGGCCAGAAAAGAAGAGCAGAATCTCATTTTTGAAATACTGGTATTTTGGTTTAGATTCTTCGGGGCTTGATTCATGATGCTTATATTTTACATGTTTGCAAATGCAATGTGGAGCCTTTTGCTTGCTCCATACGACAGGGAACCATAATAGTAACGTCTAGATGATATTCTATTGAGTGAAAGTACTAGGGTTCCTCTCTATTTTAAGTCTTTCAAAGAGTGTTTGAACTAGTCCTATTAGACATGGAACTTTCATGAACGTCTTTATGTATAGTGGTCTTTCCATATTTAGAATTTTTTCCCTTCAGTTAGATTCCTTGAAATGGATTTAATAGGTAAAAGGACACATCCATTTCTATAGCCTTTGCCATCTCCTGCCAGGCAGCGTTCCCAAACCAACTCTTAAATCACTTTCCATCTGGACCAGCAAGGATGCAGGATGACACTCTGACTGAACCCTGGCCCAATGAGCATTCTGTGAGTTTTTAACACTTTCCTAATCCAGTAGACTGAAAATTGATGCCCTGCATTCCAATTGTGCCTTTATTGCTTGATGTGGAATATCGGGTTTTAATAAAAGGCCTGAGTTGGCACAGAGACGGATCAGGAGTCTCGCTTGGGTGACACGTTGTCAGGAACTGACACTTAGGGACGCCCGCCCCACACAGCGAGCCCAGGACTGTCCTCATCCTCTGGGAGATTCCCCTGCACGTTCCTCGGAGAGGTCACCGACTCAGACCCTGCAGTTTGTTCTGATCTAAGGGAGACGGTAAGAGCATATCCTTAAGGACAAGGCCCCCAAACAGGCTTGTTTCTAAAAATCAGAGCACTTAAGACCAGTAAGAGCTTTGACATAGGTCGGAAATGCGTGTCTGATTTCAAGGAACACTCCTGGGTAGGCTGTGGCTCTTGGCGGCCACGGGGTGCAGAACCATCCTCGTTGGGCGGCCAGCTCCCCTTGGTGTGGACAGGGCGCCCCCTGGTGTGCACACGGGAGGCATGAAACAGAAGGGATGCAGAGAATTCTCCCTGAAAGGACACCAAAGGGACCCTATTTCCTTATGCAAATGAGAGTCAAGACTTCTTGTACTCCCGGCAAATTACAAACTGTGAAAGTCGGTCCCTGTTCGAGCTCTTGGTCCTGGGTTGGGAGAAGCCACCACTGACGTTCTTCCCTTCTTTCCCAGAATCTTCCTCCTCCATCCTCTCCTTCAGTCTTTCCTCCCTTCCTGCAGGTCATGACTCAGGTCCTGTGTTCAAATTCAGGTTTTGATGACATTTTTTTCCTTCCTTGTTCCAGCTCCGTGGGACATCTGCCCTGAGGGACAAGCTCCAGGCTGGAGGGAGCGTGGATGCTCTGTTAAGAGGGTCTGCTGTTACAGTGCAACCTCCTGAACCCCTGGCTCATCCCACAGCCCACCGTGCGGATCCGTCTACACCTGCAAGATGATGGCACAGCATTGGGACTGCAGACTGACCCTCAGATTGGCCCCACCTGGAGTTCACTCTCATGAAATTGCCTTCTTAGAACACAAACTGTGGTTTTACAAATCTTTCAACAAGCAGTGACATTCCCCATAACTTCTGGTCCAGGTGTCTGCCTAGCTCATTTCTACAACCGACTAACTTTCTTTCATGATAATTAAGATAGGAAATACGTTAATTCATGGTTAAAAAACAGGGATGAGAGACGAAAAGATGATGTTTGCTAATTCTGAATTCACCCAGCTCCTCTGACTGCGAAGCTACACTGATTTATGTTTCTGTTATCAGAGAGAAAAAGGCAATTGTGCTAGCTCATTAGCAGATTCCGGCAGGCATTCAGTGCAGAATGACAGAGCACCTGCTTTGGATCAGATACTACATTAGGGAAAAGAAAGACTACCAGACACGACAGCCTGAAGTCACTCACTGAGCGGTGCACCCATCTGTGAAGACGAGCTTTCCTGCAAACTCGCCATCTGGGGTCGTTCTGAATCAAGGTCTAGTCTCTCCTGCCGATTTCTGTCATGAGTATAGTTGCTTTTCCTCTTTCTAGATTGCTCTTCCATCGGTGCTTTAAGGAGGGCGAGCAGCAGCATTTCCAGGATGCGAGACACGGCGGGTCTCTCGTGGGGCTGCACCACTTTAGCTGGGGCTGCTCTGTCTGGGGCTGGGGCCACAGAACCTGCCTCTTACATCCTCTCCTCCATTCTTTCCTTCCTTCCTGCAGCTGGGGACTCAGGACCAGGGTTCAAATTCAGGCTTTGACGCCATTTTTTTCCTTCCTTGTTCCAGCTCTGTGGGGCATCTTCTCTGAGGATCAAGCCCCACGTTCTTACGGTCCGGCACTCACGTAATTCAAGGCTCCTAACAAAGGGTGGCAGGATTTCTGTTTCCCAGCTAAGAAGTGCCGCTGAGGCACAAAACAGTTTACAACCTCCTCATCCTACCAGCTTTGGGATTAGGAGAGGCGTCACATTTCTTTTGCTTTTGGATTTGCGTGATGTCAATCCTTTCGATCTTTGTACATAAGGTGAGACTCTACTCACGCTTCATATCATACTATTTTAAATTTGTCTTGAAAAATTGCACAAAATTCATTTCCACTGCCAGACAACAGGGCAAAGCTCCATTATATTTTTACGACCCTGTGTGAGATGGTCTTAGATGTGGGGGTTGTTTTCAGAAGAATAATTTTTGTCCCCTAGCGGAAATAAAACTCAGATTGCAACTAGCACTTAAGTCCTTGTTGGGTGGCAAAGACAGGGAGACGCTAAGAATAGACGAGCAGGTTAGCTTTTAAGAGGAATTGTTGTGAAAAAGGAAGGAGAGAGGAAGGCAGGGGAGACAGAGAGGGTTTTCGTTAGGATGGGAGAAACTCCATGTTTTCGTCAGGAGGTAGGAAAAGGTGATCTATGGGAGTCTGCACAAACACACGGGAAGTGGGGAGAGAGGAGGAGAGGAGAGGGGCTGGATCATAGGAGTTGATGCGGGGGGATGCAGTCAGGAGAGAAAGAAACACGTCCTCTCGGAGGCAAGCTTGAGGAAGGGAGCGTGTACAGAAACAAATGGACACTTCGAAGCCAAAAGAGGAGAGTAGAGGGAATTTTCCACCAAATAGGAGTCACGTCTGGCGTTTCAGGCTCGAGGAGAGTGGGAGTAACCTGAATGGATGCTGTTAGGAGCAAAGTGGTCCAGACACAGGTGTTGCTTATCTGCCCTGAATGGGGAGAGTGTGCAGGCTCCGAGGGGGTGAGGTTTGGGTTTGGACCAAGCCAATGGGACCAAGGGTGGGGTGGGCAGGGACCCAGGGCGTAAGGTCTTGGGGGACGTCAAATTAAAAATAGTCACATGTCCCAGAGCAGTCTGATTTTGGAGGGAGTTTCCTTCAGTTCTTATCTGCACTGACCTCTCCACAGCTTTGGAAGACGTGACCACACCGTGTTTCGTTATAAGATGACCCACACGGGGCTGTGATAGTTCAGCTCATGCAGGAGCAGAGTGCAGGTGAGGGGAGGCAGTGAGGGGCTCGTTGTAATTGCTAGGGATGACCTGAGGGAAGATGAGGAGAATGTGAAGGAAAGCAGAGCAGGTGGGTGTGGAGACGAGGAGATACGAGTCTTCGGCGAGGTGTAGTCGAGAGGGCCGTATGACTGACTGGACCCGCATTTCTAGCTCCCAAGATGGGTGACTGGTGAAACCAACACTCAGGATCAAGAATGTGAGGGTCAGAAGAGTTTTGGGGGAGAATGTATTGAATTTTATCTGGGATGCATTGAGTTTGAGGGGTCAATCAACTTCCAGATGCACATGCCTAGCCAGTCCTTGGATACATGGCATGGAACTCAGAGAACCTGGGGATGCAGACTGGGATGTGGAAGCCATCAGCCCAGAGGACGAGATGCCCCAACGTTAGTGCACAAAACCAGAAGAGCAATCCAGGAGAGAATCCAGGAAGAACCTGGGGATGACTGGTGTGCAAGGGACAGCCGGGGGAGGGCAGGAGTAAGGAGCAGGAGCAGAGGGTCTGCTCTCAGGAAAACGGGGAGCCCCAGAGGTGAGCAACGAGAGGGTGGAGGTTCAGGAGGGAGCTGGGGGTCAAGACAGTCAGAGGAGGCCGAGAAAGCAACCCCAGGCCAATGACAACGGGTCACTAAACTCGACAGTCAGGATGTAATCTTAGAGTGAGCACAGTTTGTAAAGTGGTGGAGAGGAAACCAGACCACAATGGGTAACGGAATGAGAAATAAAACATGTATAATGAAAATAAAACATACATATATATATATACGTATAATGAAGAGACAACCCATCAACTGGGAGAAAATATTTGCAAATCGTATATCCAACAAGGGGTTAATTTCAAAAATATATAAAGAACTCATACAACTCAACAATAAAGAAACAAACAAACCAATCAAAAAATGGGCAGAGGGTATGAATGGACATCTTTCCAAAGAAGATAGACAGATGGCCAACAGGCACGTGTAAAGATGTTCAACGTCACTAATTATTTTGCAAATCAAAACTACAATGAGATATCACCTTACATCTGTCAGAATGGCTGTAATTAACAAGACAAAAATTAACGAACTTTGGAGAAAACGTAACCATCACTCACTGCTGGTGGCAATGCAAACTGGTGCAGCCACTACAGAAAACAGTATGGAGATTTCTCAAAAAATTAAAAATAGAACTACCTTATGACCCAGCTGTCTCACTACTGGGTACTTATCCAAAGAACTTGAAATCAACAATACAAAGAGACTTATGCACCCCTATGTTCATGGCAGCATTATTCACAATAGCCAAGACACAGAAGCAACCCAAGTGCCCATCAACTGGTGACTGGATAAAGAACATGTGGTATATATACACAATGGAGTACTACTCAGCCATAAAAAAGACGAAATCGTCCCATTTGCAACAACACGGGTGGACATTGAGGGTGTCATGCTAAGTGAAATAAGCCAGACAGAGAAAGACAAACATTGTGTGATTTCACTCATATGTGGAAGATAAACACATGGAGAAAGAGAACAGATTGGTGGTTACCAGAGGAGAAGGGGGTTGGGTGCTAGGCATATGGGGTAAAGAGACACATGTGTATGATGATGGATAGAAGCTAGACTATTGGTGGTGAGCCCGAGGCAGTCTATACAGAAACTGATATATGATAATGTACGTCTGATATTACACGTTATAAATCGATATACCTCAATAAAATAATTTCAAAATAGAACACAACAAAACCGTAGCAGACAAGGCCACACTGTGGTGAAACCATGTGGCTGAGGGAGTGTCCCTTTACAGTGGGGAGCGCTCGACCATGCTAGTAGATGGAGGGGGTGCCAAGTAAGAGGGGCTTGGCAAGGCCCCGCTTTGAGGTGGGGCGGGGGGCGGTGAATGAGACCTGTGGCTGCCACTGTGGGGAGGAGGAGAGGATCTCTGTTTCTGAGCTCTGAGAAGTCCGAGAGGTCTCCACCGTGCTGTCGGAGGCGAGTGTTCAGAGAGGAGGAGAATGGGCGTCTGGAGCTCTGCATGGCTTTTCTTTCCTTTCAGAAGACAAAAAATTGCACTTAGAAAATCCCAGTTTTACCTTCTGCCCACATCTGACCCAAATCTCGATGGCATCTTCACCTCAGTGTCTTACAACGATGAAGACATTTTCAGGAGCCACGCAGACATGGTGCCTCGCATAGATCTCGTCTTCGTCAGTCACATCCTCTCGAAAGCATGCACCTTAGGGCGTCTCTGATGTTGGCATCCCTTTATCACATCATCACCAAACATGTCCGTGCATGGCTTTACTGGGCGTGACTTGACATTCACGCTATGCTCTAGGCTGAAATGGGGCATTTGTGAGCTGGCACTTTGAAAATGGCGGAGCCCTGTGCAAATCGCATGGGCCATCTCAACACTCATCTGAAGGGCTTATCTTCTGTGCAGATGGTACCTGTTCTGATATAAAAATGACACAATTCAGTCGGCACAACCAGCCAAGGTGCACTAATCAGATCCCCCAATTTTATTCAAAAGGAGAGGATTGTCTGGAATTTATTCAGTGTTTACCTGAATCAACCACTTCACTTTGCCTTTCTTTGTACAATTTGGTAATGGCAGATAAATGTTTCTTCTCTTTTTCCTTTTTTTTTTTTTTTAACAGTCTGGTTATTAAGTTATTGTTATTGCCATTAAGTTGCTCTTGGATCTGAGCTGACAAATCCCACATTACTAGTGAGAACGAATTCCTTCCTATGGTCTTAGTCCTCTATGCTGCAAAGTTACTTCTCAAGCAGAGTTTACAGAGACGCCTGTGATTGAGGAGCTCGTGGGGCCAGTGCGCGTGAGAGCATCTGGGAACATTTTGTCATTCATTAAAGCACAGTTTACATCAGCGGGTGTTTTTAACCAGAGCTGGCTGGTGCGTAGGACCCTTTCTCCTTTGTGCACTGATGGAGGCGACTCTTAATCAGACCACTTCCCCTAAGACCCGGGGTTTCTGTGGGGTTGCTAATGCTGTCTGGTGAGGGATACTGACATTTTAAAAATAGCTGTTCTTTTATGTTCCCAAGGGGGCCTTTCAATTAATTGCGTGTAATTTCACAGCTGCCCTGAAGAAGGACTTTAGTCCAAGAGAATGCAGTCGCGCTGTCCTCAGAGGTCCTGCAATCACTCCAGTGTCAGTGGGAGCTCTTGGCGTGTGTGCATCACTGCCCGGAGGACATTGCAAGGAGCCCTCCCGCATTTGGAAATGAGAAATTAACTAGTGTAACCTGGTGAAAATGCTCCAGGACATCAGGATTTTAGAAAAGTAAAAAAACCCCAAATGATGTGGTAGCTTAGAATCAGGATGCACACTATCCTTGAACACATGAAAAGGCATACACAGATGCTAAGGAGCAGAGGTGTGATCAGAACATGTGAGAAATGGCCAAGAATTGCTTTCTTTGTTTCTATTTCTGGACAGGAGAGTTGCAGGGCTATCTTCTAGCACACAGGAGAGCTGTGCTCAGGAATCTCAAGTTTTTGGAGAAATGAAATTCCTGTTTTAAAACTACATTTATTTTTCAAATAATGACAAACTTTCATGAATGTTGGAAGTACAGCACAAAGAACTTTTCACTCCTGAAAACAGAAGGGAGCAAATTGCCAGTCTGATCCCCAGCACTCCCAAAAACTTTATTGTGCATTTTCCACCAGGCAAGACATGCTCCTGTGTAGCCAGAGGTCACCTGTCAACTACCGCCATCTGATCCACAGACTCTGTAGGAGTTTCACCAATGGCCCCAATATTTTCCTGTCTAGCAAAAGAATCCAGGTCAGAATCAGCTTAGGTTTATTTGTCATTGTCTTTTCCTCTCTCCTTCGGTCTGGAACAGTTCTTCAGCCTGCCTTTGATTGCTGACTTTGGCTCTTTTGAAGATAATAGCCAGTTATTTTGTAGGATGCTCTTCAGTTCCAGTGGAGCTCATGCTTCAGGTTCCCAACAGGTGATGCTGTCTTCTTATTGCATCCTATCAGGTGCGGACAATTTCCATGTCTCATGACTGATGACGTTTATTCTGATAACTTAGTAAAGATGGCTTCCCCCAGGCTTCCCCACTGTAAAGTTACCTCTTTCCTCCTGGTAACTAATTAATACATTATATCTTAACAAAATCATAAAAAAGAAAAAAACATAAGATTTTTACTTACCTTCACTGCTTTTTATATTTGTATATCTTTTCTCTTAGGCAAAAAATCTTGATTTCTAACAAGATTAATAGGATTATATTTTGTTTTATCTTACAACATATCTGTATTTGTTTTCAAAATTGTAATACCAATAATTTTCTAACAACATGACTACTGAATGAGTTTAAAATTTAGTTCGTCTTTTTACTATAGAATATATCCCGCCAGAAATTTGCAATCATATGAATAAGGAAAACTGAATACTTCCAAACCCCTTTTATGAAGTCAGTATTACCTTGATAACAAAACTAGATGTGGCTATTATAAGAATAGTCAATTACAAGCTATATGGCAAGAAAAATTAATAAAACATTATTATTTATTTATATTATTTGTCAATAAATCAAGATCAGAAGTAAAGTTGTTTTAATTTGCAGGCAAAAAAATATAGGATCTACAAAAAAAAGCCTACTAGAATAAGGAAGTTTAGCAAATTACAGGATACAAGATCAATATTCAAAATAAATTGTATATCTATATACTAGCAACAAATTCTGAGAAACTGAAGTTAAAAAGGCAGTTCCATTTACAACAATATAAAAATACAAAATGGGGATGAATATGGCAAACTGTGTGAAAAACCTATACAATGAGAACTATAAAGCATTGCTGAGAGAAATTAAAGGTGATCCAAATGAACAGAGAGATCTCGTTCATGGGTCAGAAGACTCGATATTGTGAAACCGTCACTTCTCTCCAAATCAATCTGTAGTTTTAATGCAATTCCAATCCACATCTCTGCAGGTAGTTTTTGGTAGAAATTGACAAGCTGATCCCCAAATTCATGTGGAAATGCAAAGGCTCTGGAACAACAAAGAGAACAAAATTGGCAGACCAACAACACGTGATTTCAAGGCTCCTTATAAAGCTACTGTAATCAGGACAGTGTGTTATTGCCATAAAGGAAGCAAAATAGATTGATGGCACAGTGTGAAGAGTCTAGAAAGAGATCTGTGCATATCTGGACGTTCGATTTTTGGAAAGTGTTTCAAGGCAATTCAGTGGAAAAAAGAAAATCTTTTCAACCCATAGCCGATGGTTCTTTAAAAATTGTATATCCATATGCCAAGACAAAGAAAAAATCTCCGATCCATACCTTGCACTATATACAAATATGAACTCCAAATGGATCACAGACCTGAATGTAAACCCAAAACTAGAAAACTCTTAGAGGAAAATATAGGAGAAAATCTTTATGACTTTGGGTTAAAAAAGGTTTCTTAGATATGACACCAAAAGCGTTATCTCAAACAAAACAAAATAAAACACACACAAACATATGGATAAACTGGACTCCTTTAGCGTGAAAAACGTCTCCTCTTTGAAGGACGCTGTTAGGAGGATGGAAAGATAAGCACAAACTGGGAGAAAAGAATTAATTGCAAATCATGTAAATCATTTATCTAATAATGGACTTGTATCTCAAGACTGTATAAAGAACTCTCAAAGCTCAATAAGAAAACAATACGACAAAAAAATGGGCAAAAAATGTGAACAGACATTTCTGCAAAGAAGATACACGGATGGCAAATAAGCATGTGAAAAGATGCTTGTCATCGTCAATCATTAAGGAAAGGCAAATTAAAACCACAATGAGGCACCACTACACAGGTATTAAAACGGCTAAAATTAAAAAGAATGACCACAGCGAGTGCTGTCGGTAAGGCTGGACAAGAACCGGACTCCCCCACACGGTGGTGGGAATGCAAAACGATGCAGCTGTGGCAAGCGGTGTAGCATTTTCTGAAAAGTTAAACATACACCTACCATACGATTTATCTATTCTCCTCCTGGGTATTTACTTAAGGGAAAAGAAAGCTTATGTCTACACCAAGACCTGGACACAGAGTCATAGCAGCTGCATTTGTAATAGCTAACTGTTGGAAGCAACCCAAATCCCCATCAATAGGAGAATGGCCA
The DNA here is from genome assembly GCF_041296235.1 of Equus asinus. NCBI lineage: Eukaryota > Metazoa > Chordata > Mammalia > Perissodactyla > Equidae > Equus > Equus asinus. The sequence continues at coordinate 23,668,568 of NC_091790.1, read as the reverse complement.
AAAAACAAATTGTGGTCTATTGACAAAGTCAAATACTACCCAGAAATAAAAAGGAACTATTAACACATGAAACAACATGGATGAATCTCAAAATGGTTATACTGAATGAAAGATGCCAGATCAAAAAAAGAGTTCTTTCTGTAGGATTCCTTTACATAAAACTCTAGAAAATGCAAGTTAATCGCTAGTGACCAAAGGTAGGTCACAGTTGTCTGGGAAATTACAAACAGATGGGGGAACATTTGAGGGTGACACGCGTTCGCCATCTTAATTGTGATGGTTTCACAGGTGTGTCCATCTGTCTAAACTCATCCAATTGTACACTTTAAATATGCATTTTATTGCACGTCTATTATACTTAAATAAAGTTATTGAAAAACAGAACCCAAATAGGTTACCAGTAGAAACTTTTTCCATGTTTACGCCACCAACTTGAAACATGATTTCATTTGCTTTCAATTTTGGGGTCTGCTATTTTCTTTTCGATTTCATTTTATATGTACAATTTACATACTCCTCACCATAAGACCGTAAAACAGGACACACTCAGAAAAGTCTCGATTCCATTCCGATCCTTCTCCCCACTTCCTTCCCTCTACATAAAGGTAACCATTTTTGTTTCTTAAATAAAGTTTTGGCTTATTTTTCCATTCATTACTTTTGGAAATATCAGCAAGTGTGTGTGCGTGTGCTTAAAAACACACACATTCATAGCACACACACACGTCCCCCTCCTCCCCTCCGAAGCAAGACAGTGGTCTGGCAGGGCTATCTTCCTGCGGGCTGGACATCTGGTCCTGGCGCTTCATCGAGATCATGGCGAGATGAGCCAGTGGTGATTTATCAGGGTTGTTAAGCCGGAACCCCCCAGGGGAGGTAGGCCGGGCTTGTCTCCACGGCTTAGGAATGCATAGATTGATGCTCTGCACCTGGTGGAGCTGCTTACACAGCCAGGCTTGGCTTCAGACCCATGGGGTACGAAGACCCCCCTGGGAACTGGGCTTGGGCTCCACTGATGCCAAGACCCCCACACGTGTCTTTGTGGTTTCTAATCAGGGACCGTGCATGTTGTGCATGGATGCTCCTGGAGGGCTCTTGGGCCCTAAGGACTGGTCCTGCTGTGCTGTCTCCTTGACCTGGATGCAACCGGTACCTGCCTGCACCCCAAGGCTCAGCTGTAACATGGGGTGCTGTAGCTTTCTTGTTCGGGGCTCTGCTCCTGAGTCTTGAGGCCTGGGGAATTCTCATTTCTACTCCTGGTGCCCAGGAGCATGTGGTGTGTGGGGGATCAATTCACTCGTTTAAAGGAAAAACATCTGTCACAGCGTATCTGTCTGTGAGTGGCTGACACCAGCACGTTGTCATCCAGGAGCTTAAAGACAACTTGTGTCCCTAGGATCGTCAAGGAAAATTGCAGACATTGCCAATGGGAAAGCCAAGTCTACCATTTCAGAACTTTGACATTATGTTACTCATATAAAAAGCAATGTGTATGCATGTATATATATATTTATATATATATAGAGAGAGAGAGAGCGCAAGGGTCCTCATAGGCTTTCAAAACATATCTTATTGCTTAAGATCCATGATTTATAAGCGTGTTTCTAAATGTGCATAATATTAAAAGACGTTCTTTGAGGACCACCAAGAATCACCCCCACTCCCTAGGGTGAAAACAAAAATAAAGCTTTTTTAATTTACAAAGTTGATGTTTCAAATTTTAGCCAATATGGGAAATGGGATCCAGGTGTCGGTGATGATAGGCCTGACACTTTCTGGAACACGCTCTTTATTTATATAATAAAAATATGTTTTGTTTGTTGAACATGGTTCTGGCACGTGGAACCGAGATTTGTTTCACGTAGTCGGTGGTGTTGAAAATAACCTGGCTTCTATGAAAACTGCCTGGGTGTAGACAGAGCAGGAGGGTCAGAGGCGGCTGGGGAGGCTGGCCCCTTGCTCACTCTGGGTCTGGAGTATGTGCAGCTCAGGTGGCAGGAGAGTGCCCGGGGTCCAGCGGAGCTGATCATGCAGAGCGGTCTCCAGCGGGCACAGGGAGAATGGGGGTCTCTTCAACCCCTTCTGTTGCCTGAGGGCCTTCACCACATGACCCAGGAGTCAGAGGGCATCAGAAGACACCTTCACAGCCTTCACCAGGAAGTGATGGGAGGCAATAACCATCACTATACGAACGGGTGTCTATTGTGGTGTCACTTATAATCACGACAATTAGAAGCAACACAGTAACTTCTAATAGGGAAATGACAGCAGTTAATTAGAAACAATTAAATAAAGGAATGCACAGGAAAAAATAAACGACCCCTTGAAATCTTGTCATATCTGGGGAATGGCCATGATATGTGGCCCTGCAGGGTGGTCCTGGGAGGTGGCCCTGGGAGGTGATTCTGGGAGGTGGTCCTGGGAAATGGTCCTGGGAGGTGGCCCTGGGAGACAGCCCTGGGAGGTGGTCCTGGGAGGTGGCCCTGGGGGTGGCCCTGAGCATCCTCCCCCTCAAACCCCCAGAGGCAGAGGGGGCAGGAGGGATCTCAGGGGCCTGGAAAGTAGAGTCAGGTGAGCAAGGAGAATGTGAGTCGACAATAAAGAATTCATACTTGGAATTGTGTTTACATGTATTCAACCAAGAGAATAGAGACTTTTTGGCATCATATCATAATCCTTTATTTACGAAATACACAGCCAGCGTGTGGCACGGACTCGATTTTTCTGCGTTGAGGGAGGTCATAGCCCCAGGGCCACATGAAGCTCCTCCCATGGTGAGGTGGGGGCAGGTGCTTCATCCGTAGGATGCCTCCTAGGGCCACAGGCCCACAGGCACTTGGAAGCATACATCTTCCTCTTGCTTTGGGCATCAGATTCAAAGCATCCACTTGAAATATGCAAGACAAGTCTAGGGATGGGGATGAGGAGCCGACCACACACCAGTTGGCACGTGTCGTTCTGGAGCAGTGAGAGGAGGAGGAGTCATCACAGATGACACCTGTGTGCTACATGACAAGAAAATGTCCCATTGAGGGCCCAGCTCGCCCCCTGCACTGTGTGTGTGAATGTCCTCCTTGAACCTGATACGGTGGTTTTCTGTGTTGAGATGTTGAAAGGGGTGGATTCGGACACACGTCCAGCCTGTGAGAGTGACGACCACGGGAAGGGATCCAGGGAGGACGACGGTGGGGTCTCTCCTGTCGGAAAGCCAGAGTGTGTGCTGTGGGAGACCCTCCTCTTTCCAGAAGGACTTTCTGGTGGGCTTTATTAATTACCGTGGTGCAAGCAAGAATCCGCATTTTTTTTTTTTTAATATTGGCCCTGAGCTAACATCTATTGCCAATCTTTTTTTCTCCTTCTTCTTCTTCTCCTCAAAGCCCCCCAGTGCATAGTTGTTTATTCTAGCTGTAGGTCCCTCTGGCTCTGCTATGTGGGATGCCACCTCAGTATGGACTGATGAGTGGTGCTAGGTCCACACCCAGGATCTGAACCGGCAAAATCCTGGGCTGCCCAAGTGGAGGGCGTGAACTTGACCACTCAACCACAGGGCCAGCCCCAAGAACTCACTTCTTCCTTGGGAAGTCTGGAGCCAATGCAAGATGCTTCAGCCCGAGACAGTGACAATTACATCAAATAATAGCAAAAGGCAGATTAAGTCCGGGGAGAAATCTTAGGATGTGAACTGATCTTTTTTCCTCTGGTTTTGGGCCAGAGATGGGGAGATGAGCACAGGACTCAGGGAAGAGAGTGCAGGGAAGATGGTCCCAAGGGAAGGGATGAGGCTCCAGGATGTGGCTGGTCAGCAGGTGGTCCCTGGAGGTGGAGCAGAGCTAGCTGCTGGCGTTTTAGTTTCTCCTTGTGAACTGCATTTACTCTGTCCTTCAGGCTTTAGTGACCAGTTCAGGCTGGTTCCATCATCGGTGGTTTTCATTCCTGCCTGCACGGGTACCTCCTGGGGACTTCAAAAGTGCTGATGAGGGCCCACCTGAGGTTCTGATTTGTTTGGGCTGGGGTGTGGCTTGGCCATCAGGACTTCTGAAAGCTCCCCAGATTCTTCTTCTTCTTCTTTTTTTTTGAGGAAGATTAGCCCTGAGCTAACTGCTGCCGATCCTCCTCTTTTTGCTGAGGAAGACTGGCCCTGAGCTAACATCCGTGCCCATCTTCCTCTACTTTAAACGTGGGATGTCTACCACAGCATGGCTTGCCAAGCCATGCCATGTCCGCACCCGGGATCCGAACCGGTGAACCCGGGGCCACCGAAGCAGAACGTGCACACTTAAGGGCTGTACCACCAGGCCGGCCCCTCCCCAGATTATTCTAAACGTGCTGCCAAGGTTGGGAACCACTAGGCGCTATCATTCCCTCAAATGCCTCACTCCTGGTGCTTAACTGGCTCCTGGCCGCAATCCCAGGGGAGCTGCGTTCCACATGGATGGCTGGGAAGTGGGGTGTATAAATGGGAGAGTGGAGACGTGGAGCCCAGGACTCCTGCTTGTTTGGGGCCCAACCCTTTGTCACCTTATGATGGATGATCTTGCTCCCACAATTCAGCCACCTCTGCAATGGATCTCAACACCTTCTGGTCGTGTGTCTTCCATCAGCAGCACAGGGAGCAACCAGAGATGACAAATGCAAACACGGCCCCGGGAAATTTGCAACAGCTACGTAATAATTATTAATACCCTTTACCGAGTTTATGCTGTTAGGGATTCAACCTGAACCCAACACGGGGCAAATTAAAATTCTGTTCTCAGCTGGAGCCTCTAGGTGAAAACCTGGTCTTACTAAAATTGTACTTAAGTCAGATCCCACCCCTACTCAAAGTAGTATTATTATTTTCATTTTTCATCTTGAAAATTATTTGCAGACTTGCTGGCTCGCCACGAGTCTCCAAGTATTTTGCAACCCTGCTTCGAATTTTTTGCAAGGTTCTGGCAACTGCCATGCAAAATGAGAAAAGACTGTTGGGCTGGAATGACAAATGTTTTGCAAGAGAGGGCTCTGAGACGGGGATAGAAAACAGGGCGCAGTTATCTGCTGCTGGGTTGTGATGGATCTCGTTCTCGTTCTCGTTCTTTCCACGGCAGAAAAGAATTTGTCCTCCATTTGTCCTTTCTTCCTCCTCTTTGAATTTAAAGGAGAATTGGACAAATGGGGTCTTTCAAGGTCTTTTATTCTCAATGCACAAGGAGCGTTTTCCTTGCAGAATGGAAGAAGCTTCATGGAGGCAGGGACACGTGGCGCCCCTTGGAAAAAGGCTGCCTTGCTGCACAGTGATTCTCAGACGTGGCTGCATGTTTCTATCAACCAGGGGTTCCAGAAGGAAGAAGGTTGCTTCTGGCCTGGCTTTCGGGAACACCAGAGGCCCCAGAGACCGTGTTGGAGGAAACAAGGCTGCATGTTCCTCTTCTTAGATGGAGCTGTGAGCAAGCCCTTCTGTCCGAGAAGGCTTTGCTCAGGGTCCACTCAGGGGATCCCATGGGGAGGGAGGCAGGAGGGCTCCCTGGAACACCCACTTAGAGACACGGACTGTAAATGTCTCCCATTTTGGGGCGATCTGCTCCCTTTGTATGTGTCCACTTGGATGTCTGGGTCAGAACCAGAACTCAGGGAAAAGGAGCCGGCAGCAGCGGAGATGGGAATGAGGCCAGCTGGTGAGTGAAATTCTGCTCAGGGCCACAGTAGGCAGTTTTTCCAGTCCCCAGAGAGCAAATGGGGGAAAACCAACAAAAGCATGTTGTGCAGCCTCCCTCCAGAGCCCCCGAGCCCACCACTGGCATTTCCTGCTGCCCCTGCCCCATGGTGGGATGTGAGGGGTGAGGGATGGAGGGATGGCCAGAACGCACCCTGCACAACACTCACCACGGTCCCTGTGGCTCCTGTTTCCACATCTAGGTACCTGCCGTCTGCCCGCGGAGCTGCTTCTGCTGCCCTCACTGTGGAGACGAGAAACCTCTGCTCTCTTCTCCTGCTGTCCCTTGTGCCTGGAACAGCCTGGCCAAGAGGGGACTCAGGCTCTTTACTGAATGAGTGAAAAAGCTTGCCGAAGCTCTTCCAAGGCATCCTCGGGGATTGAGATTAAAATAACTATGTAGTGGGGCTTCTTGTTTCCATGCTGAAAGGCCAGGAGCATGTGTCTGTCTTCCTACAGCTTTCATTCTCACCTCTCCTACCAAGGAAGGCAGGACCTCGAGGGATGGAAAGGCTCCCACATCTGCAAGTCCCTGAAAGCTCCTGAATGGCAAATTTTCAGTCCTGGAGAGAAGTCCCGTGTTCCCCTGGCATGCGTGCTGTGGTCCATGCACACAAAGCATCTTCCATGAGCATATCATGTATGTCAGACCCAGCATAAAGGTATTTACTTATTTACATTTTCCCTTATGGCTGATTTTATTTTCCTACAATATAAAAGTAAAGTCAGCATATGCTCTATATTGTTTCTATAACTGAAGCATGAATACAAAGTTATATCTGACTCTATGCACTTTATGTGTTTATATGGTAAATATATGTATATATATTTTTAAGATTTTATTTTTTCCTTTTTCTCCCCAAAGCCCCCCGTTACATAGTTGTATATTCTTCTTTGTGGGTCCTTCTAGTTGTGGCATGTGGGACGCTGCCTCAGCGTGGTTTGATGAGCAGTGCCATGTCCGCGCCCAGGATTCCAACCAATGAAACACTGGGCCGCCTGCAGTGGAGCGCGCGAACCTAACCACTGGGCCACGGGGCCAGCCCTGGTAAATATATTTTTGGTGCGATGAGAAGCATCAGTATAAACTGTATTGTTTGGTCAACCTTCTGTTTAATAGTTGCAATTATTTTAATTTATTGATAATATGAAGTACTGTTTCTTTTTGTTGTTTCAATAAAGTGAACCCAAAAGTTTTGTGCTGCAGTGGTCAGGTGCTGACACATTGCCCCCAAGGAGCGGTGATCGCCTCATTAGGAATTCATCAAAATATTCACTTGGAGGTGGTGGAATCTAGAAATCTCCATCATCGCTTCTCTGCCTTTTGGCTGAGATCAAGTGTAGAAATCTCCATCGCTGGTTAAAGGTGGAAGAGCTGGACCTCATCTGTGCAGTGCCACCGGGTGCCACCAGGGGGCAGATGCAGCTCGTGCTGGACCAAGGTCCCATTGGGAGGATGGACGCCAGCATCCAGGACAGGGCTCGGCAGCAGTGGGTCGGGATGCAGAGAAGCATTCTGGGGCCGTTTGGAGGGCAGGAATGTTCCTAACCCCAAATTGAGAACTCCTTTAGATTCAACTGGAAATCACCCAGCACTGAAGCCCACCCCACTCCCCAGGTGGGAGGAGCAGCAGAAAGATGTGGATATGAGTCCCACAGTGTGGCAGGAAAGGAGAGGACCAGGACTCTAGCCACAGAACCCTGACACACGGGGGCTTTCCCCAAGACATCCTGGCCAACAGTGGCTTAGCCCGGGTGCCCCTGGGGTGTTGGGGCCACCTGGAGGTGCTGAGCCCTTCTCGTCCCTTCACTTTTCACAGGCTTGTGGTGCTTGGAATCAGCAGTTCTTCATAATTTTGAAAAACACCCTGCCAATGAATTGTTGTTTTGCAAAGCTGGCTTGTAATGGATACTTTGGTCAGAAAATGCAAGGCTGCCTGATGCTCCTTTGTGCCATTTGCAAAGAGAAGAAGCAGAAGCAACACCTGGACCCACATGGTGGCAGGAGAGCGAAGTGACCAGATGAGAGGGTTATGGAGCAGTCTGGGCTGGCCCCTGCTTTTCCCCCACAGTGATGTCCTTATCACTCTCACGGTAGGGTTAGAGCTAGTGCCATTGCTGAAAAATTAATTCCAAAGCCACGCCAACCTTTTGGGAATCAAATATTTGCAAGATACCCACCTGCCTATGCTTGCTTGGGAAGTTCAGGCTGTCAGCCCACAGCCCACACGGTCAGATCTGAGAGCTGCGCTGACCGGTTGCAATTATTGATCACCCTAATTGCCAAAAGAGCATCGTGTGAGCAGTCGAAGGCTGCTCTTAGGGGCCGTTTCCACTTTAGCAAAAGCCATGTGCTGTTATCCAAGACGACTGATCATTTTACGGGCTTGATGGGAAGAGTACCTCCCTTAAAAATTTGAAGACAGGTGCTTTGTGTTCGACCCACCCTTTCACCCTGTCCCCAAAGTCTAATTTACTCTGAAGTGGATTAAAGGGGTCACAGGAGAAGATGCTACACTGACACCCAAAGGTGCTATGTGCTTTTCTGTGAGGAGCTCGAAGAAATTTAAGTCTGGAGGCAGGAACCAGCACAAGAATCGGTAGATGGGCAGATCATCAATGTTTCCTCCTTGCAGCTGCTACCCAGGGCTCAGCCACGGCGAGAGGACCCCAGCATGACACCAAGGAGTCCTGAACAGACCTCGTGGCGTCCGCTGTACAAAACTGCAGAAGTGACTTGAGACCCCAGGAGCTGCGGGTAAAGGGAGCTCTCTTCCCCTGTGTCACGCTGCGGTTGTTACATATTGGCTTAGCTGCGAGCTCTGATGCTGCTGATAACACGCCGCAGAGCATCTTCCAGGGCCGGTGGGGACGTGTCCAGGTCCAGAAACAGGCTTGCTCCTGACCTACAAACACCAAGGAGCCAGACTTCCAAATGGATTTAGGTTATCATTTCTCAGTGGCAAAGAAAAGTGGCATCAATTTGTTCCTAAACTCACGGGGGTAGCCTGCAATGAAAAGAAAAATCACTGATCCTGACCCTGTCTTTACCGAAATTTTTGGTATTTGCCCATCTGGGGATGTGTGCATTTTCCTCACCACAACACCCGTAACAAATGCCCTAAATATGGACACAGAATTCCTGATAGAAGGGTGCATGGGTTTCCTGGGGCCACGTAACAAAGTCCCACAAACCAGGCGTCTGAGAACAGCAGAAGTTCATCCGCTCACAGTTATGGGGGCTGGACTCCGAATTCCACGTATGGGCAGGGCTCTGCTCCTCCCGGAGCCTCTAGGGGGTTCGTCCTGCCCCTTCCAGCTTCGGGGAGCCCCAGGTGTCCCAAGACTTGGGGCCTCATCACTCTGGTCTCTCACATAGCCGCTCCGTGTGTCCCTCTGTCTCCGCTCTTTTTCTGAGGACACCAGTCATGGGATCAGGGCCCACTCTACTCTCGGATGACCCCACCTGAACTTGGTTATATCTGCAAAGACCTGATTTCCAAATAAGGTCCCATGCACAGGACGGGGGGCTGGGTTTTGGACATATCTTTCAGGGGACACAGTTCACCCCATCACGGGAGGTCAGGCTGTATGGACGTGGCAGGTTGGCGTGTGTCTCTCCCATACAGGTGGGCTGCACCCGGCTCAGCCTGGGTGTGGGGATTGGAATCCCGGGTGAGGCCCCGCGGGAGGAGTCGCCACCAGATGGCACTGTTGTCCCAGGGTTTCCCCAGCTGGGGCTGTTGCCCCACTTCAGCTGGGGAAACTGATCCCCGAGGGAAGGCACAGTGCTCGATCCAGCTCCCTGCTTGGAGCCCACCTGCTCGTCAGGCTGACGGGTCCGTTTTTCTTCATCGGAGCTGAGGAGTCCAGCAGGATGGAGAGACGCCTTGGGTGGCTTCCTGGTGTCCCTGTGTCCCAGTTGGTTTCGGGGCATTTGGGAGAAGTGATTAAGGGTCCCCCCTCCCTATGTTGTCATTGTCAAGTTGGCGGCCAGGGCTGGGGAGACTTCAGATGCCCTGGAGCAGCCTGGGACGGGAGCTGGTGAGGACGATGGGGCCAAAGACACCAGAGCCAATGGGTCAGAGGTCACACATGGTTCCATGGGGCACATGCGTGCACAGACACATATATGTACACACATATACACACTCACACGTATACACACACGTCCACAAGGCACACATGCATAGACCCACCTGCGCAAACGCACGCCCACACACCTACACAGGCATACAATGCATACACACATACATGCATGGGGAACAGACACTGGCCTGGGGCACACCGTAGTGTGGATTGTCCTGGCCTGGGGCACTGCAGTGTGGACTGTCCTGGCCTGGGGCGCTGCAGTGTGGACTGTCCTGGCCATTGGCACTCTGCAGTGTGGACTGTCTGGCCCTTGGCACTCTGCAGTGTGTTCTGTCCTGGCCATTGGCACTCTGCAGTGTGGACTGTCCCGGCCCTTGGCACACTGCAGTGTGGACTGTCCCAGCCCTTGGCACAATGCAGTGTGGACTGTCCCGGCCCTTGGCACACTGTAGTCTGGACTGTCCCGGCCCTTGGCACTCTGCAGTGTGGAATGTCCTGGCCCTTGGCGCTCTGCAGTGTAGACTGTCCCAGCCCATCATATTCTGCAGTGTGGACTATCCTGGCCCTTGGCACGCTGCAGTGTGGAATGTCCTGGCCCTTGGCGCTCTGCAGTGTAGACTGTCCCAGCCCATCATATTCTGCAGTGTGGACTATCCTGGCCCTTGGTACCCTGCAGTGTGGTCTGCACCCCGGCATATGGCCGTCGGAGGTGTTGTAGGGAGAAGGCTAGTCTGGGTCCCTGCTGGAGGCCTTACTTGGGCGTCTGGAGTCTTGTCTCCACGGCAGGCCTTTTCTGGATCTCTCCTACCCCAGACCCGTGGCCGTGCTTATGTCCGTCTCTCAGAGCATCTGCTGACACTCCTACGGCTGACACATGCCCCCGGATGGGTAACAAAGCCACATTCACCCCTCGGTTCACTTTATGACCAGCACCGTGTCCTTGAGGATCCCGCTACTTTGATGTGACCGTTTGCTTCTGTGCGAGACAGTGTTGATCTTCAGCAACGGTTCCTGCTGGCTGGGCTGGCTCCGAGCGCCCTGCCTGTCGGTAGCTCCTCAAACAGACGTTTATTGCTTTACAGGTGCCCGCGCCGGGATTGCCCACACGGCAGGCAGTTACCGATAAGGATGCGAACAGGCGCAGGTGAGCTCCTCCACCCCACGGCAGGGGCTGGCTGAGCGGCGAGGGGATGAAAGGCTGATTGTCAGGGGGAAAGAACACAGACCCACCTGGCCGCTCCATTAACAAGCACCTGTGTTGACTTGTCCGCGAGGGGAATTCACGTTTCCACCAATGGGATGTGGGTTTGTAAGAAAGACCGGTATCTGCAGTTTCCCCTTTTCGTCGGAAGCCTGACAGCATCAAAGAAGATCACCCTTGTTTTCTCTGAGTTTAGGGACCTGGATGGGGGCAACTCTTCCAGAGAAACAGCCTCCGAGCTGGTTGAGTTCAGACGTGGGGGCTCAAACGGAGCTGGGACATGCAGAGCTCACGAGGGGGCTCCGAGCCCGAGTTCGGGGTTATGGTCACTCAGAGAAAGGGCAGGAGAGGGGTCGTGTTTTCCTGGCTGCATTGGTGCTGAGTCAGCATTTCTGCACACTGGACATGCTGAGGACAGGGACATGCTGAGGACGGGGACACACTGAGGACAGGGACACACTGAGGGCAGGGACATGCTGAGGACAGGGACACACTGAGGGCAGGGACACACTGAGGACAGGGACACACTGAGGACAGTGACCTCCCGGTGGCCACTTGTTGAGGCCTCAGTCCCCTGCCTCTCCAGTTGGCTTTCTTTCCTTTTGTGGTGCTCAGTCCTTGCATGGCTCACTGCCCCTCGCATAACCCCTGAGCCAGCCCCCTGTGGGGACACAGAGCTGGTTTGCAGATCCAGGGTTTCTCCTTATTTCTGTTGTATACTCTTCAACTAAACGCAATGCATTCTGCAAATGGAAACAGCAGAAACAAGACACTTCTAAATCATCTCTGATCGTAAATTGGAGAACGTTTTATGATAGAAATGATTGAAATCGTTCTCTCTCACACAATTACTCGAGTGTAGGAGGTGGTGTGGCTTCTCCAGGTCATAATCCAAGGTGTTGTCTCTTGGAGAAAGAAGTGGACCACCGATGCCCAGGTCACGGGACACCCGCTGTTGGGTGCAGTGGAAGCCCGGGGTAGACCCGCTGTGGAGATGCGGCATCCAGGAAGGTCCCCGTCCTCTGGACTCTGTATGTCCGGCCGTCCTGGAGTGGTGGGCACCAGTCACGGGCAGGTGGGAACTGACCACCAAGGGCTACGAGTTCTCAGCTCATCCTCTGGATCCGCTGCCTCCTGTGGTCCCAGCCCCAGCGCACATCACACACTCCGTGTTTCCACAAGCACCCTCGTCACCGCTTCCCCAGAAGCTGCTCACCCTGCACAGAAGGAGAGACAACCCAGAAGGGATAACATAACAACTGGCTTAAACCCACGCCCGAAGCGAAAACTGAGCCAAACGCAAACCTCGAGAGGAAAGTCAGCTCCAGAGGAGTGGAATGCGACAGAAACTCGACTCCCTCCCCACCGGGGCCTGGCCCTCCAGCTGCACAGGCACCCACTTCCTGTGGATGCGGCTCAGGGCCAGCACAGCTGGACAGACATGTGATGACCGGGGCGCGGCCACGCGGAGCCCGAGGACAGAGCCACCAGGCGGGCATCCAGGTCCTGAAACGTCCCCGGGGGCAGGCCTCTTCCCGTTCTCCCAGAGACGGTGAAGAACAGGGGGCTGCTCTGAAAGGGGAGCTGGAGGCGGCTGTGGGCTGAGGCTGCCCCGTGTCCCGGCTCCTCTGTGCTGGAGTGGGGGCTGGAGGATCCCCTCCATCACCGGGCTCAGTTTCTTGTTAAAAGGGACTTAGGGTGTGAACCTGAGGCCAGGACTGAGGACACAACCCCGGGCACGTCACACCTGTGTCCCCCTCTGGCAGCTGCTGAAATGCCGCCGCACCGCTGTTTGGTGGTCCAGGGCAGAGATTTTCAAGCTGTGCCCCTCTGAGCTCTAGGGTTCTCCAACGGGAGAAACCTCTCCAAGGGGACCTCAGGGGACGGTCCTTGGGAGGGAAGGTCAGTCCCTCCCAGGCCTCCAGCGTCGCCCCAACCAGATGGCTCTCTTCTTGCTATTTTGTTTTTGGGGTTTCAGAGAAGAATGTTTGCACAAGCCTCCGATGCCAGGACTCTGTGAGCCGTTGGTGGAAGAGAAAGCCTTCACGGCTCATTCACAGGATCCCGGGGCGTGAAGGAAGCCCTGGCCTAACCTTCAGGCCAGCCAACCAAAAGCACCCCGAAGTTTGCCCGGGAAATCGAACAGGGCCTCAGACCCACTTCCAGCCCAAATCCTTGCTCGGAGCCACTGTCCCTGCCCAGGTCACTGGTTTAGGTGATGGTGCTTAGACGCGGAGTGAAACCGGGTGGATTTGAATCTCGGAGCTGCCCCTTTGCGGCTTTGGGAGCCTGGACAATCCCCTGACCTCCACAGTATTCGATTTTCTTATCTGCAAAATGCACGTCATGGTACGTATCATGCAGAATGGTGCCGATTAAAGAAAGCCATATTCTCTGAACACCTTGCAGGTGCCAAGGACGCGATAAGGGGTTACACCTGCTGGCTGTTGGCAGTCGCTGGATTCCTGCTCAGGAAGCCTGTCTCCCCTCTCCTGGAGCAAACGGCCCCGGGAGGGACTACGACAGCCATTCCTCGAGGGGCCGGCACTCCACCACCCCGGGCTTGTCCTGCCTCTTCTTTCTCACGGACACTGAGCCTGTGTTTATCGCCAGGCTGCTGTGGACAGGTGACCACCATCAACAGGCTCCTTCTTTGTGTAACAATGCATTCAACATTCAGCCTGCAGGGAATCTTAAAAGTGCATTCTAGCACAGCAGCTGTGGATATTACTTCTCTTCCGTGTCAGACCAATGCGTGTGAAAGCGCTTGAATACAGAGAACTGATGTCAAAGCCAGGGCGAATTCTCATGTTATGCACTTAACTCAGGTTAAGAACCGGGGTTCCTCTCTGAAAATGGTTGATGGATATTTAATAATAAGATTCAGCTGTGAATCTGGTTTTCTATCTTAGAAGCCAGGATAATGAGGTTTAATTTTGGATTGCAGTTTTAAATTGTGAAGGATGAGTTGATCTGGGGTGATGTGACACAGATGAGACCCAGGTATGGAGTTACCTGGCCGCTCCATCCTTGCTGGTCACTCCGTCCTCACCTGGTTGCTCCATCCTCATGGGTCACTCCATCCTCACCTGGCCTCTCCTCTCTGCCCTCAGTAGATTACTGGTTCTCTCTGCCACATAATATCATCCCTAATGAATGATTCAATAGGAAAATGAATTACCCTGTATTTAAGAGCCGTATAGAATGAAAAGTTTGATTCCGTGTCGAGGCTGAGGGCCTGTCTGTCTCTAGAAGTGGGTCGATATGATAGAACCACTTGAAAAAAGAATGGTTTTCCCTACTTTTAAAATCTTGCTCTCCGTATGTCTGATTGCAAACATCTTACGCTTACCCGGGTATTGGTGTCCATACATTTGATAATTTGGGATACCTAAGCTGATTTATCTTTTATCCAGGGCCTCATATAATCCGACATTTATGATCTTTCTGTCGTTACAATCTACAATGAAAGGCAGGTCCCAGCACACGTGCCTGTGGTTAAATGCGTTTTCTAGAATGAAGGCATCTCTCAGACTTTTGTCGTCGTTGTTGTTTTTGGTTTTGTGTTTTCATCTCACAGGATGCTAAGGAATCTGTCGATTTAGTAAAGTATGTATTTAATCCCCAAAGAAAACTCCGTATGTATTTAATCCCCAAAGAAAACTCCAAAAGGGCTGGCAAAAGAAGAAGTGAGGACACAGAGCTGAATCAAGAATGAAGACCGTGGGGATCTCGAGTCCCCCCTTCGAAGGGGCCTCGTAGTGACAGTGCAGGGTCCCTGGTGCCGTTTCCAGAGAACACAGGAGCATGCACCGCATTGATGTGGGCAGCCTTCCCTTTGCTATTTTCTTGACCTGGACGGCAGGAAAAGCCTGTGTTCCAAGACGGACGATTCAAGGTCCCTTTAAACACGTGCAACCAGTCTGATGTTTTTCATGGAAGTTTTCTGTTCTTTCTGCTAACCTTCAGATGCAAATTTAAGAGGAAGAACCCAGGAAGTTCTTAAATACAATGTTGGTATCTCCACTTGATGATGCTTTTTTCCTGCCCTGGAATTCCACCACTAAGATACCCTCCTTGCCTGCTGAGCTGGTTATGGGTGACACGGTCTTTCTGATACTTCTGATGTCTAGGTCACCTTGGGCAGAACTCAGCAAAGCCTTGTCGTACACTGACTCCATGCTCTGTTTATCCAGAAGAACCTCAGCTCTATGTGGTTTTCATGCCTGAGAACTCCTAGCCTGTGGTCTGTGCCCTCCCCCAGACCATGCAGCTGGAAAAGGTGACATTGGCGGAAAGGTCCACGGAAGCATGCCTGGCCCTTTGGGTGGGGTCTGTCACCCACAGGCCCGGCTGTGGACTTGCATTTTGTGGACCGAGTCGCGTGAGCATTCTCCTTCTAGATGTGTAGTTTGCTGGACAGACCTTTTGGATTTTCTCTTGTCCTTGAATTAAACACGTTTTCACGTTCAACTGGCCAGCATCACCAAATCCCACCAGGACTCGGTGAGTTGAGCCATCTCCTGTAAATTCATTTTGTCCCGTCGCTGGTCCTAGCTGACCCATGATCTTGGGCCGCCAGTGGACACTGGATGCCTCTATTTTCTCCTGGGCCACGGAGAGGGCATCCTTGCTGGCCTCTCCCAGAGCCGTGAGACTGCATCACCCGAACCCCCTGCTTAAGCCAAGTCTATTTCTGAGGAGTCTTCTCTGGCCATTGGATGAACCAGTATCAGAACCAGAGCTAGGTCTCAAGATGAAGAACTTTGCTCTGTAACAGATGCTGTGGTTTCTTACTCAACACCATTCTCTCCCTTACTCCTCATGTCTCCTTCCCAACGGATGCAGAATTTGCTCAGATCCCCCCTGGTGAAAGCAGTGTGTCTCTCAGAGGGAGCTGGTCTATCTCCAGCTTGGAGGGTAAACGTGACTGGTCTCAGGTGGTGTTTCTCAAACTCAGTGATACTGACCTGTGGGCTGGGTGGTCCTCAGTTTGGGGGTGTCCTGCCATCTGTAGCACATTCAACAGCGTTTCTGGCCTCCTCTACTCTCAAGATACCAGAAGCACCCCTTCTCCAGTCTCCAGATGCTGCCAAACGTCCCCTGGGGTGCAGAGCTGACCCCGGCTGAGAGCCCCTGGTCTAAGCCAACAAGAACAATCCAGGTCTTCTCTCCTGAGATCATTTCTGAACCTGCCCGTGACCACCCTAGACAATGAGATGGGAGGAAAGTTTGCTGAGAGTTTCTAGGAAAGGTTTCCTGCTCTTAAAAAAAGACATACAAAGAGATTTTCCCCCTTACAACTGAATTTGGTTTAATTTGTTGCTGTGCCGCGTCCCACGGGAGCCATCTTGCTGCTGGCCTGAAAATGACAGGGCACGTGCCACGTGCGTGGCGCAAAGCCAAGTAAATGCAGGGGAGCCGAGTCTAAGAACATCTGCGCCCCTTCTGCTGTGGGCGTCTTCCCACGTGGGGTGTGCTAATGTCCTACTGCTGCTGTGACAAATCCGTGCAGACTTGGTTAAAATGACACAAGTTTCTTCTCTTACAGCTCTGGAGGTCAGAGGTCCAAAATCCGTCTCACCGGGTTAAAGTCAGGATGTCAGCAGGGCTGGTTCCTTCCGGAGGCTCCAGGACAGTCTGTTCTCTGGCCTTTCCCAGCTTCTGGAGGCCTTGCATGCCTTGGCTTGTGGCCCCTTCCTCCGCGTGCAAAGCACATCCCTTCCATCTCTGCTTCATCATCCTATCACCTCCCCCTCTTCTGTAATGAACTCTCCCTCTGCTTCTCTCTTGTGAGAACCCTTGTGATCACATTTAGGGCCCACCCAGATCATCCAGGATCATCTGCCCATGTCAAGATCCTTAACATCTTTGGAAGTCCCTTTGCTGTATAAGGTGACTTTCACAGGCTCCAGGCGCTAGGGCATGAACACCCCTGGGGGTCATTACTCAGCCTGCCCCGCAGGGTAAACTATTTCTGTAGTGTTTAAGTTGAGGTTATGTGTAGCTGAGAGTGTCCGGCTGTCACAAACCTTCCACGTCCATTTCTTCACGACTCTGACGTTCTGGTTACTCAGCGCCCGGAGTGAAGCTTGAGGATCTTTATTTAGAAAGTTACCTACTTCCAGGGTGTGAGACTGTGGGCACTGAGCACAACAGGGAGCGACATTTGTTCAAAGGAAATACAGGAGTCTGAGGAGGGAGCCGTGGATCACCTGCTGTGGTCACATTTGTACCAGACAGGCTGTAAACAGTAGGCATGAAGTGAGCTCATAAATAGCAACACCAGTCAGTGTCCCCAACTGTTTTCTTTTGGGATCTTCAGGGGCGCCCAGCATGATGACTGCCAAGAGTGGTCACGTGACCTGCGGATGTATAAATAGATTGCATTTGCAAAGGACGATGATGCATCTTTAGCTTTTTCTTATTATTTTTAATTTGGAGACAGACCCAAAATCACGTCTGATGGTGGGTTGGGTGGAGGCACTGCTGTGAAATGGATCAGTTAACAGTGGCCCCCAATCCCGTCTGCCTCTTTGGGTCTCTACCCCCAGGCTGCGTGTGTTTGCTCTGTGATCTTACTAATTCCCAACACTTTATTAGGTAACCTCTCCAAGGATTGTTGTAAACTTTTAAAAGCAGTGCATGGAGATCTTACATAAACCCGCTGGCTGGCCTGTGGCGGGACCCGGCCGTGCTGGGCCCCTGAGCTCTCCACGGGCGGTCACTGCCTCGGTTATTCTTGAGTATGCTGTTCTGTCCTCCCAGAATTGTGACCAGTTCTGTCCATCCTTCAAGGTGCTCTCACTCCTCTCATTAAAGACAATTAATAGTTCTTTTCCCGGCCGCCACCACATGACCCAGGGCTGTCGGTGGTCGGCTGGCGCTCTGGGTCCTCTGGCTGGTGCCCCAGGCGGTGCTCTGGGCACCCTGCCTCTGCCTCTGCCTCTGCCTAGACGATGCCTGTCCATGCCTTAGGCCCAGGGAAAGCATCACGTCTGTCTAACCCATTCCTGACCCCCACCCCTGCTGAGTTGTGGGCTGCCTTCTTGCTGTGCGTACCATTGTCTTTCTATGTTCTGTGTTGTGTTGTCATTATCTCCATGAAGGCCATGAGCACAGCATCTTTTTCATCTTCGTAGCTCAGGGCCTGGTGCCTGGCTGGTAGGAAGCATCCAGTGACAGTAGACAGTAGATTGAATGAATACGTGAGTAAATGAGAGGGGATGCGATTCACCCATAATCTCCTCCGTGGGTTTTTTTTCTCATTTCCTTTTTCCATCCCCCTCCCCCTTTATAAGTGACCTTTCCCTTCTCTAAGATTTTAAAACGCTTCATTTATTTCTCACTTAGGACTGATCAGAACAGTGTATTACATCAGGAATTTCCATGTGCATCTTTGCTCCACTGTGAGCTCCTTGGGAAAGGATTGTGTCTTAGTCGTCTCATAACCCCTGGACCTAGAGTGGTTCTTGGCACCAGTGGACATTTGATAGATGTTTCTTGAACAGACAGGGAAGGAATGAATGCCAGAATGAGTGGGTGTTTTGATCGGGGGTTAAGTAAAGCTTATCTGACGCTTAGGCTGTATTCTCCGGGTGCGTGTGTGCATGTTCACACATATATGCATATATAAATATGTATCCGTATTTCTATACACCACATGTATGCCACTAGCTCTTGGAAAAAAAATTCATCTTGACACACTAAATGTGATGAGGGAGGAAATCCAGTGTTATGATAAAATGGCACGACTTTCTGTCCTAAAGTCCCCAAATTCTCAGCTAATGGGGACACACGGACTGAACGACTTAGGGTCGCAGTGGCTCACCATGTGCACTTTGGAGTCCACACTTCTCTGCCTCAGAGGATGAATGTGCAAACGGATTACTTCATTATTTCATTCGTCCAGGAGCCGTGTATGAAGGTCGAAGTCCACAGAGCTCGAGGGGCTGTCAGATTCACGATTATGAAACGTAGGACAAAATTCTAGAAAGGGTGTCGCCGTGAGGTGATTGAACTCACCCATCTGGGAGTCACAGCTTTTCTGGTGAATCCTGTCGGGTGAACACAGGCGGCCCCCGCGTCACCGACGGGGTGTTAGCAGGTGGGGGAACTCCAGCTCTGGGGGGCGGGAGCGGTTGAGTTGCCACGGATCGTGGCAAGCCTGGTCTCTCCTCGGATTTGCCCAGCGGGGACTCTGTCAGGCAAGTCATGCAGAAACAGGGCACCGAGAAGGCTGGCAAGAGGGATGCTTTCGGAGAAAGAGGCTGGAATTAACACAGAGCAAGGCTGCAGTAGACACCAGGGATTCTGCTGCAGGATTTTGGTGCCTTCGCCGTGAGCAGCTTTGCTGTCATCATCTTCGCCACCAAAGGGCCATAAGGCAATTTTGCTGTAAAAGATAGAACGACAAAAAATGAGAGGGACGTTAAAAGAAACCTAATACATCTGAGAAATGAATAACAAAATTAAAAAGACTAGTTCGAAATAAATTCAGGATATTTGACCACATTTAAAATGTGTGCGGATTCATGCAATGCTGTGCAAATAGGAGATTTTGTTTTGTGAGTTGTACCTGAGCACTGGTCTTCCAAGTCTTTTGTTTATAGTGGCATGCATTTTGGGGCTTTTTGCTTGTTGATTTGTCTCCTCGTTCAGCATCCATGGCATTTTTCCTTTTTTGCTAAAATTTCTTCCTTCATTAAGAGAGACATCGGCTTCTAGACTCCAGGATGCCCGTTGTAACTGAGCTCCACGTTGTGCCGGGAAGGCATTCTGCACTGCCGTCTGCTCTTGGCTTGCTGTCACATGTCTGCTGATAGACGTCCTAAAGTTCTTTGGGAAAAGTGGAGTGAGATGTATACAATAAAAAAACAGGAGTACTGCGTCCATGGAGAAATGAAGTCAAGCTGTCAACCGGTCAGTTTATCTTTCATGGCAAAATGGCCCTCCGGCCAATTAGTCATGTGGCGAAAATGTTTGTAGCAAAGATGTCTACAGCAAAGATGCTGAAGGCGGAAGTACCAGGCAGGTCTGCCATGTACCTGTATCCTTTATCCCACTGAGTTTAGAAGCCTGTGAGTAGTCAGTACTGACCCTGTTCTACAAACGAGGAAGGGGCGACCACAGCGCAGGCCAGCTGCCCAGGCCCCTCTCTGGCCGCGCCTGGCCCTGGAGAGAGAGCAGATACATTTCCTTATCTGCAACGATGTTTATCACCTCCTGTGGTGACACAAGACCCCGCCTCAGAGCCCTGTGTTTCTCTCCTGAGAAGACCTCGCTGAGCTGTGGGAGGTCAGAGGGAGCATCTTTAATAAAAGGTTTGCCTCTTTCTTCTTCTTCTTCATCCACCGACCTTAACCCATGAGCTTGGAAAACAAAGCCACGGGGAGGTGGTGGATTTGTGAGGTGTGGCCGCGTGGTCTACCCCGGATGCGTCCATCAAACCTGAGCAATCTGTTGGTCGAGGGTGGAGAAAATGGCCTTTTCCAAGTCTAAAACCACTGGTAAAATCACAGGTTCTCAGTTACAATGACAACAAAATCTCAACCCGTTCAGATCTGAAAGACACATCCACGCTGGACGTTTATAGGTTCTCTCGTGTGGTCCAGTCGCATCCCGGGAGGGATGGCCTCCCGCGTGTGAGGACCCTGAGGGCTTCAGGGACTGGGTGGTTGTGTCTCTTTAAAGGACCTGGGGCCAGCCCCGGGCAGCCCCAGAAACCCACCAACCACCGCCAGCCAGCGTGGACGAAGCAATGAGTGAATCAGAGATGCACGGCTTATATTTCCCTTAAAATAAATATATGCTAAGAAATCAGAGGGGAAGGCGGTTGGCCAAATGCATTTGGGGTTTTAATCAAACCCAAGTTATGTGAAAAACAGCCTGAAATCCTCCAGTAACAGAGGCCACAGAGGAGCCTGGACGGTTGGCCTCAACGTGGATGCTGGAGGTGAGTTGGGGCTCTCCTCCTGCGTGGGGGGCTCCTCCTGACTCCAAAGCCGGGGGACTGATGCTATTTACGAGTGACGAGGCCACCGAGATGAATTTATAAATCTAAGTCTGACATAGACATGCCCGCAATAAAAGCGGTTGTTTTTTCCAATTTTCCCTTTTCAGAGGGGCCGAAAATAATCCTTTTGGGACATTATGGAGACAACACGAGTAGCTAGAGGGCATTAAGGAGGAGGACAAGGCTGGCAGACAGATGTTTTGTTTTTAAATCATGAGTCCATCACCTTGAACCTGGGCATAATCAGACATCTAAGAAAAGTGGATGGAACAGCTTTAAAAGTAACTACAGAAAGACGGCCCTGTGAATCCACCTCTTGGGGAGCAGTCAGGGATTCCTACTGAGTTTGCTTATGGACGTCACAACAGCGATGCCCCTGAATACATGTGTGAGAATATTGGAGGCGATTCTGTCCTGAACTGGATGCTGAGGGATGGTGCAGGAGACAGGGTCTGTGTTGTTCGCCATGGTTCTGCCTTGACACGATGCTGTTGGGAGGGCTGGAATGATCGCAGCCCCGGTGCAACCTGAGGGAAAATAAGGCAGGTCTCTGGATTCATGCTCTGAGAGATAAGAAGCTTTGTGATGGTATAACGATTCAAGCCCACCCTCCCGGCAAGCAGGAAACCCTCTGACTGCTCAGCTTCAGACCTGGGAAGCTGGGACCAGCCGAGCAAGCTGCCAACCAGACACACAGAGGACCTTGGCCGAGGTGGCAAGTTGGGCGTGCCGGGCCAGGTGTGCCAGGCCAGGTGTGTGGTGCATCTGCCCGGCCCTCGTGCCAGTTCTTCGGCTCAGCTGGAAATCCACAGGGATGGATAGCCCCTGGCCCCTGACGCTGGAAACTGTGCCCCATTCATGAGCAAAGGAGCGATAATCCTCGCATGCCACGTGCAAGAGAACGCTGTGTTTGCACACGTGTCCGGGGGAGGCAGCCTGGGCGGTAACGGAAGCCCTCTCAGAAAGCAGCAGAATTCTCAGTTTCAGTTTATAAAAGACCCCAAACTTGGCTGGAGCTTGTGGGTTGTCTGCCAACATTTGGCCGGAGTTTGCTGGAAGCTCCCTAACCCTGGAGCAGACGTTCGCAGAGGCTGGTCCCACAGTGGAGCCTCTGCCGCGGGCTGGCAGCGTTTCCAAGCAAGCCGGCAGGCTGGGAGCACACCTGGGCTGATTTATGCCTCTGATTGGGAGCAAGCTTTTCCTTTCTCGATAGGAGGGGTGAGGCCGGGAGAAAAGACGGATTTGATCAAAAACCAGGTGAACTTCCTGCAGAACCACTTTTAGATTTTGCATTTCTCGGATCCCCAGAATCCACAGGTCGTGCCGTGGATACAGACACGCAGTTAAGCCAAATCAAGAGAAAAAGGGGACACGGAGACAGACACTCCTCCTTCCTTGGCCCTGCAGAGAACGGCCTTGTTATTATTACTACCAAATGGAGCATTTTATGCCTGACTTTACAGGCTTTACAGAGCAGTATGGCCCCCAGGATTTTTCTGTCTAGTTTTAACTTGTCATATATGTGTGTGTATATATATATATATATTACACATCTCCACTTTAGCTAAATTTCCTTTACTTTTTTCCTTAAAGGTTGGCTCTGAACTAACATCTGTTGGCAATCTTCTTTTTTCTTCTTCTCCCCAAGGCCGCCCAGTGCATAGTTGTATCTTCTAGTTGTGAGTGCCTCCGGCTCTGCTATGTGGGGTGCCATTTCAGCATGGCCTGATGAGCCGTGCTGTGTCCGCGCCCAGGATCTGAACCAGTGAAACCCTGGGCCGCTGAAGCAGAGTACGCAAACTTAACCACTCGGCCATGGGGCCGGCCCCATATATTTTCTTTTTTAAAGAAAGAAACTGCAAGCATCTTTTGACCTACCACTCACTTGAATGCCTGTGCACACGTGGAGTCAGGCCGAGTGTGAGCATCCCTGAGCCATGGGTGTTTCTCCCCATCGATATCCAGGGCCCTGGGGCCCTCTCTTCCTCGGGCACCATCCCGTCTCCCCTGCTAACGCATTCAGGGAAGGTTCCCATACACCACAGCGTGAATTTAAATATAGTTGTAAACGGTCCCGTTGGGAGTGGGAATTCGGTGACCTTCATACCTACAGGTCACTGGTTCTGAGTGTTTCCTCTTAAATTCACAAATGCTTAGTAAGTGCTCCCTGCGTGATGGGTGTCCTGCTGTCTGCTGCTGAGGGAGAACCGAACCTTCTCTTCTCTGTTCTCCAAGGTCGCAGGGCTGTGGGCAGCCGTGGAGCGAGAGGGGCTACCTGCTGGACCTGGGCGGGCAGGACGCCCGGGAGGAGGCCTGGCAGAGTGGGGGCCATCTGCTTATTGTGTTTCACGAAACTGGCCGCACGAGGGCTTCCTCTCTGGTTGTGCTGCGACCACGGTTGCCAGCAGAGGTTCTCAGAGCCCGTGGTACACACTGCCCCCTGAGGGGCTCCTCCAAGCCCCAAAGTCCCCTGGGGAGAGCATTTGGGTGAGCCCGGGCCTCCTGTCCCACGTCCGAGGGACAGTCCTGCTTTCTCTGTTCCATTTGTTTACAGTTCTGGGCGAGATTTCTTTTGAAGAAAGGAATCTGAATCTGAGACTAAAAAAAAATGTCTGGAAACCCCTACTTTGGGTTTTAGATGAATGCTGTGTACTCACTGGGCTAAAATAAACACGGTTTGCCCCTTGTGAATTTCAGCTCCACATACCACCCGTCAACTGACCTCTCCATCTACTGACCGCTCCATCAACTCACCACTCCGTCCTCTGTGACAGCTGCTGGCCTTGCAGGAGGAGGCCCACACGAAGGGGCTGCAATGCCTGGCCGCCCCGGGGGACGGCAGGCTGACCTCAGGCTCGGGCTGTCAGAGAACTCAGTGTGGCCTCGGGGACAGCGCCCAGGAAGTGACCTTGGAGTTGAGAAACCCCAAACTTGAGAGTCAGTACCAATGCAAAACATTGTCCTAGACAGAACATGCACAAACCACACGCAGAGATAAACCAACACCCGGGCACATTCAACCAAACTAACTTCTTTAAAAGCGTCCATCACGTGAGACTGGTTGGTGACACAGATCGGAAACAGTTTTGGCTCCTGCCCTTGAAAGAAGATAAGTTGAAATAAGATTCTAGTAGTTAAAATATTTTAACCTCCTATAATAGCATGATGTCCTGGGTGCATCTGAAAAGCAAGTCATTGGCAACACTTCTTACACAGTAATATTCTTTCAGGGGCGGCTTCCTCCCTCTCTGTGCATTTTATCATCAACCTGTTGCACCCCCTTCCCCCCCTCCCCCCCCCCCACCCCCCACCGCCCAGGGCCACCTGCCTCCTGGAGGCAGTGGTGCCTGAGGCTGCCTGTCAGTCAAGGCTGCTCACCCATCTTGTAGGCTGGTGGTGGTGGGAACAGCTGGAGCCCCACAAATGACTGGAAAGGCAGGTGTTGGTCTGCAAACCCCCTGGCCTGCTCGCCCTTGGTGAGGTAGCTTGTGGGGCATCTTCTGGCCCCTAGCGACCCCAGAACCATGGGTTTGGCAATTGACAACCCCCCTTTCTGCCACCCTCCTTCCCAGCTCGCACTCTCCCCGCACCCCTGTGGGTGTTTCCTGGGATCACCTCCCAGGTTAACCACTTCTACTTTGTTTCTGGGTCGGTTTCCGCGGAATGAACAAGGATGCACAGGCTTAGAAGCTGGGTGAACACTTGGCTCCCTGTGGTTTGCACAAATGAGCAATCAGAGGATAAAGAGCATTGAGGAGAAGCACAGCCTGTGCCCAGACCTGGAGGATGAGTGGCTGCTGAGAGGACAGCCCCTGCACGAGGCTGTCCTCTCAGCCCTGCCCCCTGAGCCCGCAGACGCCGTGTCCACCTCAAGGTGAGATTTGAATGTACTCTGAGGTCACCAGCGACGTCCAGCTGAACCATGGAGGGGGCATTACTGGCACCGCTGGACTCTCACCCCTGCAATGGGCCTCTCAGCGGGAATGAAAGGCCAGCTTGGTCAACAGCGTGACGACCTGGGGATGAGAAGAGCCTCAGAGTCGTCCTGGAGGAGGGTGGCATGGGGCTGGTGAGAGGCGTCCTCTCCTGACCTGCTGCCTGGCCTCGCCTCTCTGCCACCGGCCCGCTGACAGTGGTTATCCTCCACCCGCACTGACAAAACCACGGGCCACGTGTCTGGGGAAGACTCCCGACGTCTTCTAGGGTCAGCGAGAGGACGCGAGTCTCACGTGTCATTTCAACAGAGCGCATTCAAGACCGAAGTCTGAGTGAATATCCTGGGACAGGGGTGAAGCCGACTGCAGGGTGCCCCCAGCCCGGCCCCACGAGGCTCCCTCCGTGTGGGGCCCAGAATTCAGGACCATCGTCAGTCTCTCTTTGTAACTGAGCTCGTCTCTGATTGCAACGGTAAGACGTGTTTACTTAACGCAAAGAGGACCTCGAAAAGTGCCAAGGAGCGAAGAAGGGAGGGAAGGAGGGAGAGAAGGAGGGAGGGACTCCTGTGGTCTTGACACCTGGAAATTGAATCTTAGTCCATTTTCTACAATATGCACATGCATACACACAGGTACACACTGGTAACCACGCGTGTTGTGTGGTCCAGCAGGTGAATTCAAGCCTCAGAGTGAAGTGTTCTTTGCTTGGCTCCATTGCTGGCTTTGAAGATGGGGTGATGGCAACAGTAGCAACCCCAGAGCATCACTGAGGGGTGAGAGGAGACCCCAGGCAAAACGCACTGAGGGTTATGGGGCCCACAGAAGTGCAGGTCAGCTCCCTCTGGGTGTGCCATGTGTGTCATGGAAGCCACAGCGAGACCACACCTGTTCTCAGCACTGAATTTGGAAATTTCCCCATCCTCTTGCACTGAAATTTATTGAGCCCATCCCCAATGTCCCCACTGTTTGGGCCGTCTCTGAGTTTTCTCTTGTGAGCGAAGCTTTGAAGCTTCGGTGAAAGGGCTCCCAGTCGTGCACATCTCGGCGATTTCCTCAAAGTGGGTGGACGGTAACACTTCAGGCTGCGTGTGTCCAGCCGTGGGGCCCCGTGGCCAAGCATGGGATGAATTTCAGCCTCACCTTCTGCGGCCATGCCTCAGGAGATGGTGACATCCCCCATCTTCCATGCACTCTGGGGAGCACGCACACCTGTCCGTCCTTTTCAGTGGAGGGAAGATGTGATCCGGGCAGGTGGCACAGACCCGCAACCTCTCCATCTCCACGTGGCCTCGCAGAATGGACAATAATACTACAAACGAGGGACATCCTCCCCCTATCGGCCCCTCTCTGGTGCTCTTTCCCTTCTCTTCCTCTTTAGAACCACAGTTTTGTCTATATGCCACTGACTTTCAAAATCTGGCAATGCTGAGAAAAATGAGGGGGCCAAGCTTGAGACCATCATTCAGGCCACGTGAGTGTCTTTCTTCAATGACCGGAACGTGGAGAGACAGGTAGCCCCCAGGCACCTCACAGACCAGCACCCTGTGGCCCTCGACTTCATGGCCTGGGGGTTCACTGGGGGATGGCACCAGCTTTGGGACACGTGGCCTGCTTCCTGCTCTGCCACCAGAGCTATGCCCCCGTCTCTGTGGGAGAGGCTGAGATGCAGAGAAATCATTACACCAGGTCATTGGGTGGCTGAGTGAAGTCAACTCTTGGCACCCCCAATGGTTTGGCGTCCCCATCCTGCCTGTGGACGTGGTGGTTAGTTGGCCAGTTGGTTAGTTCTGCACCTGCCCGTTGGGAAGGCCATTGTGCCCTCTCGTTGGGGCTGCAATAGAGCGAGGGCTTGTCATTGTGACTCGAGCCGCAGTCCAGGGGCAGCCGGAGTCTCTCCTTTGTCGGTTGGGATGGACTCCTGTCACTGGCCCTCTTCCCAAACGCACTTTCCCCTCTTCTCCGCTCTTCCCTTTCCTCCCTGGGGACTCCGTGATCCCACAGAGGAGGGTACACAGCCACATCCTGCCTGCTCCCCATGGCCCTCGGGGAAATCGGAGCCGGGCACACACTTGCCACGTTTATGCACCCCCTTGATCATCCCAGACTTTTGGTTTCGGGCCAAACTCAGACTTTTTGATGTTTTGTGTTTGTTCGTTCCAGGCAAATCAGAAGGTTCTGCTTTTAAGAGAAAAGGATTAAAAGGCCATTAAGAGGCCTCTTTGACATTAAATAGCTTTAATATTTCGAGGAAGTAAATGCACGTAAATGAGAATCAGACATAAGGCTTCCAGCGCATCCACCACACGAACGCTTAAGAGCCGAGCACGTGGTCCAAGCGTGCCCGCCAAGGAACATCAGCATCTCTGTCATCTGTTATCAGAATGAGATGCAGAGCAGCAGGTCTTATGGGACCTCATTGCCTGTGTGACTCTGCGGGCTCCCTCGAGCAGCCCCCTCCGGGAACCAGTGGTTGTTAACAGGAAAGACGGATCCTCTTCCCCGTGAAGTTCATCCTGAGCAGGGAGATGTCATCTTTCCTCCTGCACGGAAGTTAGAGTTTTAGTTTTGGAAGAGATCGGACGTTTTTTTCTTTGACTGTCCCTCGTTTGTAGTATTCTTGTTTAGAAGTCATTCTTGTAGAACACAAAGGATTTTAGGTGGAAAGGAGAGCACCTCTGACCCTAAGGAAGCTCCGTCACTGTTCCGGCATGATTCTCCGAATCCTTGTGTTTCGAGTCAGCATTCCTCGGGGCGGCCCCCACACCACCCGCCTTGGCGCCACCTGGGTCTGTGTCAGCGGTGGGATCCTGGCTCCCTGCCCGCTCCCCACTGGTTGTCAGAGCTTTGGGGTCTAGGGTCCCAGAAATGGCATCTGTATGGGTTTCCTGGGTGACAGACAAGAAAGTTTAAGAAGCCCTGCCTTAAAGGGGAGGCTCTGTATCTGAGGAAGGAGGCAAGGTGAGGTCCAAAATGTGTTTGAGTCCTTGAGAACTATCACTGATTCCTTCATTTATTAAAAAAAAAAAAAAATCCCTCCTGCGCCAGACACCATTCTGGGCACGGGTGTGGTGGGCTGAATTCTAAGATGACCCCAGTGAGCCTCACCCTCGGAGGAGCCCCTCCATGGGGGTGTGGGCAGAACCTGCAAGTCTGAAGGACGTCACTCCTGAGATGAAGTCCCTAATGGGGTGAATCAATCAAACGGGTGGGCCTGACCTGATCAGACGAGCTTTTAAAAGATGGTCCAGAGGCCGGAGGTGAGAGATACCAGGGCCTTGACCTCACCGACCTCCTGACCCCGGGAATCTGCGGGCTGCTGATGGGGTGCGGTGGGGCCGATTTGTTACACAGCACAGGCTCCAGGTGAAGAGAGAGAGGTCCTTCTCCTTTCATGGTTTATAATCTGGTGGGAAGACACAGCAGAAAGAATACAGCAATGAGTATTCAAAAAGTAATTACGGATAGTAAGAAAAGTAACTGGGAGAAAGAGAGAGAGAGTGGCCAGGGTGTAGGCGGCTGTGAGAAACTGGACGATGAGAAACGTGTCTGAACTGGTGACATGTGGTGGGGACACAGAAAGATGTGGAGGAACATAGCCTTCAGGGACAAAGACAAGGGCACATAGCAGTGTCCCAGGCTGGCCCCTGACCCTGTGTGAAGCTGGACACGTGGCACGGACCTCAGGCAGGGCCAGCAGCCCCTCTGGGTTCATTTAATCATCTAAATGTGGCAACTTAGAAAATGCCCCCATCTGTCACCTTGATGCCCAGAGGGACCTATGTTCCCCTGTAGAGAATAGGGCTCCTGTCTCCTGGGAAGCCTAGGGCCTTGCGTGCCAGGTTAGAGGGATTTTCTTTCTTTGAGCACAGTTTCATGAGTGAGCGACAACTTGACTGTCAGGACAGGAACAAGGCACCAAGGAAGGAAGGACAGCATCTCCTGGAGCCGGCCCCATCTCGCTCAGCTCCTCCTCTGTCACGGGAGCATTGGGTCTCGGATGGCGTGAGCATCTGGCCTGTCCTCACCTTCCAGATGCCAGGGCTGCGTCTGCTCCACTCCCAGTGCCCAGGCCTGCCTGCTCACCCACAGGCATGCTCTGCACCCCACCTGTCTGGCCCTGCCCGGTCATCCATCCTCACCCTCGCCTCGTTCTGGCTGGGTTCACAGGGGTTCACATCTCTGCATCTAAGCTGAGCTATTAAAAAGCTTTAACAGCTAGGATGCAGGGGGCCGAACGCCGTCTAATCTGATAGCAATTCCTTTTCAACAGTCTGAGAGGCCAGAATTGCCTGAACGGGCCCTGTTGGGTGGCCCCGGGTGCCCTCGGAGGGTGGGGAGGGGAGGGGGGTGGCACGGTCTGATTCAGAGGCTCTGCTTGGCCTTCCCCTTGGCCACACGCCTCTCACCAGCGCCAAGTTCTCCATCCTTCTCTTCCGAAACCCAGAAGTGCCTCCCTCTCTACCGTGGCGTTGACCTCACTCATTCAACAGGTTGGGACCAGACAGGAGGGGCTGGTGTGACCACAGCTGGAGGACAGCATTTTAAGTGAAATATTGGCAAACAGCAATATGCCCGGAAGATGTAGATCTGAACACAGTCCCGTTAGGAAAACCAGGTGGTGGTTCGTAAGAAGACCCAAAGGGAAGCTTGGCGGTCTGTGGTCTGCGGGACAAGGGGGTAAGTCACGGGGCCCAAGGGCAGACAGCCTGCAGGGTCTGACTTGTGTTAGGAGCGCCCAGCTATGGCATCATTGAAACTTTCTGCTGTCCCCATCACCAGAAATATCTGGGGTACTGCTGGAGGACACCCTGTTACAGGACACCGAGGGCATCCCCTCCTTAGCTGGCAGCTGCAGTAGGCAGGCTCTGAGCTCATTTTCAATACTCAACTCTACAGTCGTAGGAACTTAAACCCGGAGAGGTCTAGCCACTTTGGACCCACAGTGCTTGTGGCTCATTCCTCAGGCTCCTCTCCTTGTCTTCTGCAGGAACAGAGCTCCAAGCAGTTTGTCCAGCTAAACTGCGACCTTGCTCAGCCCTCTCTGCAGTGAATGCAGTCATGGGACTAAACTCCAATGACTCGGAGGGAAGCAAGGGGTTCTGTGGCCTTCCCGAATGCTTTCCTAAAAGGGAGGGGCAGGAGGCCCTTGCCGTTTGCCAATTTCCTCTTGCTTTTAAACCTTTCTGAAATGCGGATGTGATGGCTGGAGTTCCAGCAGCCATCCTGGGTCATGAAGCAACTTTGAGGACAGACACCAGTCCTGAGGAGGGAGACAGCATGGAGCAGCCAAATAATCCTGACTGCCTGCTTTAGGGTGTGTGTGTGAGAGTGTGTGTGTGTGTGTGTGTGTGTGTGTGTGTGTGTGTGTGAAATACACTTGGATCTTGTCCTTTTTCTTTGGGGAGGGAAAGGCTTTTTTGTTATATGCAGCCAAACAAAATCCCAAATGATTCTTCGATATGTTTTTATTTCAACTAGGGCATCGTAGAGATGAAACTTTAACCTACAAAAATAAGTTCAGATATTTCAGATTTTACTAGCTTCCAGAGGCCGGCATTTGGGGACATGAAGACATTTCGTGTGCTTCCAATCCCACCCCCGAGGCAGTTGGTGAGGACACAGGGGGCTGCAGTGAAGATTTCTTCCCTGGCTCAGTGACCTCCAGCATTCGGCTTTGAGAACACTTCAGCCTTCCTGGCCCTTTTCCTCATCCGTCAAGGTTGGGCTACCAGCTGTTTGCAAGCGCCTCTCTGCTGCCCGGCTCTACGGATTGCGTGTTCTCCCGCAAACCAGGAGCACAGCAGTCTCGAGTCACTGATTTTGTCGTGGTGACCGTGCTTCTCTTACTGTCACCCCTTCGCCCTCGCTCCTTGTCGTATTGTCCAGCAAACATGTCCACCTTTGATGCGTTGGCAGGTGTGCTGGGTGCTGGGCACGGAAGGTGACGGGGACATGACCCTCGAGAGCTGCAGGGTGAGGAGGCAGCCCCTCACCCTGACTCAGACTAGGATAACCAGGCTGGGAATAGGAGGACGTGAGGGCCAAACACAGCAGCCCTCCAGACCCCGTCCCAGACTCCAGAGGGTCTTCCTCTCCCCAAGCCTCGGCGGCCCCCTCTGCCTCTGCTCCACCTTGGGGAACAAGCAGACGCGTTAGTGTGTCTGAATTCCAGAGCCAGAGGGAGCCCTGGCCGGAGGACGGGGATGGGCTTGGAGAGTGTGTCTGCCAGCCCGAGGAGCATCCCAAGCTGGAGGCACCCCACCCAGAGCAGTGCGTGTGGCCCTTCCGCACGAGGACGGGGAGAAAGCAGCCCAGTAGCCTGACGTCACCCTCCCAGGAAGGTGGCCGGGCAGAGTGGGCAAGCTTGGGCCACCATCTCTAAACCCCAACCCCTTCAACAGCCTGTGATCCAGGCCAGGGTCCCCTTGTGTGAGTCTGCTGGGGCTGCCCCAGTAGCCACAGGAAAGTACCTCAGACTGAACATCGAAGGGAGTGACAGAAATTTATCCTGTCACGGTTCTGGAGGCTGCAAGTCTGCGGCCCAGGTGAGGGCAGGGCCACTCTCCTTCTGCAGGCTCTGGGCAGGATGCTCTGGGCCTCCATCCTTGGTTCTTGCTCAGCATCACTCCAGCCTCCACGTGGCGCTCTCCTTGTCTCTGTACTCAAATTTCTCCTTTGCATATCGGATTAGGGTCCCCTGATGGCCTCGTTTCGACCTGGTCACCTCTGTAAAGACCCTAACTCCACATACAGCCACAACCTGAGGCCCTGGGGGTCAGGACTCCAGTGCATCTTCCCTGGGGGAGGCAATTCAGCCCACGACACCCTTTAGCCTTCAGTTTCCTCCTCTGAGAGGTGCGTGATAACCGTCTCTAACTTATAGGTTGTTGCAAGCATTTAATGAGACACAGGATATAAAGCTCTTGATTACGTTCTGAACACCGGGAATATCAGGTATTCTCTCGGAGACACACTTGGCTCAGCCATGTGCTTGTGGCTGCGGAGCTCCTGAGGCTACAGGACTAGTTTTCCACCACAAAGACCCAGAGCCTTAGGTCCCCACGCCTGATGGAGCCGGCAGCAGAAACAAACTTAGGGAAACCTCTTAATCTAAGGCCCAGTAACTGGACTCTCAGTGTCCTCCTTCTCAGGGGGTTCCTGCTTAAGAAGGTTCTTGATGACGTGATTGTTTCCAGACAGTATCGTCATGGAAATAACAATTGAATCCTGAGCTAGGACTTGTCTATAAAGACAAACAGATCGGAGGGAA